>NW_004443973.1:15913488-15932258 GCF_000243295.1 Trichechus manatus latirostris
TCTGTATGTAGAAATTTTTGAAACGGTGTATCTTTGGCTATGTGTATTTTCACCAAAAAAAAAAGTTGAGAAGTTAGAGGGTTAATATGTTGTGGGGTTGTTAACCAGTGTCATAAAACAACATGTGTACTACTGTTCCATGAGAAACTATTTGTTCTGTAAGCCTTCACCTGAAGTACAATAAAATATTTAAAAAAAAAAAAAGCAGACTTCCTGGCCTGACAGAGACTGGAGAAACCCTGAGAGTATGGCCCTCCAGACATGCTTTTATCTCAGTAACGAAGTCACTCTGGAGGTTCGCCATTTAGCCAAAGATTAGACAGACCCACAGGAGAAAATGAGACTAAAGGGTCACACCAGCCAAGGGGCAAGTACTAGAAGGCATGAGGGGACCCAAAAGCTGATAATAGTGAACCCAAGGTCGAAAAGGGAGAGTACTGACATGTCATGAGGTTGCTAACCAATGTCATAAAACAATATATGTACTGTTTAATGAGAAGGTTGTTTGTTCTGTAAACCTTCATCTAAAGTTCAATTAAAAAAGAAATTACCTTTTAGACTCTGTCTTCTATTTTCCTTTCCTTATCTAACCAGTCTTGTCCAGAAAAATGGCCCTTCTATTCTAATCAGGGACTGTTAGACAAGAAAATTCCAAAGACATTTTGGCCTTTGATATACATGTTTACATTATGTGAGCAGGAATCTATAAGTACTTTTTAAAATTGTGCTTAATTTTGAGATATTCAAAGGAGAAAAAGTATAAAGAGTAATATAGCAAATATCTAATTTGGCCATTCTTAATTGAACATTGTTACTATCTGTCTCATTGGCTCACAGTCTTTTATTTGTTTGTTTAAGAAATAATACACTGGGGATATAGGTAAATCTCCATTAATCCGTAGCTCCAAGATTGATTCCCCTCCTTACTCCCTCTCTTCTTGTATGTTGGAAGCATTGGTGGTTTTCTTCCAATCTATTCTAAAATAGATTTACAATGACCTACGCGTAGTTTTACACTTATCTACATATAGACATAGGTTTATATATATTTAAGTACGTATATGTAATATGCCTATGCATTCAAATGTTATGCATATGTAAAAGATAAACATAAAAATGCAGATAGTGTTGGATTTGTTATATATTGTTAAATACATAGCTAACATCAGACTACATCAATCTGTATCTTGCTTTTCTCATTCAGCATTGCTTTTGAGACCTATTCATGTTGATATTTATAGACAAAGATCTTTTTAACTGCTACTGAGTATTGAATTACATGAATATAATGACATTTTATTCATCCATTCCCATATTAACGGGCATGAAGTTTTTCCAGACATTTACTAATATAAACAATGCTTCCATAAACATCCTTGAAATATCTTTTTGCACATACACATGAGTTTTTCAAGAGTATATATTGAGACATATAATTAGTGAATCGTAGGCTAGGTATATTAATATGTATATTACTAGTTGCTGCCATATTATTCTCCAAAGTCCCACCAACATAGTAACTTTTTCTTCCTCTCCTGACCAACAATGATATTTTCAGATGATATTTTAATGATGTTTAAATTTTACTATTACAATGGGTTAAAAATGTTATCTCAGTGTTGTTTTAATTTCTATTTTCCCAATATTAATGAGGTTGGATATCATTTCATGAATTTATTTGCCCTTTTGTGAATTCTGTTCATAACCTTTGCCTTTTTTCTATTTAGTTGCTTGTCTTTTTCATCTTAATTTGTAGCAATTTTATATTTAACCTAAACATTAATACTTTGCTAGTTATTGAACTGAAAAGACTTTTCCCAATCAATTGCTTCTCTTTTAACTTTGTTTACAGAGTCTTTTACATTTATTATGACATTTTAATTTTATCTAGTCAAATTTATCATGTTTTTTTTTTTCCTTTTCATTGGTTCTTATTTTATTTAAAAAAATAGAATTCAGTAACTGCTATATTTTCTATTCAAAAATTGCCTTAACTATTCATGTGCTTTGGCTCCTTTATTTGAATTTTGGACTCAAATCATCAAATTTGCTGAAAAAAATCGTTTCATAATTTTTATTGAAATTGTGTTAAATTCATAGGTAATTTTGGGAGGTTTTTTTAATAATAGTGTCTTTTCATCCTTGAACAATTTTTACTTATTCAAGTTTTGTTAGTATGCCCTTCAATAAAGTTTTAAACAAAAAAAATAGTTTCCTGACATTCTATAATTTGTGCTACTCTTGTGAATGAGATGTTTTTTCTCTTATATCATTAATTGGTCTATCACTTGGTACAACAAAACGTTATTTGTTTATTTCATGCTATTTTTTTTCTTACCAAAACAATTCTGTTGAACTGTCTTACTCATGCAAATAGTTTTTCCTTTGGTTGCCTTGGATTTTAATAAGATTACCACATCACTTGAAAATTATGACAATTTTGTGGCTTCCTTTAGAAGTGTACAATGTGGTTAATTTTATAATTTCCAAACCACAACATAATGAATGTTTAGTCTAACTGACATATTCTGTAATCCTTATACTGGTTATTTCTTCTTTTTATTCTGACTAGGACTTCTAGGGCTATGCTGAATAGTTGTGCTGTCCTGACTTTAATGGAAATACTTTTAAAGTTTTATCATTAAATATATTTACTGAAAGGTTTTTAAAAATGTACTTTTCTCGTAAACCAAAAACCAAACCCACTGCTGTCGAGTCGATTCCAACTCATAGTAACCCTATAGTACAGAGGAAAACTGCCTTACCGGGTTTCCAAGGCTGTAAATCTTTATGGAAGCATTCTGCCACATCTTTCGCCCATGGAGCAGATGAGGGGTTTGACCAACAGGTGAAGGAATTTCCTTACTTTCCAAATATGCTAAGACATTTTCCCCCATGAATAAGGTTGTGTTTTACAGAATGGTTTTTCTGCAGGCATTGAAATCATCTTTTTTTTTTTAATCTATTAATACAATTAATGACATTTTCAGATTTTTCTGCTACTAATCCTAATTTTATTTCTGGAATATGAATTGTTTCATCATTATGAACACATTTTAAATTTAATTTGCTTATAATTTATTTAGAAAGTTTGTATCTATTTCATTAATTAATTTGTTCACTTGTTTGTGTTTGGAATTAAAAACAGTGCCTCACTGTGGCATATTTAAGCATTTTCCATTTAATTTTGCCACTTTGGGTTATTAAGCATCTGAGAAAGTAAATAAAATATTATTTTTAAAGGAGATCTTCTCTGAACCTGTCATGGATTGAGTTGTGTCCCCCCAAAATATCTGTAATTTGGCTGGTCATGATTCCTAGTATTGTATGATTGTGTACCATTTTGTAATCTGATGTGATTTCCTTATGTGTTGTAAACTCTGTCACTATGATGTAATAAGATGGATTAGCAGCAGTTATATTGATGAGATCTACAAGATTAGATAGTGTCTTAAGCCAGTCTCTTTTGAGATATAAAAGAAAGAAGCAAGCAGAGGGATATGAGGACCTCATACCACCAAGATAGCAGTGCCGGGAACAGAGCGCGTCCTTTGGACCTGAGGTTCCTGTGCTGAGATGTTCCCAGATCAAGGGAAGAGTGATGCATCACAAGAACCTTCCTTCAGAGCCAACACAGAGAGAAAGCCTTCTCCTGGAGCGGACGCCCTGAATTTGGACTTGTAGCATCCTAGACCGTGAGAGAATAAATTTCTGTTTGTGAAAGCCATCCACTCATGGTATTTCTGTTATAGCAGCACTAGCTGACTAAGACAGAACCTCAGCCTAGATTAGATCCCTTTGTTGGCCCTCTCATTGAGCCCTGCATTATAATTATACAGTTATCTGTGAAGTTGCTTATTAACTGCGTCGCTCACTAGGGTATAAATTCCTTAAGGGCAGGGGATTATTTTTGTTTAATTCACTGCTATAATTCTAGCTATATTAACCTGTGTTTAGTATATAGAAGACACTTAAAAGATTACTTGTGAAATGAATGAATGAGTAAATGAATAGCAATTTGAAAGTTGGCGATGTGCCAAGGTCTTTCTCTGTTTAAAACTTACCTAATACCGATATAACAACTCAATGTTCATTACTAGACTGCTTTTCCCAAATACCTTCACCTACTCAAACGTATTATGTAGTACATCAGTGCTACATAAGGGTTCAATTATTAATGTCTGGAAGAATAATCAAGAAACATAGTATTTCTTTGAAATCCTTAATACTGGATCCTCTCCTCCTCATCTAGTTCATCAGCCAGCTCCTTGACCATAGGAAGCACACACTTCTTTTGCACATCTCTCACACTTCGAAGGTCGCCAGGCACTCTGTGAACAGGAGTGGGCAGATTGTGTTTCTCTGGGCCCCTTCTCCTCCAAAGGCTCCACATTTTCAACTCAGCTGTTAAAGTTCAGGCTAGTTCGAAGGAGAGTGCTTAATGGTTGACTAAAGGAAATCTCATTTTTTGCCATCAGTTACGTCTTGGGAAGAAAGTTCTAGAAAATGGTCAGGGAATTTTAATCTTTCTATTTCTTCAAAGTATAGGTCTCATAATTCAGAAAAGGAACAACCACCTTTTGTCTGTAGTGACATTTAAAAGTTAATTAACTGCTAAACGAACGGTCAGCGATTCAAACCCACTAGCCAATTGGAAGAAGAAAATGTGGCAGCCTGCTTCCATAAAGATTTATAGTCTTGGAAACCCTGTGGGACAGTTCTACTCTGTCCTATAGGGTTTCTATGAGTCAGAATTGACTCGACTCCAACTGGTTTTTACATCTTATTTATTTTATATCCGGAAAAGAGATGCTTGCCAATTTGTTGGAATGGATTCTTAGGTTGCCAAGAGTGATTCAGTCTGTGAAATACATTGTTAAAATGGCATCATGTTCAAAGTTTGTCAATTTTATAATTTCACTACGTAGAATTTGTTCATTAAAAAATTCCTTCACTGAATTACAACTTATTGAGGACTTAGTATGAGTTGAAAACTATTCCAAGTACTGGGCATACAAGATTAATATATTCTCTGCAATCATTGACTTTACAGACTAGTAAGGGAATAGGTAGTTTTGTACTGTGTCAATTTAGCTAAGCTGGAACTATGTTTGCCAGAATTCCCTTCCCTGTATGGTTCTGGTTTAATGTTGTTGTTGTTGTTAGGTGCCGTTGAGTTGGTTCCAACTCATAGTGACCCTATGTACAACAGAATGAAACACTGCCCGGTCCTGTGCCATCCTCATAATTGTTGTTATGCTTGAGCCCATTGTTTGATGCTAGCCACGAGATATCAGCATAAGATTTGGAAGGTGGAAGGAAGTAAAGCAGTAGCTCTGAAAATTAGTGTAGGGTGCCAGGTGCTACAGCAGCTCACACACATTGTTACTGATCTGCTGGTTCATGTTCTCTGTTGGTGTCAGGCAGCAGCCCACCCAGAGCTTCTGTAGATCCTGATGGATCTCTTCCTTCAGCTTCTCTGAGTCCTGGGCCAGACAAATGTACAGCTCCATGATGAAGGGCACAAGCTTCTTTTGCATGTCTCTCACGTCGTCAAAGTTGAAGGTGATGAGAGATAGGCGTGGGTACCTGTTTGCACTTGCTCTCCTCATTTCATGCCTAGAGGTCTTCCTCAGTGCCAGTCCTGCTGACACACAAAGACTTCAGGCCCACCACCAGAGCAACAGCCTTCTATAGACTTCTTCACTAGTGTCCATAAATGTATTAAGTCTAATCCCTATAATAAATCTCTCTTTTGATGTCACTCAGGGCAGTTCTACTTCTCTGATCAAGTCAGATGCATACAAGGAGATAGTGAACAAAGAATCATACAATGTACTTATACCACTACAAACTGTGTTAAGGGATTTGAAGGAAGAGTACAAGCTACAATGAGAAGATATGATATGGAGCCTTAATTTAGATTGGGCAAGACTCCTTTGAAGAAGTAATGTTTTAGCTGAGACTTGGAGTTTGAATAGACCTCCCTTGTTGTTACTGTTAGCTGCCATCAAGTGAGCTTCTGACTCATGGCGACCCCAAGCACAAAAGAATGAAACATTGCCCAGCCCTGTGCCATACCCATGATCAGTTGCAAGACTGGACTGTTGTGATCCATGGGTTTTCATTGGCTGATTTTCAGAAGTAGATTTCCAGGCCTTTCTTCCCAGTACATCTTAGTCTGGAAGCTCTGCTGAAATTTGTTCAGCATCACAGAAACACACAAGCCACCACAGTACAACAAACTGTCAGAGGCATGGTGGGTTCAGCATCATAGCAACATGCAAGTCTTTACTGACAGACAGGTGGTAGCTGCATACGAAGTGCATTGGCTGGGTATCAAACTCAGGTCTCCTGCATGAAAAGCAAGAACTCTACCACTGAACTGCCATTGATCCCTGAAAAGACATTAGCCAGTTCATTAGTTAGACAAGAGTAATAGTAGAGTGTGGGGCCTTTGGGGTCTGTCTCATTGGAGGAACTGAAAGACCAGAGTAGCCAGAGCCGAGGTAAGGATGAGGAGAGTGGCAGAGAGGGACTAGTTCTTCAGGGCCCTGTATTCCAGCTCAAGGCTTTGAGGATTTAATCAAACGGGATATGACAACAGCAGATTTCTGTTTTTAAAAGATTACTCTGGCTGCTATGTAAAGAAAATGAGACCATCAATTGCTCATATGTAAGTTCAAGTTGAAACTGAAGAAAATTAGAACAGTCCCTGAGAGCCAAAGTACAACCTTGAGTATATCCCACTTGAATTTAGAGATCATCTCAAGAATAGACTGATGCATTGAACACTAATGACCTAAGACCAGATGAGTTGTGGAATGACATCAAGAACTTCATACATGAAGAAAGCAAGAGGTCATTAAAAAGACGGGAAAGAAAGACCAAAATGGATGTCAGAAGAGTGTCTGAAACTTGCCCTTGAACGTTGAGTAGCTAAAGTGAAAGGAAGAAATGATGAAGTAAAAGAGCTGAACAGAAGATTTCAAAGGGCAGCTTGAGAAGACAAAGTAAAGTATTATAATGACATGTGCAAAGATCTGGAATTAGAAAACCAAAAGGGAAGAACACGCTCAGCATTTCTCAAGCTGAAAGAACTGAAGAAAAAATTCAAGGCTCGAGTTGCAATATTGAAGGATTCTACAGGGAAAATATTAAAGGACACAGGAAATATCAAAAGAATATGGAAGGAAAGCACAAAGTCACTATACCAAAAAGAACTGGTCAACGTTCAACCATTAAAAGAGGTAGCATATGATCAGGAACCAATGGTAATGAAGGAAGAGGTCCAAGCTGCACTGAAGGCATTGTCGAAAAATGAGGTTCCAGGAATTGACAGACTACCAACTGAGATGTTTCAACAATCTGATGCAGCGCTGAAAGTGCTCATTCATCTATGCCAAGAAATTTAGAAAACAGTTACCTGGCCAACCAAGTGGAAGAGATCCATATTTATGCCTACTCCCAAGAAGGGTGATCCAAACAACTGGGGAGATTATCAAACAATGTTATTAATATCACACACAGGTAAAATTTGCTGAAGTCATTCAAAAGCGGCTGCAGCAGTATATCGACAGGGAACTGCAGGAAATTCAAGTCAGATTGAGAAGAGGACATGGAGCCAGGGATATCATAGCTGATGTTCGATGGATCCTGGCTGAAAGCAGAGAATACCAGAGAGATGTTTACCTGTGTTTTATTGACTATGCAAAACATTTGACTGTGTGGATTATAACAAACTATGGATAACATTGCAAAGAACAGGAATTCCAGAACACTTAATTGTGTTCATGAGGAACCTGTACATAGATCAGGAGACAGTCATTCAAACAGAACAAGGGGATACTGCGTGGTTTAAATTTACGAAAGATGTGCATCAGGGTTGTATCCTTTCATCATACTGACTCATTTTGCATGCTGAGCAAATAATCCGAGAACTTGGACTATATGAAGAAGAATGGGGCATCAGGATTGGAGGAAGACTCGTTAAAACCTGCAATATTCAAATGACACAACCTTGCTTGCTGAAAATGAAGATGACTTGAAGCACTTACTGATGAAGATCAAAGACTACAGCCTTCAGTATGGATCACACCTCAACATAAATAAAGGAAACAAAAATCCTCACAACTGGACCAATAAGCAACATCATGATAAACAGAGAAAAGACTGAAGTTGTCAAGGATTTCATTTTACTTTGATCCACAATCAACACCCACGAAAGCAGCAGTCAAGAAATCAAAGAATATATTGCATTGGGCAAATCTGCTGCAAAAGACCTCTTTAAAGTGTTGAAAAGCAAAGATGCCACCTTGAAGACTAAGGTGTGCCTAACTCAAGGCATGGTCTTTTCAGTTGAGTTATGTGCCTGCGATGAATAATGAAGACCAAAGAAGAATTGATGCCTTTGAATTGTGGTGTTGGAAAACAAAATTGAACGTACCATGGACTGCCAAAAGAACGAACAAATCTGTCTTGGAAGAATTACAGCCAGAATGCTCCTTAGAAGCAAGGATGGTGAGACTATGTCTCATACTTTGGACACGTTATCAGGAGGGATCAGTCCCTAGAGAAGGACATCATGCTTGGTAAAATAGAGGGTCAGGGATAAAGAGGAAGACCCTCCATGAGATGGATTGACACAGTGGCTGCAACAATGGGCTCACGCATAACAAAGATTGTGAGGATGGCGCAGGAAATGGCAGTGTTTCGTTCTGTTGTACGTAGGGGTCGCTATGAGTTGGAACCAACTCAACAGTACCTAACAAGAACATATATTTGAAAATGGTCATCTAATTGTTGAGAATTAAGCATTTTGTATAATTCAAAATTCAGCACGTGTCTGCCTCTGGAAAGAAAAATTACATGCCAAAAACCCACAACATGCAGGAAAATAAAGACATGGCCCAAACAAAAAACCAAACCAAATCCATTACTGTCGAGTCAATTCCAACTCATAGCGACCCTATAGGACAGAGGAGAAGTGCCCCATAGTTTTTCCAAAGAGCAGCTGGTGGATTCTAACCGCTAATCTTTTGGTTAGCAGCTGTAGCTCTTAACCACTTCACCACCAGACCTGGCCGAGTTTATTCAAAGCCTGACCATCAACGTGTGTGTTAGGTGGCTTAATTATTAGTCTTGATGAATCACATTGTAATATCATAGATGCCTTTTGCTTTTACACTGTTGGCAAAGTCACTGAAACTGAATTAGGGAAGGAAATCTATATCATGTCAAGATGGTGACTGCAACAACAGAGAGAAGATTATTTGAGCCCAAGCTTAAACAAGTGGCCCTTATTCTGACACACAGGGCTCTTGCCAAAAATCACTAATTCTGCCTTTATTCATCAGATCTTGATTTAGCCACATGCTGATAATTGTGCCTGCAAAAAACATCTTGGTCTAGCAATATAAATGTCTTTCACGGCCTCTGTTGTAGTCCAGATATTTGTTATAGATTTTTCTTCCTTATCAGGAAGGGAGTTTGGGGCCATAGTTCATCAATATCAAATCTGAAAACTATATTTTCCAAAATGACTCTTTTCTAGCTTAAATGGCCAAAAACTGAATCATGCAAATAAAAACAATAGCAGTGTTTATGATAATGATGATGATGATAATAATATGGAATCTGGGGGAGGGAAAAGAAGACTGGCTTAAGAACAAGTTTTAAAAGTGGAAAGGCTTAAGGAAAATACAATTTGTTCGTTTTTTCCAAAGAAAGAAAACTCTGATAATAAAGATGCCTGATAAATATTGAAAAATAGATGAGAAACCCATTGCCACCAAGTTGATTCTGACCCTTTGCGACCCTATAGGACAGAGTAGAACTGCCCCAAAGGGTATCCAAAGAGCAGCTGGTGGATTCAAACTGCCAACCTTTTTGGTTAGCAGCCATAGCACACCGTAGCTCTTAACCACTGTACCACCAAGGGCTTCAAAACCTGTTTTTTCCAAAGAAAGAAAACTCTGATAATAAAGAAGCCTGATAAATACTGAAAAATAAAGAGATGAGAAGCAGGAGGTTATTATAATGGGCCAGATGAGTACCAGGGTTGTGACAGTAGGAACAAAAAGGAGAGTAGATGCAAGAATCTTTGAAAAAGTAGAAGCAACATGATTTGGAGACTGCTGGAATATGAGCAGTGTAAGAGAAATGATGAGTCACTGATGATAATAAGGTATAACCTGAGGGCCCTGGAGAATGGCAGAGATTTTTTTTTGTGAGGAAAAGATATTGAAACTTAATAGCTTTAATGAACAAGGTGATAATTCCTGGCCTCTTTTGCAAATCAACAGAAGAATTGAGACCCTTTTAAAGTATAATAGAATTTCCTTTTTTTCCCCAACATTTAGATGCAGTCAGATTACTCAGCTCAGAGACTATTGAAACCTCAGATGTGTGAGAAGAGAAGGCTTTTTTTTTCAGAATAGCACAATGCACGGACACAGTCCCTCAAGTCCAAATGGGTGTGCCCTCTAATTAGTTTAGACCTTTCATTTTTTGTTGAGTGTGTGGTCTTGGTTTAATTACTGCATGGGGAAAATATTTCAGAATGGAGGCTTCATGACAATGACATGATTGGGATCTGGATTCACATGAATGTACAAGTAGCTGTATCTAAGACAAGCAGCATTATATAATCCTGCACTTGGATGTTCTTTCTATTCAGATTACAGGCTGTTCTTAGTACTCACCATAACTAAGTTTCTTCTGAAAACACATGTTCTGAGGGGGAGAGGGTGTGAGAGAAGGACGACATTTGCTGCCAGCATCCACCTACCTTCACTTATTCCTCTTCTATACAGCACCTCCAATCCCAGCTTGAGTGATCTCTTTTGCACCTCCTGGAATTCTCACTAAATCCTTCCTAGCCTCCCACCATTTCCACACCATCTCCCAGCACTTCATTTCCATTGCTCACCTTCCTCCCATCCCCCCACAGTCTTTCCAACACCCTTCTCCCCCCATCTAATATTCCTGGGCCTTTATCTACTCCTGGAGTTTGTAAGTGGAGAGAAGGTTTCATTATTTATGGGGTTGGCAAGAGAAAAATAGCAACTATTATCTCTGAGGAAAAACTTCTCAGATGGGGGAGTTGTGAACATTCCATTATTCCACTCAGAGTTATAAATAATTGAAAAGCTGGGGCTACGGATTACTGTTTTTAAGCTTACAGCACATGCTTCTGTAGTTTGTTTGGAATGAGTTACTAAGGGATTATAGCACTCAGATATAGGGCCAAAAAGAGAAGCCTTCGGGGCTGGTAGAGTTGTTCTGCTGCATGCGCTCTGATTCTAGTGAGTTTTATATATTTTAGATTTATTTTTCTTTAATGAAGTTGAAAGATCAAGGGAAAAAAATCCTTGGGGCAACAAAACCTACTAACTAATATGAAGAAACATAAATTTGTGTAAAGTACAACAGAGGTAAATTTGTCTGCACTAAAGTACCTACTGAAAAGAGAGGAATGTTTGTTACCTAATCTAAGGCAGCAGGGAAAAGAAACAACAGGTTAGGCAGAAGTGGAGAAAAGATTCAGGCATGACTCAGCTGGAGAGATGGGAAAGGCCTTGCCCCATCTTGGTGGACGAAGGCCTCATAGCTGGCACATACCTTTGCCCTCATCCCTTTCAAATGCAGGCTCTCTGGTGCCAGCTTTGCTTCCACATAAAACCATGTTCCTCCCCATAAATCTTTATTTTCCAGATTTATCCAGAAAGCCTCATTGGGTATGTTGCCATTTTCTAAAAACCCTACTCATCCTTTGAGGCCCACCTGAAGTCTTCCTCAAGGCCTTAGTGAATCACACTATGCTTTTCCTTGGATTTCCATGACTGCTGTCTCCCAGTCATCTTCCTTATCTTTACTTCCTTGTTTACTCACTTTCTTCTCCCACCTCTGAACTTGCCAGAACACCCATGTCCCAAAATTTAGAAATGTACCTTATATTGTCTAACATAGGGTTTGGCAAGTCACAGCCTACAACTGTTTTTGTAAATAAAGTTTTATTGGAACACAGCCACACTCATTCACTTGTCTATGGCTGCTTTTGTGCTCTAACAACAGAGTTGAATAGTTTCAACAGAGACTCTCTGACCCAAAGTCTAAAATATTTACTATCTGATCCTTTACAGAAAATGTTTGCCGACCCTTGCTTTAATGAATTAAGCTGTTAATATTTCACTTGCATGACTACATTTTATTAAGTCTGTGTTTTATTTCTCAACTTGAGGACAGGGGCCATGTCTAACATGCTTTTGTACCCATTCAAAGCTCATATCAGTGCCATGCACTTTGTAGGGTCTCAATAAATACTTAATGATTGAAGAGTTGTGAAACTATCAGCTTTTTTGTTGTTGTTGAAATAAAATTATCTGAGATGGAGCAATACCTTCTCAGAGCTCTTTACCTGAGATATTCCTTTCTATCATCCCAAGGCATCAGGCTACCATAGAGGTTGGGCACAGGTTCAGTGTCAGAGAGCGTGGGGTTTACATCCTGGCCCTGCCTCTTACCAGTTGGGTGACCTTGAACAAGTGCCAGAAGTTCTGTGAGCTTCAGCCTCCTGATCCATAAAATGATGATAAAATTAAGACTTCATCATAGGATTGTCATCAGGATTTTTAAATAAAACAATGTATTTTAAGTATAAGGTATAGTTTCTGGGACATAGCAAACAATCTAAAAATGGTTGGCAATTGTTATTGCCCTAATATAATTGAATCTTGTGCCTTTCCCACTGCCATCGAATCAATTCCGACTCATAACAACCCTATAGGACAGAGTAGAGCTTCCCCCATGGGGTTCCAAGGCTGTAAATCTTTAGGGAAGCAGATTGTCACACTTTCCTCTGTGGAGTGGGAGTGGCATGACTGGGGTGGGAGACAGGGGGTGTGGACTGCACTGAGTGACACTGTCAGAGAGGGTGACATCAGAATGAATGTCTATAAAATTTTGGGGCAGTGTTTCAGCAGAAATTGATTATTTCTTATAAAAATATCCCCATAGTTAGTTATAACAACAAAGACATTTTTTGTAGGCCCAGCTTACATGTATCAGTATATCTACAAGGCTAAAACTGTACGCTGATTTACGTTTTAATGACGTTTTCAGGGTTTAAGTTTGAAATATGGTTAAAAAAATAGTGACATGTTAAAATTAATACAGATATAATCCATTAATGTATCTCATGTAATGGTAAAGTTTAACTTTAAAATGAATATAATTTTGATGTAGTCTTTAATATTTTTACTTTAAATTCTATTGCTTTTCTTATCAAATTTTCACTTCAACCACATGAAACTATGTAAATGTAAATACATTTAGGCTGTGCATACGATATTGTAATTTCAAGGTGTAATTTAATTTTGCTAGTTGTTTATATCACTACTATTGCCATTACATCCAGTGATATACAGGAAATACGATTTACTAGTAACATTAGTACAAAAAGCATTACAAATGATTCTGTATGATCTAGTATGGGAAGAGGTCCATTGGGGGATGACGCCATGAGTTACAGCACTGGGTGACACCAACCTTAGTGACGTCACTGCTGGGTAGCTGGTGGGTTCAAACCACTGTGAGTTCAAACCGCTGACCTCTCAGTTAGCAGCTGAGCTTTTAACCACTGTGCCACTAGGGCTTCTTCTTGTGCCTTTGCCTCCTCCTTTTTCTACTTAATCCAAATTCCTTTAAAATAGAGTATTTTCTCTATATTCCTTGTGTTTTTAATTCTAGGGTTAAAAAGTTGGGGTTCTCTTGGCAGTAAGAGTAGGTGGCAATGAACAGATGGGTTTCTGCTGACTTGATTTGCCTTAATTCTCTGGCCATAGTAAAGCAAAAACTGTTTTGTTCTAGTAATTAATTTAGAAGTTCAATAAAGTAAATAAATTGCCCTTGAAAATGGTAGCCTACAAAGGGATTGAAGGAGGTCCAGCCATTTAAAGGATGAATACCATATTGTGTGCCCAATTCCTGATGGAAAAGTACCAATGTAGCAAAGCAAAAGTAAACATCAACAGCAAACTTGAAGGAAAATTAAGTCCAAAAAGACATTGGAGTGGGTAAAGAGAATGGAATAGTATTTTACTTTGATGATAGCAGTGGTCAACAAAATTTATCACTTCCTCCCTGGAACAACTTTCAAGTATCTTTGTTTTATAGATGTTGAATTTTTAGAACCAACAATTTTTCTTTTGGAAGGAGAAAACTTCAAAGAAAAAAAGATTGAATTTAATGCAGAGACAGCTAATCTCCAGTTCCTAGGATTCCACACAAAGATACATTCTGTTCAGATTATTGGTGGTATATGGATTACTTATGATATTAATATGGTAATCACAGGGGTTGATAGTTTCTAGTGTCACAAGGAGAAGTATCTAATGTTTCTCTGTGACCTTTTGTGCAGAAACAGATTTCTTTCAGACTTCAAAACAAAGCAACAGTGTTCTTGATGTCAACAAATGGAAACTTAGAGGGTTTGAAGCTTCTTAGAATATAGGTTGACACTCTGGTCAAAGGGCCAGGCCCAGTTTAGAGCCAGATGTTATTAGGTTGTCAACAATCATCAGGCAGCTCAAGCATAACAACAATTGTAAGGATGGCAACAACAGGATATAGGTCATGGAGGATGTTGGTGCTGATGATCAAGTTTGGATTTATCAAGAAGAATAGCAGGATGTCAGAAGACTGCTACCTGATGATTGTGGGCAACCTTTTAACATCTGGCTCTAAAGGGGGCCCGGTCCTTTGACCAGAATGTCAACAATTCCAGAGCATGAAGTCGGACAGTAGAATCTACTGTAAATTGAAGCCAAATTTAGTTTCAGGTATTAAAGAGGGTGAATAGTGTGATCCAAATCTCATTGTTCTCAACACTGCCAGCAAAAGGAAGCGGCCACAAGTGTGGGAAGGCATTGTCCTATAAAACTGAATAAAAATGCCGGAGGAATATGGAGGTCCTTCCAAATACCATATTTTTTTAAAGGGGTGGGGGCTGGCAATGCTGGAAAGATGGATCTATTTTTTCTTCAATAATTATAAATACAATAATTCTGAATTTAATCTTGAATAATAATGTCATGATTGGGAGAATTGTCTAATCTTTTCACATGACTATAATAGTTTTGCATTGCATTGGCGATAATAGCATTGCATTGGGCAAATCTGCTGCAAAAGACCTCTTTAAAGTGTTGAAAAGCAAAGATGTCACCTTGAAGACTAAGGTGTGCCTGACCCAAGCCATGGTGTTATCAATCACCTCATACGTATGCATGCAAAAGCTGGACAATGAATAAGGAAGACCAAAGAAGAATTGACACTTTTTGTGGTGTTACAGAAGAATATTGAATATACCACGGACTGCCAAAAGAACAAACAAATCTGTCTTAGAAGAAGTACAACCAGAATGCTCCTTAAAAGCAAGGATGGCGAGACTAAGTCTCACATACTTTGGACATGCAATCAAGAGGGATCAGTCCCTGGAGAAGGACACTATAATTGGTAAAATAGAGGGTCAGTGAAAAAGAGGAAGACCCTCAATAAAATGGGTTGACACAGTGGCTGCAACAATGGGCTCAAGAATAACAACGATTGTGAGGATGGTGCAAGACAGGGCAGTGTCTCATTCTGTTGTACATAGGGTTGCTATGAGTTGGAATCCGATGGCACCTAACAACGACAACATAATAGTTTTAAACAAATAGAATAAAATATTTATCAAGCACCTTCTATGTGCCAGGCTTTGTTTGAGATGCCAGGCCTACATAAATAAAAAATAATCAAATACAAAGTCCTGTGCTCCTTATGGACTTCCATTCTAGTGTCTGCAGTTCAAATCCACTAGCCGATCCTTGGAAATTCTAAGGGGTAGTTCCACTCTGTCCTATGGGGTCACTATGGGTCAGAATCAACTTGACAGCAATGAGTTTGGTATATATATATCTGTATATACAATTGATGCCTTTGAATTATGGTGTTGGAGAAGAATATTGAACATACCATGGACTGCCAAAAGAACGAACAAATCTGTCTTGGAAGAAGTACAACCAGAATGCTCCTTAGAAGCAAGGATGGTGAGACTACGTCTTACCTACTTTGGACATGTTACCAGGAGGAATCAGTCCCTGGAGAAAGATATCATGCTTGGTAAAGTACAGGGTCAACAGAAAAGAGAAAGACCCTCAACAGGATGGATTGGCACAGTGGCTGCAACAATGGGCTCAAGTATAACAAAGATTGTGAGGATGGCGCAGGACTGGGCAGTGTTTCCTTCTGTAGTCCATAGGGTCGCTATGAGTCAGAACCGACTTGACAGCACCTAACAACATATATATATGTTGTTGTTGTTAGGTGCCACAGTGGATTTTTGACTCATAGCAACCGCATTTTGTGACACTAGTTGCAATTCCCATAATGTGTCAGCACTCTCCCCCTTTCCACCCCGGGTTTTCTGTGTCCATTTGTCCAGGTTTCCTGTCCCTTCCTGCCTTCTCATTTTTGCTTTTGGGCAGGTGTTGTCCATTTGGTCTAATATACTTGATTGAACTAAGAAGCATGTTCCTCACGTGAGTTATTGTTTGTTTTGTACATCTGTCTAATCTTTGACTGAAAGGTGGACTTTAGGAGTGGCTTCAGTTCTGAGTTAGCAGGGTTTCCAGGGGCTCTAGTCTCGAGGGTTCCTCCAGTCTCTGTCAGACCAGTAAGTCTGATCTTTTTGTGTGAATTTGCATTTTGTTCCACATTTTTCTCCCGTTGTATCCGGAACCCTCTATTGTGATCCCTGTCAGAATTGTAGGTGGTGCTAGCCAGGCTCCATCTTGTTCCTTGGGCTCAGGCTGGTGGAAGCTGTGGTTCATGTGGTCCATTAGTCATTTGGACTAATATTTTCCTTGTATCTTTGGTTTTCTTCATTCTCGTTTGCTCCAAACATAGTGGGACCAATGGATGTATTTTTGATGGCTGCTTGTAAGCTTTTAAGACCCCAGACACTACTCACCAAAGTAAGACATACAACATTTTCTTTATGAACTATGTTATACCAATTGACCTAGATGTCCCTTGTCCAAATATTGTTTTTGAAGGACATTCTAGTTTTAAAAAATGGAAATACTTAAGTATGTTGACTAAAATTTTGAGATTAATAGTTTAAATTTGAATGACAAAAAGTTAATTTGTGGTAGTTGTTTCCTTCAGAAGTTAAAGGCACATGTAGTTTTCTAATTATACAGGAAAATCAGGCAAACAGAGTAACCAAGCCCATCTTGTCAAACAAAAATTGGAAGCCAAATGATTCTTTAATCATGACAGGCACAGATAGTTGCCTATGAAGATGACCTGGCTGAACTCTCAATTGGAAAGCAACTTGAAGATTTTTTGTTTATTTTGTTTTATCTTGCCTTCCTAAAAGAAGAAATTAATATATATGTCTGAATAAATATAGCTTTACACAATTTCTTATCTTTTTTTTTATGGAAAATTTCAAACAAATACAAAATTGGAAGGATACTTTAATGAATCCTCAGTATATATCACCCAGCTTCATCCACTATCAATAGGGTTGAATACTACTGGCCAATCTTGTTTCATCTATACCCCATCCTCTTAACACCTTTCCACATAATTTTGAAGCCAATTTAAGACATCATTCCATCTGTAAATACACAATTTCTTCTTAAATTTAAAGAGTTGCCACCTGGAACATATAGTTAACCAATTTTTTTTTAAATGTTAGAAGTCTCTCCTGTGTTAAAGTGTGCTTATTGGTTCCCTTGACTTACCAGAGCTTCTAATTTTAGGCCAAAAAATGTAAAAGCACAGTTTCAACCAAGTCTAGTAGTCAGTCTATGAAGGGAAAAGTGGAAAAGTCAAGAAGCTGAAGATCCACTGTCATATGTAGTGGACATATATAATTTTTTTTGTCTGCCTAGTATGTGAATGCCTTTTCTGTCTTTGGAGACATTCTCACCTCGAGGCTTTGTGGAAGGCAGAGTCTCTCTCCCACTGTAGGAACCGAAAATGCCAAAGACTCACTTTCCCAGCTCCCTTCCCTCTAGGGCCACAGCTGTAATCTAGGTTTAGCCATTGAGACACATCTGCCCCAGATTTTAAAAGGGGAGTGGGTGACCCAAGAAGCAGGGACAGAGAGAACCTGTTGCGGAGGCAGCAACTCTGACAGCTAAGTCCATTTGTGGGGGAGGGGGAACATGGAAGGGAAGAAGTGACAGTGGTGCTAGTGTCTGAGTTCAGAGTCAACGTGTATACTGTACTGATAAGTACTCAGCAGTGAAGTCAATGTGGGGCCAGTTTGTTGACATGATTAAGGCTGGGATGCTGGTGGGGTAGCTTCCAAGCTGGTTCTTCAGCTCTGCTGGTTATTCTTTTAGCTATCCACTATCCTTTGACTAAATTCTTTTCTGTATAATACTAGGTTTCTGTTTGTTGCTATCAAGAAATGTGATTGATACATCTGGAGTTTATGCAAAACTTTAAATAAACATGTTAAAGGGACCTAAAACACAAAATGCATTAAAAAGTAAATAAGAGACCAAAAATAACTCAAAGATCACCAAAAAAAAGCCAGTGCAAACGTATCATATTAGCCATTTGAATAATTGTAGAACTCATATGATGATATGTGTTACAGATTGACTTGTGTCCCCCCAAAACTGTGTGTCAGCTTGGCTAGGCCATGATTCCCAGTATTGTGTGATTGTCCACCATTTTGTCATCTGATGTGATTTTCCTATGTGTTGTAAATC
>NW_004443973.1:15932358-15985456 GCF_000243295.1 Trichechus manatus latirostris
AGTGCCAGGAGCAGAGTGCTTCCTTTGGACCCAGGGTCCCTGCCCTGAGAAGCTCCTAGACCAGGGGAAGATGGATGACAAGGACCTTCCCCCAGAGCCAACAGAGAGAGAAAGTTTTCCTCTGGAGCTGGCACCCTGAATTTGTACTTCTAAATTACTAGACTGTGAGAAAATAAATTTCTGTTTGTTAAAGCCATCCACTTGTGGTGCTTCTGTTATAGCAGCATTAGATAACTAAGACAGCAAGATAATTAAAGTTTCTTCACTGCATTTCATTTGAACTTCTTGGTTCAGAGTGTTGTCAATGTATAAGGATGTTCATTAAATATTGCCTATAGTAATTTAAAAAATGGGGAAAAAAACCCTCCTCAAATATCTACCAGTTTGATTGACCACATTAAGGGAAACAATACTACAACACCTCTCCCTGCCCACCCTCACCAGAAAAAAAGTTAAAGGTGTAAATTCATATACAGACTTTAAACAATGCTAGTGGCATAATGTTAAGTTAAAAAAAAAAAATTAAGCCAGAGAGAACAGTAATCCCAAGTATAGTCCAATCTCTGCAAACTGTGTGTTTGTATATATACACATATGTATATATATACAAACTTTGTGATGGCTCTCAGTAGGAGATAGGAATAAAGAGGTTTTCTGTATTCATGTCCTAGTACTGCTATAACAAATTGCCACAAACTTAGTGGCTTAAAACAAC
Source organism: Trichechus manatus latirostris (assembly GCF_000243295.1). Lineage (NCBI taxonomy): Eukaryota > Metazoa > Chordata > Mammalia > Sirenia > Trichechidae > Trichechus > Trichechus manatus. The sequence goes on from NW_004443973.1 coordinate 15,933,074, forward strand.
ACAAAGTTACTGTCTTATAATTCTGAAGGTCAGAAGTTCAAAATGAGTGTTATGAGGCTAAAATCAAAGTGTGGGCAGGGCTGCGTTCCTTCTGGAGGCTTCAAGAGAATCTGTGTCCTCACCTTTGACAGCTTCTAGAGGCCACCTTCATCCCTTGGCTTGTGGCCCTTTCCTCCATCTTCAAAGTACATCACTCCAACCTCTATGTCTGTCATCACATCTCCTCTTCTGATTTTGACCCTCTCTTTTCCTCTTATAAGGACCCTTTCCGTTACATTGGGCTCACCTGAATAATCTGGGATAATCTCTCCATCTCAAAATCCTTAATTTAATCACATCTGCAAAGTCCTTTTTACCATGTAAGGTAAAATATTCACAGACTCCGAAGATTAGGATGTGGTCATCTTTGGAAGAACACTATTTTGTCCGCTAGCTTTCTAAAAACAAATTAATATTACTAAGATTCTTTTTTCTATTCAAAGGCCTTGATCTCAGTAATTTAATAGTTTGTTTATAGTGTGATTGTAAAATTTCTACAAAACCTTGACCAGAATGCAAAGCATAAGCCAAATAGATCAAATTATTACTTTTTGTCTTTCTTGCTTTTTTTTCCAAAGACAATACACTTGTTTCAAACTCAAAATAATTTGGGGGATAAGTGAATAATCTATAGTTCTCCACAACTTTCTTTTAACCAGTTATTTTTTTTTTCTACCATAGTTACATTTTTTATTTGACAAAATATTTCAAAGTATTGTTTCCTCTTTAGTTCAGTTAGGGTTCAGTGTGCCCATTTTGTCATTTTTGAAAGATAGATACTGTCCTGAGTGTTACTGAAAATATGCCAACAAAGGTCATTAAAAGAAAAATAAAATGACAAAAGTGATCATTTTTAAATAGTAACTCATCAAATTTTAATATTTGCATTAAAGATATATGGCTTTTGATGCCTTTACAACTTGGCCCAAACGGTAGATAATAATAGAAGGATTTTTAGTTTAAGCATGTCCTGTGTTTGAAACCTGAAATTTATAATCAATATATTTTTGTTTAACTTTGAATGTTAATTGTCAGGAAGGGAATATTTCTTCCATTGCAAAAGGAATTCAGTTTCTTTTGTTGTTGTGATTGTTGCTATATCAATAACTTCAAATCTGCATCTGTCGATTTATAGAATACACAGTGGAAAAAAAATCACTGATGACAGCCTGTACAGTCAGGGATGCTATCTGCAAGGATGAATGTGATTAACAAGCCTGGGTAATAACCCAGCCAGAAAAAACAAAAAAAAGACAGCATAGCATTCGTTTGTCAACTCGCCTTAAAAGCAAATGACAGGAGCAATTTTCTCTTATTTTTTAACTAGCCCAACATGAATTCATGTTCATTAGAGGGTTGAGTATGCAATGCCTTGCAGGTGCTCTTTTGGAACATTGGGAATATTAATTAAGTCTTTGTACAATATCCAGTCACTAATTACTGTTTAGCTCCACCAGTTCATGTCTCCGAGTCTTTATGTTTTTTCCTGCTCAGCCAGCCCCCTTGGCTTGGCAGTGTTTTGCATTTGCCTTCGCCTTGCATGTTTGTAACCATCTCTCTAGTGTAGATTATATTCTCCAGCCTTTACAGAACCTCAACAGCATCGTAGGTATTATTTTGACTCCACTGAAATTCTGTTACAATATTCTCTCTCCACCTCATCCCACCGCCCACCATTTTCATGTTGTTTGCAATGATATCTTGCCAACATTTTAGTATCCTGGGAAACTTTATGAAGATATTTTTCTGAACTACATAATCTTGGCAGAAATAACTATAAGGTTAGTAGGTGGGTCTGCTTAGCCTAGGCAAAATGCAAGGAATGGTTTAATCCATAGGAAAGAATACAATTGTTCAAAAGTTTTCTTATTAGAACATTTTTCTTTCAATGGCAGAGGGGCCAGAAAGGTCAGATATATGGAAGGGTAATTCCTGTAAGGTTATTGCTTCAGTTTCATTGGGCCCTGTGCACTCTGGGCAACTAACTAGCTGGAATGATTTCAAATCATTTGAAAAGCTACTTGCTTTCAAATAATTTCTCTGACCAAGGTTCAGAAGAAGCATTCCTTAAGAGCTTTCTGGTAAAGATGTTGTATTAGGATTAGTAAACCAAAACAACCAAACCAGCTGCTGTCAAGTCGATTCCAGCTTATGGCAACCCCATGTGTGTCAGAGTAGAACTGTGCTCCATAGGGCTTTCAATGGCTGATTTTTCAGAAGTAGATCTCCGGGCCTTTTACTGAGGCACAGGGACAGATTACCCAATAAGCAAGACAGACACGTGCTTAGGGCATCAACAAAACAGGGACATCAGTCGTCCAAAGCAAAGACCCATAGATGCCAAGCAGACAGGACACAAGGAAAAGCAAGTGCCGGGGTGGAAGGGAGCTGGTAGGGCACAAAATGAAACTGATACCAGCTCCAGCGCATGAGAATGTGCTGGCCAGAAATAAAGTTCACACAGGGTCAGGAGAGCGCCAATGCGCAAGGTTGTTTGAACTATGAAGCCCCTACCACTTCAACACCTTTGCTGACATCTGCCTCCTATGGTTCCTTCCTGTGTAATTGAAATTTCTTATCTCAGTAGGTCTCTTGGGAGTATGTTATTTCTTTCTAATAAACAAGAGGTGGGGGTGGGCTGTCGAGTCTGACTCTTGCTACTTTCACCCAATATGCAACCAGATCCAACATGAATGGTTACTGGACAAGGACGGATTATATTAATAGACAACAGGTCTCTGATCCTTTTTTAAAAAAATGTTATTGTGTTAGGTGAAAGTTTACAGCACAAATTAGTTTTTCATTAAAAAATTTATATACAAATTGTTTTGTGACATTGGTTGCAACCCCTGAAATGTGTCAGCACTTTCCCCTTTCCCCCTGGGTTCTCCGTGTCCATTTGTCCAGTTTTCGTGTCCCTTCCTGCCTTCTTGTCTTTGCTTTTGGGCAAGTGTTGCTCATTTGGTCGCGTATACTTGATTGAATTAAGAAGAACATTCCTCACCTGAGTTATTGTTTGTTTTATAGGCCTGTCTGAACTTTGGGTGAAAGGTGGGCTTCGGAAATGGCTTCATTTCTGAGTTAACAGGGTGTTGGGGGGCCATAGTCTTGGCGGTTCCTCCAGTCTCTATCAGACCGGTAAGTCTGGTCTTTTTTTGTCAATTTAAATTTTGTCCTACATTTTTCTCCTGCTCTGTCCAGGATCCGATTCATTTTGAGAACTAATTGCCTTGTACATCCACATCTGCTAATCCAGGAGAGCCAGAAATGGTCTTTGCCATGATACAAACACAAGGATACACTCTTGTGCATGTCTTGGTGAACAACCAATGGAAACTCCAGTCCCAGATAAGGTGCAAAAGCAGAGGAACTCGAATAAGTCAACCACTGCAATGAATTCAGTCAAGTAACTTTTTAACTGTTTAGCATCTGTTTAACCGTTTAGAGTTATGTCCTAAGTTTTGTAAACAGTAATATTTGTAACTTTAACTTTAAAATATGTTTGGCATACGTGCTGAGCAATCTAGCATACATTTAATATAATATCAAAATGAGTCATAATTTAATATAATACTAACATAGAAAGGAGGGATCAGTGCCTGGAGAAGGACATCATGCTTGGTAAAGTAGAGGGTCAGCGAAAAAAAGGAAGACCCTCAACAAGATGGATTAACATAGAGGCTGCAATGATGGGCTCAAGCATAACAAGGATTGGAGGATGGCGCAGGACCGGGTAGTGTTTCGTTCTGTTGTACATAGGGTCACTATGAGTTGGAACTGACTCGATAGCACCTAACAACAACAACTACATAGAAAACATCCCAAAATAGTGGAAATATTAATATTTATACCTTACATGAGAAGTTTTAATTTATGTATCTAGTGAATTTAATTTTTTTCTTGTCTGTTGCATGGAAGACAGTGCTTAATGTTACTCTGTATACGTGAAATCATTGAAGAATTTGTAAGAGCAAAGAATAGAAAGAAGTGTGTTTAATTATAGTATGTTAGAGTTGAAAGATCTATCTAAAAATAAAATATAGTAGTTTGTTGTAATATTTGTTTTCTAATCATTAAATTTTCTTTTATGACATCTTTTCATTTGTTCATTTATAATTATAACATTTACTATGAAACAAGTATCAAAATTGAAGTATGAGCTGTTTAAAGCAAAATTGGTGAAAGCCAATTTTTCATTGTGGGAGATCAATAGAATTTTACGTTGATTGTTGAAACAACCAAGTTCACTGACCCAATTTCTTTGTTGTAGAATATATGGACTACACTTTTTGTAGAAAATGTGGTATATAGTAAAAATCTTAGTACCTGCATCCCCCCAAAATTTTATAATCCAGTTCATCTCATTCTGCTAAAATGGCATACGCCAACTTTGCATTCAATTGCTAACATTATAGTCATATTTAATAAGAAGTTACATCATGGATAGCTAACACACACACATACACACATATATATACATGTATATATAAAATCACATATCCCATTCAAACGCATGAGTAAGCAGAGGAGGGGACGTCACAAATTATCAGTGTTTAGGTCTCTCACATGCCTTAATCCGGCCCTGCTGAGGCATCTTTGGTTGGACTCAAATCTCCAGCCTTTCTGTTAGCAGCCTAGCATTTAATTGTTTGTGCCACTCAGAGACTAAGTAGCTCCTAATACAGAGCAGATCTTAAAGAAATGGGGACACATGAAAGGTTATTTTTTGATGAAAAGAACCAAATTGGGAAAAGTGATAGAGAAAAGCCCACAACATACCTGGAGTACAATGCAAGCAGATGTTTGGTAGTTTGAATTCTTCAAGGAAAGAAGCAGTAGGAAAGTTTTAGGGAATGCTGCACAATTTTCCTTACAGATGTATCTCTTCACTATCTTACAAAGATTCTTATTAAGTATTTATTTGCTTATGGTACAATTAAATCATTTGGTGTCAGCTATAGAAAGCAGTAGTTTTCACAGTTTTATTTTTGTGGCCAAAATATTTTCAAATAAAAGTTACACAGATTCCTAGCATGTAAAAGAGAAGGAAACAGAGCTTTTATGGTTGAAGAGGGTTGGTGTATCAGGATTACTCCTTCCCACAGCACCCAGCATCTCCTTTGTCCCTATCAACAATTCCTGAGGCAGTTTTCTGATTAAGGACTCTTGAGTAACCAGCATCCTTCGACATAAAAGACATTTAGCCAATAGATTCATGATTGGAACCATCACTTTGAGAGGAAAGTAACTCTTCATTAAAGTTGACAAACTTGAGAAATTGCTGATATCACCTAATACGGATTGATTGAATTGTGTCTCCCTGCAGTGTGATACATCACTTTTGTGTGTGGCCTTTCTAGCCATGGTCTTGTAACTCCCACCCAAGTAATTGGGCAGAACTGTGCAGATATGGTACTTGTGGCCCGCCAAGCAGATTGGTCAGTTTTTGCCATCGCACTGGGCTTGAAACGAGCCTCCCCAGAGGCGGGAAAAGGAGAACCCTACCACCACCAAGGAAGAATAGCAGGGCCAGCATGTCCTTTGGAACCGGGATCCCTACACTGAGAACTCCTGGAATAGGAAACAGAGAGAGCAAGCTGTAACCCTGAAGATGGTGAGAAGTGGTGGCAGGAGAGACTTAGCAACAGAGACCTGGCCACAGAAGACATCGTGGTGGGCTTCCCCACCTACTGAGAGAGAAAGCTGAGTGCCTTTGGGCAGAGGCCTAGGGCCAGGGAGAGACGTTCCTGTGAGCACAGGTAGGAAGAGGCTGTCCTGAAGGAAGAACTGTATCCTTGAGTATTCCTGAGCCTGAATTGTAGCCTGTTCATTCCCTAATAAACCCCATTATCATGAGTATGGTCTGTGAGTTCTGTGTGGCCATTTTAATGAATTATCGAACTCAGCAGAGAAGTAGAGATGGGCCATGGGAAGGATGATTGGTGTCAGAATTGGTAAGAATGGTGGAGAGAGGAGGCATGTCTGACACCTGCCTCATAGGAATTAGCCTTGGGCTGTTGATCTTGATTCTCCTTTCCCCTTGTGAAGATAAAGGAGTTCAGATACCACCCCCATGCTGTTTTTACACTCCCAAAAAGATATCTTGAAATCCCTATACCTGTGAATGTGAACTTGTTTGAAAATAGGAGCTTTGAAGATGTTATAAATTAAATGTACATGATGTCATATTGGACACTAATTCAATAATGAGTGGTGTCCTTTTAAAAGAGGAAAAGAGACATGGAGATAAACGGAGGGAAGACAACCACATGAAGATGAAGGCAGACAGGAAATTATGGTGCCATAAGCCAAGTAATGCCTATCAGATGCTGGGAGAGACAAGAAAGGATCTACCCCTAGATTCTTCAGAGAGAGAGTATGACCCTGCTGACACATTGAATTTGGAGTTTCTGTCATGTTAAGCCACTCATTTTGTGGTACTTTGTTAAGGCAGCCCTAGAAAACTAATACACCCTGTCTTAGGCTGGGTTCTCTAGAGAAGCAAAACCAGTAAAGCGTATAAGTATATATAGAGAGAGATTTATATCAAGGAAATAGCTCACGCAACTGTAGAGGCTAAGACGTCCCAAGTCCATGGATCATGGTAGAGGCCTCTTCCAATTCACAGAGCCGCAGAAGCTGGTGTACCCAAGGTCGGCAGGTCGGAGAGGGGCTCCTGCTCACAGGCTGTGAAGGTCAACGAATTCCAAGATCAGCAGACAAGCCCACAAGGTTTCTCCTGATTCACATAGCTACAGGGGCTGGCAAACCCAAGGTCAGCAGGTTGGGGCACCGGACTCTTGCTTGCAGGCTGTGAAGATCGATGAATTCCAAGATCAACAGGTAAGCTGCTAGCTCAAGTCCCAAGATCTGGAGGTGAGACAAGAGGCAGCTGCTGAGTCTGGAACAAGCCAGAAACCTTGGCAAGGTGAGCAGGCAGAAAGTAACTGCAGGAAGGCAGAGAGATGAACTGAAGGGGTGGTGAGCTGCCACAGGCCCCGCCTCCACCAGTACCCCTCAGCAGATTCCATCATGGGGGTGACCACATATCAAATTTCAACAGGGAAGTGATCACGACATCATACGACTGCTAAAACACTGAGAATAGTGGCCTAGCCAAGTTGACATACAATCTTAACCATCACACACCCCTATTTCATTAACACATTCATTCATTCATTCTTTCAACAAATATTATTAGTAACCTACTATGTGCCAAGGGGACCCCTGGTGGCGTAGTGATTAAGCACTCATCTGCTAACCAAAATGTCAGTGGCTTGGCAGGAGAAAGATGTGGCAGTCTGCTTCCAAAAAGATTTACAACCTTGGCTGTGCTTGACATATTTAGTTCACAGATGCTTACAGAGGTTAGTGGCTTGACTATGGTCACACAGCTGTTAAGTGATAAAGCAAGAATTTGAAAAGCATAATGTATCTTGCATTCTAAGCTACAAGATTTAAAAAAAAAAAGTAAGCTACTCTCCTAGAGCCTTGTTTTTCATCACAGTTTTTAAAATATGATATTCATTCATGTTTCAAAATCCAAAAATTCCAATAAATACGATATGGTAAATACTATAAAATATAATCCTAGTGGCATTTTAAAAATAGGCTACTCTAGCTCACACTGTTTTGAAAAGTGTCAGATTAATGATTATAGAGTCTGAAGCATTTCTTGTTTTTATTAAAATGATACAGTTCAGGTAGCACTGGTTATAATTTCCTAGATCCCAGAACATACCATAATGTTTCATGTTTCTTGCCTTTGCATATGGCAGGGCTACCACCTGTAATAACTCTTATCCTTCTCTCCTTGCCTATCTGGCAAATCAGTTACTACCATTTAAACCTCATTTCAGATATAGCTTCCCCCAGAAAAATTTCCTGGCCAACACCTCTGCATAGTTAATTGTTCCATTCTCTGGTAAATGCCTGTCCCTTTTATATATTTCTATTTCAATTATACAGTAGAATTATTTATTAGAGTATTTATCTTCTAGGAACTTCTTCAGCATAGGCACTGTGTCTCAGTCATCTCTGTCTCTTATGCGTCAAATTTAGCAGAGTGCCTAACACATGGGAGGCAACCAGTAATTTTACTTAATTGAATTACCCAGTGTTATGGATTGAATTGTGTCCCCCAAAAATGTGTGTCAACTTGGCTAGGCCATGATTCTCGGTATTGTGTGATTGTCCACCATTTTGTCATCTGATGTGATTTTCCTATATGTTGTAAATTCTACCTCTATGATGTTCATGAGGCAGGATTAGAGGCAGTTATGTTAATGAGGCAGGATTCAATTGTCAAGATTAGACTGTCTTGAGTCAATCTCTTTTGGGATAGAAAGGAGAGAAGTAAGCAGAGAGACAAGGCAACCTCATACCACCAAGAAACAGGAGCCAGGAGAATAGAGCATCCTTTGGATCTGGGGTCCCTGCGCTGAGAAGGCCCTCAACCGGGAAGACTGATGACAAGGACCTTCCCCTGGAGCCAACAGAGAGGGAGGGACTTCCCCTGGAGCTGACGCCCTAGGTTCGGGCTTCTAGCTTACGGGACTATGACAGAATGGGTTTCTGTTTGTTGAAGCCATCCACTTGTGGTGTTTCTGTGGTAGCAGCACTAGTTAACCAAGACACCCAGAAACCACAAAAGCTAACTTCCTATTTAGGATTATTTAAAAAGATGTAGTTCCTTGATGGGAAGCTGAGAGACAAATTTTCCATACCTACTATTCTTTTACGATCAGTGTAATAATATTGATATCTTGCGGTTTTAGGAAGATTTATAGGTGCAGTTAAAAGTTTTTCTTTGCAATTGGATTCTTCTGCTTACAACTGTCTATTTATAAATAAAAATACTACAATAAATGCTCAGATAGTTTCAAAAAAAAAAAAGATTTACAGCCTTGGAAACCTTATGGGGCAGTTCTACTCTGTCCTATAAGGTCACTATGAGTCAAAATCAACTCGATGGCAATGGGTTTGGTTACTATGTGCCAAAAACTGTGACAAACTCTGAAGATACGAGAATTATCAAGAAAGACATGGTCCCTGTTTTTTGGAAATTACTTTCTAATTAAGTATCAGTTATTGCTGCCACACATACTCTTTAAAGGAATCATCTGCCAATATGTTCTCCGTATATCCAACAACCCTTTGGCCAAAGCATATTTTTCGATAGATAATATTATTAGACATGTCTTATGACAACTTGCTCATGTTGTTAAAAAAAACAAAAAAGTTTAAGAAATCAACTAGGTGGGAGCCAATACAGCAATGGAGAACATCATTAGTAATATGTCAAAAGATTGCCAATGCATCATCCAATCCCAAAAGGCATTATTAGTCTAAGGTCAACATTTAAAAAGAAATTTTTCCATTCATCCTACGTAATGTTTCTCAATTCCTTCCATCTATGTAATTATTTGGGACATATAAAATTTATCCTCTGACCAAACTCAAGAAATCTTGACAACACATTCATTTCTTTTAGTTCCTTCTCTTCTCTGTTACCAACAAATTATTAAAAAATGGAAACCCAGGATTCCATACTCTGTGGTCTCAGGAAGCTGTGCCAGGGGAAGCACACTGACTGGCTTCATTGTAGCCACTGTGTGTGCTCTCTAGTGTCTGCCCTTCCAGATGCTCAACTTTCGTAGAATTGTTGTTGTCAATATTTTATATCATGCTGTTCCTCTTCTCTGTGTTCCCTCCAAATTGGTACATGTCACATCTTTAAAATTCTAAAAAATGTTCTTTTATAAATTTTATTTTAATAACACTTTGTTAGCTAGAGATAAGTTGCAGTGAGTCAAGACAGGGCCAGAAAATCAATGGTACAAGAATAACTAACATAAATAGCACTAGTTTACAACATCCTTCACTGATTAATTTTATCTTCACAACAGTGTGAGGAAGGTATTATAAGGAATCCCATCTGACAGATGGAGAAACTGAGCTTCAGAGATAAAAAGTAACTTGATAAAGGTCACACAGTCAGAAAACATCTGAGCCAAAACTCAAAAGCTGGTCTTCAGATGCTCAAAACTGAGTTAGATTGCCATCCACTCTCTGCTTGCATTTCTGGACGTCTGGGATCATCCTAGGACTCAGGCTTCCACATTTTTTCCATTTTTAGACTCTTGAGAAAGCTTACCAGAAAGAAATTGTAACATTGATTTCCTGGAAGTAAAATGGATAATGAGAAGAAGAATTAGGACCCCTCCATAGAGGAGGGTGAAGACAGCACGGACAGTTAACACTTGTTGTCCTGCTGACTGAATTTTATAGTAGCACCAGTCACTAGCTGCCCATGCAGTAATTTGGCCCTTAGTAATTTGGCCCTTAGTAATTTGGCTCTTGCTTCCCTCTCCACCTTATTCACCACATGTTAGCCTTGGGGCCTCAAGTGCACACAGCTCTTCCCTCCTCTGGGGTAATTGTGATGATGCACCCTTTGCCTGCATGTGCTTCCCTAGACCTTCTCATGGCTAGCTCATTTCCATTGTTCAGATCTCACTCAAATGCCATCTCCTTAGAAGGCTTCTTCTGACCAAGCTGTAGAATCTGCCCCATTACTTTCTGTTCTATCATCTTCTGTTGTTTCCTCACACACTTACCCTCTCTGAAATTAGCTTAGTACTTTCCCCTTACTTATTTATTGATTATTTCTATTCACTAGAAAGTGATAGCCAGGAGGGCATCACTTATTCAAAACTGTCTGGCATATAGTATGCACTCGGTGAATATTTTTGGCTGAAGAAAGGATGACCATCTGATGATAGGACACACACGTTTTAATTCAATTAAATTTTAAAAATTAAACAAATGAAAAAAGATATAATAGGGATTAAGTGACAAGTCTCCCTTCCCTAACCACCAGCTACCTAATTTCCTTCCCTGGAAATAACAACTATTACTAATCTTTTCTGTATCTTTCTAGAAATATTCTATAAATATACAAGCATATATGAATGTTTACCCTCTATCTTCATATAAAAGGTAGCATACTGACTTATGAGAAGGTGAGGGTTAGCATGGAAGATCAGACTAATGGGTTGGTTCTGGGGACACAGGCCAAGTTAAACCCCTAAGTAAAAAGGGCAACCCAGCATGCTGGTCAAGAGGGAGAAATAGCACCAAGTCTTAGGATCAGAGGTGTCACGTATTGAATTATGTCCCCTAAAAAGTGTGTGTATCAATTTGTCTGGGCCATGATTCTGGGTATCGTGTGGTTTTCCTATATGTTGTAAATCCTGCCTCTATGACATTAATGAGGGAGGATGGGTGGCAGTTGTGTTAGTGAGGCAGAACTCAATCTATAAGATTGGATTGCAGCCTGAGGTAATCTCTTGAGATATAAAAGGGAGAAGTGAGCAGAGAGGCAGAGGGACCTCATACCACCAAGAAAAAACCACCAGGAGCAGAGTGTGTCCTCTGGACCTGAGGTTCCTGTGCAGAGAAGCTCCTAGTCTGGGAGAAGACTGAGGATGATGAGGACCTTCCTCCAGAGCCTACAGAGAGGGAAAGCCCTCCCTTGGAGCTGACGTCCTAAATTTGGACTTGTAGCCTACTAGACTGTGAGAAAATAAATTTCTCACAGTTAAAGCCATACACTTGTGGTTATTTCTGTTAGAGCAGCACTAGACAACTAAGACAAGAGGTCAGAACAGGCAGTCTTCAAGCATGTCATATACATCCCTGCCTGTATCTGATAATGTCTTCTATCTATCCCTCAAAGACCAGTTAACTTTCGGATGTCTCTCCTATTTGCCAAAGAGAAAGCTCAAATGGCAGGATTGTTAGATGCAACGGGAGGAGATAGTGACTTTGGCTGAGGAGGTAGCAGTCATAGCATGATGTTGAAGTGGGATATATCCAATAACTATCATCGTTATAGGGATGGAAGTTGTGAGTGTGAGTCTAGACTAGAGATAAAGACTTGATGTAACCTATAGAGAGGGTGATGCTGAAGTTTGTGGCAACAGTGAGCCCTTCAAGATAAAGTGTATCAAGAGAGAAAAGCAGTAAGCTAAGGCCTGGGTTCTGCTAGCACCATTAGACATCAGAAAGGGAGTGCGAAACCACTGAGGAAACATATATAATCAAACAGTATGGTGCAGGACTGGACAGCATTTTGTTCTATTGTATGTAGGGTCAGTATGAGTTGGAACTGACTCGACGGCACCTAATAACAACATCTCCATTAACTGAGGAAATATAGGCATGGGTATAATAGTGACATTTTTCCACTTAAGAATATCACTCTGAATTGCATGAGGTCTTCTTTCCAGTAATTTATTTGCTCTGAGAACAAATGCTTTTCTAGAAAATCGGTTTGTAAAAATATGTAACTCTAAAAGACAGTTGCTATTACCGTTTGCTGTTGAAGAACAAGAAATAGTGTGTCCCCTCCACAAAAAGTAGTCTTAACGTATTTCGCTGACCAGATATTTGCCATATTTTCATTATTCCTGTCAAAGAGTAAGAAAACATAGTCCATTAAAATGAAAGCGAAGAGATTTATTGAAGGTTCAAAACAGTTCTAACCAGGGACACATCTGATCTCACAAAGTGAAATCAAAAGCTCCAAAACGGTGGAGTTACAGAGGTATTTTTATGAGGTAAGATCAAGAAGCAGGAGGCAGGAATACTCAAAGTAGGGGCTTTACATCTACTGATTGGAAACATGTGTATCAGCTATTTGGATTGGCTAGTTTCCTAAATTACAGAAATACATGACCGTGGTGGTGGAGGGGGGTGGGGATTTTACAGAGTAGTCACAAGGTAATTATGAGATAGTCTTTCTGAGAACATTCTGTTAGAAATGGCTTGTTTGGGGTAAAACATTTCCTGAGGGCTACTGAGGGGATTTCTGATAAGAGTCTTGCCTGAAGACCCTCCCTTAGGCAAATTCTTTCTGTATCTTCAGTTTAACTACAGAGAAAAACGTTTCCTTTGGACGTTTCCTTTGTTACATACTTGAGTCTACCTGAAAGTTAATGGTTGCAAGGGAAATACGCAAAAGCTAAGGTGGAGTTGGGGTTCAGACCTAACCAGTCATTCTGATACAAGTCAAGTACTTCAATTTGGGAGCTCTCACCTTTCGGTACTTTCCTACTTCTATCTATTTTAAAATACCACATCTGCTTTCCGACTCACAGTCTTAGGTACCTAGTACCGCTGTAACAAAAATACCATAAGCTTTAAAGAACTGAAATGTATTTTCTCTCAATTCTGGAGGCTAGAAGTCTGAATTCAGGGCATTGGCTCTAGGGGAAGGTCCTTCTTTCTTTCAACTTCTAGTAGATCCTGTCAATCATTGGCATTCCTGGGCTTGTAGGTGCATTACCTCTGTTATCACATGGCATCTGTCTTCCCTGTGTGTGTGTCTCTGTGTCTGTTCTGCTATTTTTATGAGATACCACTCAGAATGAATTAAGTTTAGAACCCACCCTACTCTGGAATGATCTCATTAACATAACAAAAAAATCCTCTGTTTCCAGACAGGATCCCATTCACAGGTACAAGTGTTAGGACTTCAGCATATCTTTTGAGGGGAACACAATTCAATGCGTACCACTTGCCTACTGTTTTCTAAACCTAAAACATTAGTTGTTCTACTCTCTGCATTGCAATGTAATTTTTCCCTATCTAGGTGGGAAGAATCAACTCTTTCTGAATTTTCAATTATGTTTTTGTTGATTTACATGTAAAAGATATTTATAGTCTTCTCTTAGGAACACTGTTTGGAATAAAATCTCTGAGTCTTCAAATTTTTCTTTCCTTTCCCGCTCCCATTTCCTTCAGCCCAAAATATGCAAGACTGCCTTCTGAAAAGCAGGCAATTCTCTCATGTGACAGCTTCAAATAAAGCAAGAAGTGATCTTTTGCCCTAAAGGAATAATGGTAATCCTGGTTCTTTGGCTGTTCTATAATAAAAATTCACCCTTGGCTTTCTGTTTAGGGCTCACTGAGTTTCAATGCTCTATTGTTATTTAAGGGAGAACAAGAAGGTAATTCTGAATCCTAGTACGCCCAGAGGCACGTATTAGGGCTGCAAACTCAAGTTTCAGAACCTATAAATCCGAAATAATGTAAGTCTGTTGACATCTAGAGAAATGAATAATAGCAAAGAAGGAGCCCAATTATTCTTACAGAAATACAACTAGGGAGAGACTCTTAAAAATACTTAAGGCTTCATAAGTGTCTATACTGACTTATTTTGATTCAACCTGCACTTATTGAGTATTTATCATGTATCAGGCACTCTGCTTAATGTTGTGAATGTAGAGATAGATAAGATTCATAGTATATAGCTAATGAATAAAATAACATGACCTTTTCACAATGATACCATTGGTGTTACAAAGTCCCAAAGGGATAAAACTGTCAACTGGAATGGGGCACTGGAAATAAAATCTTGTTCAAAAAAGAAGAGATGTGTCAAGAAGGTATAAAACTAAGAGATTAGGAAGAACACAGTGGCAAGGCTGTACTTACTAACGGAGGGCTGGAAAGTATCATATTTCTGCTAGAAATTCCATTCTACCCCAAAAAGGATTATCTAATAAACCCTTGACTTAGTTTGCGGACAATTTCATCTCTGTTAGTGTAGGGAAAACAATAAGGGAAATGGCTATGCTGGACATGGTCAGGCGTATGAAAGAAACAGGAGCCATGAAGGAAAGTGGTCCCATCCTTTAATGGTAAGGAAGGGGAAGAAGTTGTGAGTGTCTAGAGATTTCCCTAGACTTTGGGCAAGCAGCTTGTAGAATATTCAAAGGAGATACAGACATGATCCATTGTCTGAGACTAATGAAGAATATGGTGAAAGAGAGATGGGAGGTTCTACACAGCAAAATACTAACAAAATAATCAGAAATGATCCCAAGTATAAAGACAATGAGGAGGTAGCCAGAGAGGAGATAGCAGGTCCATAGTTACTCAGAAGAGTTCCGATTTTGAAACACTATGCGGAAAAGTTGCAAGCTGGTACGCAAAGTGAAGGGTACCTAAAAAAGTGACAGTCTTGAAAGACTAGCAGGAGTCAGCCTAGCGCCCAATGAGGCAAGACACTGGTTGATATACTTACGATGGGGTTTTCCTGGGATAGTTCTTGTTACCCTGTGACTGTCCTTCCATCAGCAAGCTAGACACAAGGAACCTATTATCTCAAGGCAGGATTGTCACAGCACACAACCAGAAGAAGAATTTGTCAAATTCTGAGGCCTACTGTGTTTTAGAGTTTGTCAAAATGAGAGATAGTCCCCTTTCCCTAAAACCCTGCCCCATGGTTATACCCACTTTGATTATCTTTAAAATCAATGAGATAAAAATTTCAGAAATAAAGTTTGCCTTAAAAAAAAAAAGAAATAGTTAATCTCCTATGCTCTTTTTTTTTTTTTTCTCTAAGACAATGGTAACAACAACAGATATTACTCAGACTGTTTTAAGATCTCTACTACAGATGAGTCCTTTCATTGGAGACTACTCCTTACTGATTCCTAACCCTTCCCCCACCACATACAAACACACAAAGACTCCATGGGCATGGTCAAAGCAGGAGTTTGACCCCCTTTAACAAGATCCCAAGGGCAGAAATGATGGGTTGTGGAGACATCACCACCCTATTGTCAACTCATCTTAAGCAGTTTCAATGGGCAAGCCCCTCACTATGCTTTATTGAACTACACGTTAGCATGACTTTGAGACAAAAGAATTTCTTATAGAAATCTGTCAACCATTATATGGTCTTTTCCTTTTTCACAATATATAGATTTTTATCTTCTGGAAAGGGGGCTTACAGATCTTACTGTGACCTACTTTTGAACTATAATCAGCATCACAAATTGCTAACCCTATTTGTTTCACGTAAGAAACAAAGTCCTAATCATTATTACTTAGATAATAGTTCTGCTAAACTATTGTTCAAGGAATGAAGTATAATTGGCTTAAGACATTGGTCTCTCCTGTTATCTTTCTGCATATGACAAAGTTGTGCACGTTAAATAATGGTACTTAGATTGGATTTGCAGTGGTTTGAATAGTCATTGTGAAAAAAAATTATTTAATGAATGAATGGCAGTGTGGAGAGAAATTTCTAGTGATATCTCAAAGGGCTCTGTCCTGTTAAAAAATGCTTAACAATGACTAGGATGAAAATGTAGAAGGCATAAAGAACTGTAATATCCAAACAAAATACAGCTGGTAAAAATATGTAATACACCAGACAGCAGAATCTAAATATTAAAAGGTCTCAACTGATTGGTAAAGTGGACTGAAATAGATAAAACTAAGAAAAGAAATGTAAATTCCCACATTAGGGAGTCAGTTTTTTCAAATCCAGATCGTGGAAAATTACTTAAGAGTAGGTCTCATGAAAAGTGTTGGGTATTTGCATTGACTAGAAAGTCAACATAACCAACTTACAGGGGTCAATAAATTTTCTTGGAGGGGGGAGGTCAATTCATTTTAAAGCTTCATTAATAGAGTAATAATATCCAGATCCAGGGCAGCCATTTTCCCAGATGTGCTTTGTCTTGACAGCAATTCACTTGGAGTGTTTTATTTAATTCTTGGTACCTCATTTCAGCATTGACATCCATTTACAGCACGACAAGCAGGATTTCAAGGAACAAATCCAGTCATTTTTTTATGTATCCAGAATCACTCCTTACAAAAAAAGAACAGCTCCTTACCCTTCTATGTGGTCCTAGTGAGATTGTGCCTTGTTGCATCCTCCCAAGCCATCTGTCCAGAGTGATCACTCCAGGGACTAGATATGAATTATGGATATTGAAGATTCAAGGATTTTTTATTTTTGTTATCACAGGCTATAAGACGTAGGCTTGGGGCAGCCAGCCACCAACTTTCTGGCATAAAGACCCTGTTGTCAGCCTAGGAGAGTGACGCCAACTCGCGAAGGGAAGCAAAGACAGCGGTGTGTTGGACCCAGCTTATACTGGCTCATGAGGGCCAACGGTTAAATTTCTAGGAATTTTTGTGAGCCAGTTGTTAAAGGCAGCCATTATTAAAAAGTAAATTATGTAAATTTACAATTAAATAAATTATATTAGAAAGAAAGTTAACACATATTCAAAACTCATCAGTTCCTAGTATTTTACTGCATTTGACTATTACATATGCTCTTGAGGTTATGTATGTTTATATTATGTTTCTAAATGGTGGAAATACTACATAATGGTGTGTTACTGCACATCTCTTTCCAATCCTGCACTCAGTGACATTTTCGCTGGTAGCTTTAAATTGGTCTCGGTAGGAGAATTTACACCATTGAAACAGTAGATGTTACAAGCTATAAATCAAGGCTTGGTATATTGTTTTGTTGATTGTCTAGACCAGGGATAGGCAAACTTGTTCTTTAAAGGATCAGATAGTAAATATTTAAGACTTTGCAGACCATACAGTCTCGGTCAGAACTGCTCAACTCTGCTATTGCAGTACAAAAGCATCTACAGACAATATCTAAACAAATGAGTGTGGCTGTGTCCAATAAAACTTTATAAAACAGGCAGCAGGCTAGATTTGGCCCATGGGCCATAGTTTGCTAATTCCAAGTCTTAATTTAACAAAATGATAGATGAAATGTTAATAATGCAGATTAAATTTAAAAATGTGTTAATAGCACAATAAAAAATATTTTTCTAGTATTTAAGAACTATCTGATTCGGTAAAGAAGTCATCCTTTGTAAAAAGAGTAAAGTTCCAACATAAATATTCACTATTTCACTTTTATCTTTCTTGACTTTTCTGTAAATGAGAATATCAGTTAACATTCAAGTCAGAACTATACTTGTTCATCCATTGCATAGTTTGGCTATACAAGAGTTTGGCAAAAATCAATGAAAACATTCTATGAGAATAAATTGGCTATATTGGGTTTATAATAAAGAGTACTATATCCTTTATTATTATTTATAAATTGTGCTACACATCCTTTATATTAGTAAAATTTATAATAAGCTTATATGTATGTGCACATAATTTTTTTTTGCAGAGAGCCAGTTATTAAACATTTACCAGCCTACTACCGGGCAGAAACAAGTAGAAGGGAAATATGGGAAAAAGCCTGAGGGACGATGTTTGAGCCCTGGTTCCAATAGTGTTTGTAACCACCCCTGGGCTTCCCAATTACATGAGCCAAAAAATTCCTTTCATTATGGTTGCTTAAAGCTAATTTTAGCTGGATTTCTGTCGCCTCCAAGAGTCTTGACTGACAATGTGTCATAGACAAGTTCAGGAAACTGACTTTTTTTTTCAGTCCTGAGAAAGAAGTTTTACAGGTCTGAAACCCAGACTTCGTTTTCAGGCTCAAATCAGACTTGAGGCAGAAGTGATTAAAGAGCTGCATTCTGAGACTCTGAACTTTGCATTGCTAGCTTAACTGTCTCTCTGGCTTTGCCCTCATGCCTTACTTTGCTAACAGGGTCCATTTCTGGGCCCTGATTCCCACTTTTTACCCAGTTCTGGAAATAAGTCCCTTCCTCGTTCTTGAACCTGGTTCACATGCCTTGTTCTTACCAGACACTCCAGGTTGTGGCATTCCGACCCTGAAGCCCAGATGCCAGGAGACACTGTTCCCTGTGCTGCTGGCCTGCTACTTAGCTCTCTGGAATCTGCTCTTTTCTGGTTTCCCATAGCCATGCTCCTCTGGGTGCTGCTGTTATTCTCTAAAAGCAGATTGCTGCTCCCCTCAGCCACTTCTAATCTGGAACCTGGCCCACTGGACACAGTGGCTGTCTGCCACACTAGACTCCCTCCAAGAGCCTGCTGTTCAGTGAAGTTCATCTAGCTGGCCCACCAGTGGGGGGCTTCCTTAAGGAGTGGGCTCATCTCTGGCCTCTGCTGCCAGCCTGACAAATGTCTTCTCAATCTGCAGTGCCTGGTGTCACCTAACGGAGAGAACAAAACCACAACTGCAGTTTGGAAACAATTCACATGGCTGCTTTCCACCTTAGGACTTAGGGGTTCCCTTGAATACTGTGGAGAAGAAGAACTCTGCTTGTGAAATTTAAAAGTTTCATATTCTCTAAATGTACTGGAGCCCTGGTGGTGCAGTGCTTAAGAGCTACGGCTGCTAACCAAAACAAATTAATTCTAGGTAGTGAGGTCGCATGTCCTTAGTCAAGAATTCTTCAAAATAAGGCTGAAGACCATCTCAAGTTGCCAGTTTGTAACATTCCTTTTCCTTCACCCATATTCTCACTTCCATCAGTTGGTTTGATATGTCAAGGGCCCTAAAATCAAGGGTTGAGAGAAACATTAATATAAAAATTAAAACAAACAATGACAACAGAAATCTCAGTTCCTAAGTCCACAGGACAGGAACCATATTTATCTCTTATCTTTGTTAGTATGTTCCTTTGCACAGTGAGTGGACATGGGTGGTGCAAACGGCTAAGTGTGCCTCTAAGTGAAAGGTTGGCAGTTTGAGTCCACCCAGAGATGCTCTGGAAGAAAGGCCTGATGGTGTATTTCTGAAAAATAGACGTTGGAGCAGCTATGGAGTACAGTTCTACTCTGATACACATGGGGCTGCCATGAGTTAAAGCTGACTCGATGGCAACTGGTTTGTTTTTTTAGTTTTTGTGCCATGAGTGTAGATACTGCTCAGCGTCTTAGTAGTGCATCCCATTAAATTGCCTTTTACCCTTTTGCTTGAAAAAAAATTAATACAAACATACACATTATGTTCAGGCAGTTATAATTTGTTAATATCAGAAAGCTTGGAAAAGACTGAAAATAGGCTAATTTACTTTGTTCCACTTGAGAGGAAGTAATAGATGAAGCAAACTAGAACTAGTTAACAACCTTATCCTGTTTGGAATTTTTGGATGCTACACACACACACACACAAAAAGGCTTTAAAAAGAGATGTTGAATGGGCAAACAATTTTCAGATGATAAGACCCATTCAAGACCCATGGATATAATAATGCTATTAATACAACAGTTTCTCTCCCAAATCGTGGTAAGGCTTCCACTGGAGTTTCCCTGCAGTAATGAGATTTCTCTTAGTTGTTACCTTGGGTAGCTGTTCTCGACTTTTTTTGTACTCCAACTCACTTGATGGATGACATTTAAATATACAACATTCCAACAGGCACGCCCATCTTTTAATGAATCATAAACCATTTCTATGTGTGCAGAAATAAAGCACTACAATTGCCTGTAATGGTCACAGCTATTAAATGTAGATTAGTAATGAATAAGCAAGACTGCCAGTTGTGCTTAATTTCTGATACATCAGTGATAATTCCATGTCTTTTTCTTCCACTCAAGAAAACATTTTGGATTTCAGGTGATTGAGAGTTATGTTTTTGGGGGGAGTAAGCTTGAATCCACTCAAATGTAGTTTTTCAAGTAAAACACAAACTTGAGAATTTTAGCTCCCATTAGTTATACCTTCCTTTGACACACCTCAGAAGTGGTTGAGACTCAGGGCCTTGGAACACAGGTCATCAAATAAAGCAAGACAGAAGGGCAAGGAAAAAAGGAAGAAAAGCCATTTTGCAGGAAATGGAAAGGAATGGAAAAGGCAAAGGGGGGAAACAGAAGAGAATTTGGAAGAAGGTGCAGAGCGTTAGGGCACTAATCTTTTGCCCTCAATCTAGCAGATGTGCTTTGGAAACAAGGGAAGCAGGTTCAATTTGTTCTTTATCCAGAGGCATCACAAGCCTGGGTGGTGGGTGAGAAGATGGCTCGGGTGTGGGCTGACACGGTCCAGACCTCTTATGAGCATACTTAGAAATGTAAGAAGGAGAGAGGATAACCTGTTGCCAGCCAGCCTAAGTAGCTGAAATGCTTTCCTCAGCCCACTGAGAAAAAAAGTAGGATTTATCATTGTAGTACCAAATATCTTCACTCATATGAACCTTTTACATTTTCTAAAAATTCTCCTTTCAAAGCAGAATATCTAATTTGAAAGATTTGATATCACAACTTTTAACCATAACATGATATTAAGAAACTTGTAAGAATTGTAACCTTAGAACAGGAGTATATGTCACAATCCTGGCGAAAAACAGCTGACACAGCCAAGGGGTAATTAGTGAGCATTTAATAAAGGGATTATTTTCAGAGGTGAACCACTACCTGTCTGTCAGTTTGTCATACTGTGTGACTTCCGTGTTGTATGATGCTGGACACTATCCTACTGATATTTCAAATACCAGCAGGGTTACCCATGGTGGACAGGTTTCAGCAGAGCTTCCAAACTAAGATTAGGAAGAAAGACCTGGTGATCTACTTTTAAAAATTAGCCAGTGAAAACCTTATGGATCACGACAGAACATAGTCCAACTTGCTTGCTTTGGATACATCAGCAAGAGGGATCAATCTCTGGAGGAGGATATCATGTTTGCTGAAGTAGAGGGCTAATGGGTGTGAGGGAGACCCTCGATGAGATGGACTGGCACAGTAGCTGCAGCGATGGACTTAAACATGCTGCTGATCATGAGGATCATGCAGGACTGGGCAACGCTTCATTCTGTTGTACATAAGGTCGCCAGGAGTCAGTATCAACTCCACAGCAGCTAACAACAACAAATTAGATGTGGAATCAGGGTCAAAGGAAACAGCAAGGGATGGTGAAACCCCCTGGAATCGGCAACACTGGGAAGCTGTTACTATCCCTATGCCTACAGGAGTTAGGGGGAGAAATAAACCAGACCCTGAGCAGAGCTTTAGAGTCATGGGATAGAGGTTGCCTGTCAGGAGCTGTAGCAGCCCCAACCGATGCACGGCCCGGCAAGGGGGGGTGCAGGGACACAGGCAAAGAGGGTAAGATATTTAATCTCTTGTTGGTGCTCTCCATTAGCTAATCCCAATCAGAAGCCAAAGGGCAAATAAACCAGGATGATGAAGTCCATGGAAGTCAGCCTCCCTAGGCACAGAGCTGGATGGAGAAGGTCAGACAATGGACCTGAAGGGGCAAATGGAGAGTGACCAGCAGAGAGTTATTCTCTAAACAGAATACATTCCATCCTTCTGCCCAACTTCTGTCCAGCATCATTGTGTAAAGTCACAGTTGTGGGTGGAAAGGAAGTTTAGCAAGCTAATTCCTTCTGGATTTTCAATGCTCTCCATTTCGATTTGGGGAAAATTCCTTTATTGAAGGAAAAATCACACTCAAAACAAGAACACCGGTAGGTTTGAAAAGCAACCCACCCAGCCTGAATCAAAAATTTGGCCCGTTGTTCCTAAAGCATAAATATAGCATTGACAGTTTTTAATAAACTCTTGTTCCTGCAGACAAAAGGCCATTGAGGTCCACAAATTGTTCTTAACTACTTCCATTTCACTTAATTGCATGAGGCCCATAATCACAGGACCCACAAGGAGAGACAGGGTTGTGTTCAATTCTAAAGAGGTTTAGAATACAGATAATTTTTCTAGTAGTAATGTTCAAACTGTCAAACAAGTAAACTCAGCTTAAAACTAACAAGTCCCAACAGGTTTTTGACTCAATAAAAGAACAAAATTATTTTATTCTGGTATCTAGGTCACTGGTCTGTCAGTTTGTCGTACTATGGTGGCTTGCATGTTGCTGTGATGCTGGGAGCTATGCCACCACTATTTCAAATACCAACAGGGTCACCCATGGGGGACAGGTTTCAGCAGAGCTTCCATACTAAGACAGACTAGGAAGAAGGCCTAGAGATCTACTTCTAAAAAAAAATGGACAGTGAAAACCTTATGTACGTAGAGTTGCTATGAGTTAGAATCGACTCGAGGGTACCTAACAACAATGAGAACAACAGGCAATCTATACAAAGGCCTCAGTTTGATTCCTGGGTGCAACAGTTTT
This sequence comes from Trichechus manatus latirostris, assembly GCF_000243295.1. NCBI lineage: Eukaryota > Metazoa > Chordata > Mammalia > Sirenia > Trichechidae > Trichechus > Trichechus manatus. Next base: position 15,955,944 of record NW_004443973.1, read on the forward strand.
TGCTTCTTCAAGACTTTTGGCTCTACTTGTTTCTTCCATGATGCTTGAGGGAATCAGGGGAAAGGAGACTGTAATATTATCCTGACCTGGTAAGTCCTAACTCAACTTTTGTTAAAGTTTATTACATCTTTTTTACCAGTTGCCATCAATTACAACCCCATATGTGTCTGAGTAGAACTGTGCTCCTTAGAGTTTTCAATGACTGATTTTCAGGAGATCACCAGGTCTTTGTTCAAAAGGTACCTCTGGGTGGACTCAAACTGCCAACCTTTCGGTTAACAGATGAGCACATTAACCATTTGCACGACCCAGGGACTCCATTACACCTTTAATACATTTTTATTATTGTAAAATTTTTTACATCCTGCTAAAAGTTGGAAGTTTTTTTTCTTCCCATGATTATGGGGTTTATTAGGGAAGTAACAGTTACAATTCAGGCTCAGGAACACTCAGGATACAGTTCTTCCATCACGATAACCTCTTCCCAGGCATGCTCATAGGCACACCTCTCCCTAGCCCTCAGTCTCTGTCCAAAGGCATTCAGCTTTCTCTCTCCATGGGCCAGGAAGCCCACCACACTGTCTCCTGCCGCTGGGTCTCTGCTGCCGGGTCTCTTCTTTGGTCTCTCCATCCTTGGTAGTGGTGGACTCCTTCTCTCTGCTCTTTAACTGGCTGTCTTTTAAGGCAGAACTGACCAATACCCTCAGTGGGCCACAATTGTCTTATTTGCACAGCTCCACCTAACCACCTGTGTGGGAATCACAAAACCATGGCAGGAAGGCCACACACAAAAGTAATCCCACTGCAGTGGTGTATCTATACCGTAGAATACTACTCAGCAATTAAAAGAAACGAACTACTGATACACCCATAAGACTGTCTTTTTTTTTTTATTGTTGTAATTAAATGAAGTTTACATTTCAAGTTAGCCTCCCATACAAATTTTTTTTTTTATATACATTGTTCTGAGACCCTAATTGCTCATCCCATTCTGCGACAGCACACTCCTCCTTTCTGCCCCTGATTCCCCATGACCATTCACCCAGCTCCTAACTCTCTCTGCCTTCCCATCTCACCTCTGGACAGAAGCTGCCCCTTTGGTCTCATGTATCTACTTGACTAAGAGGCACACTCTTCACAAGTATCGCTTTATGTCCCACAGTCCAGTCCAATCCCTGCCTGAAGAGTTGGCTTTGGAAATTGTTTTAGTTCTGGGCTGATATAAAAGTTTTGTCTGTCAAAAGTTGTGACTGGAAAAAAAAGTCTCCATGGTCAAATATGTTTAGGAAATACTGGATTAAACAAATGTAAGTGGGTTTTGTTACTACAGAATTTCTTATATCCTTCATATTCTATTGTGAATAATGAATTTACCTGAGGAGGCTAATGGGTGCAGCCTTCCCAAACTTCCTTGACCATGGATCCCTTGAAGAACTAATATTTCATGGAATAAATTTTTGAGGCACTGTTCTAGCAATAGGTCTCCAAGATCGCATTTCTCTAGCAACAGTATATCAACCTGGCAAGATTTCTGATTAGACTTTAGGTTTTTATAAGTGCCTATGGGAGGATAGAAGCTTCTCAGGGTGTAGAGTTGGGAGAACTAAGTTTACTTTTGGATTTACAACTTACTATCTGAGTAACCATGGAGTGCCAGAAGAACAAACAAATCTGTCTTGGAAGAAGTAGAGCCAGAATGCTCCTTAGAAGTGAAGATGAAGAGACTTCATCTCACATACTTTGGACATGTAATCAGGAGGGATAACGTGTCCCTAGAGAAGGACTTCATGCTTAGTAAAGTAGAGGGTCAGTAAAAAAGAGTAAGATCCTTAATGAGATGGATTGACACAGTGGCTGCAACACACAATGGCCTCAAATATAGCAATGATTGTGAGGATGACTCAGGACTGGATAATGTTTTGTTCTGTTATACATAGGATCACTGTGAGTTGGAACTAGCTCAGTGGAACCTATCAACAACAGCTGAGTAACACTGGGCAAATTAACATGGTATCTCTGAAACTCAAGTTTCCTCATCTCTAAGAGAAGAGTAATGATCTCTACCTCACTAAGTCATTTTGAAGATTGGAAAGCAGCTTGGCAATTTCGTAAAATGTTAAATATTTATCTACCATATGGTACAGCCATTCAACTCCTAAGTATTTACTCAAAAGAAAGGAAGACATATATCATGCAAAGACTTGTACAAGAATGTTCATAACAGCTTTATTTGTAATAGTCAAAACGTGTAAACAACTCAAATGTCCATCAACCAGTGAATGAATAAACAAACTGTGGTATATCTATGAAATGGAATACTACTCAGCAATGAAAAGGAGTGAACCATTCATACACACAACAACATGGATGAATCTCAAAAAATTATGCTGAGTGAAAGAACCTAGACAAAAAAAAAAAAAGTTCACATACTACATGATTCCATTTATATAAAATTCTAGAAAATGCAAGCTAATAAATAGTGACAGAGAAAGGACCAATGGTCCCTTGGGGACAGAGAGGGAGAGCAGGGAGTGGTGGGAGGGAGGAATTACAAAGAGTCAGGAGTAAACTTTTAGGAGTGATAGATATGTTTAATCTTGGTTGTTGTGAGGATTTCATGGGTATAATAGTGACATTTCTTCATTTGTGTTCAATCTTCATTTTTTTATTATTCTTATAGTGTTTATTTTTTAAAGTGTAGGCAGGTACGATTATATATTTCTTTATACAAAAGGCACATTAGGCACTGTTTTGCTCCTCACATAGCTTAGAATTTGCAAATTTCCTAGGGGGGTAAAGAGGTAACTTGTTATCAGTCTCACACCTGAGTAGAAATTAGTTTTCTTGTCTTTGTTGAAGCTGAGAAGCCAGGTGTCTGAGTAGGAATGGGTCATAATGAGAATAAGTGTAAAACTAGGAATCTAGGAGCTTCAAAGACAAATTTCATGATTTTACTCAGTCTGAATAGTGAAAAACCAGGCTTTTGCAACCTGTTGAGGTGGCGCAGTTGCATGAATTAATACTAAATGCTGGCTGAGCTTAAACCATATAAATCCAGTTACTTTCATTCACATCATCCTACCTCCTTGTTATAAAACTTCTGGCCATTAAATTTAACCTGAATTAAATTAATAAGGCTACACTTATCACCCTTATGAAAGCTATTTCTACAACACTTACAAATTTATATTCTATGAGACTGAAATCTTTTTTTCAAATCCTGCTTGTCTCTTATAACTTTCCACTGAGAGGAAATCAGTGAGATCTTGGAATTCACATCATCATCACACGGCTGCTTCAAAAGTCATGGTTTTAAACAAGTCTCTTTATCTGCTTCAATGAGCATATCCCATCTTGCACTTTGCTTTAATAAGAGCTTTCCAGTGTCATTAGTGATTACTAACTTTGTAGCACCATCATATTTGTATGACCCAAAGCCAGAGAGATGAAAGGGCTATTGAAAAAGTTTGTGGCTAGCTGTTGTTGTTATTGTTGTTAGCAAGAATGCGCTCTGTGATACCAGTCAGCCTCTCTCCCCAGCCATTTCTGTCACTGCTCAATGGGATCACAAAAAAAGTAGCTATGGTGGCAGGGATGGAGGTTATGCATGGGCTCAGCAATACAGACTTCCACTCACCAAGGCTGACTTGGCTACAGCCACTGCTGAGTGTCCAATCTGCCAGCAGCAGCAACCAACACTGAGTCCCCAATATGACACCATTCCTAGGGGCAATCAGCCAGCAACCTGGTGGCATGTTGATTACCTTGGACCACTTCCATCATGGAAATGGCAGCATTTTGTCTTACTAGGATAGACATTTACTCTGGATATGGATTTCCCTTCCCTGAATGCAATGCTTCTGCCAAAACTACCATCTGTGAACTTACAGCATATTCCACACAGCATTACCTTGGATCAAGGAACTCACTTCATAGCAAATGAAGTGTGGCAATGGATGCACGCTCATGGGATTCACTGGTCTTACCATGTTCCCCATCATCCTGAAGCAGCTGGCTTGATAGAATGATAGAATGGCCTTCTAAAGACACAATTACAGCACCAGTTAGGTGGCAATACCTTGCAGGGTTAGGGCAATGTTCTCCAGGAGGCAGTATATGCTCTAACCAGCATCTAATATATGGTGCTATTTCTCCCATAGCCAGGGTTCATGGGTCCAGGAATCAAGGGCAAATGGGAATAGCACCACTCCCTATTACCCTTAGTGACCCACTCGCAAAATTTCTGCTTCCTGTCCCTGTGACTGTATGCTCTGTGAGTCCAGAGGTCTTAGTTCCAAAGAGAGAAGTGCTCCCACCAGGAGACAAAATACTGATTCCAGTGAACTGGAAGTTAAGAATGCCATCCAGCCACTTTGAACTCCTCATGCCTCTTGATCAATAGGCAAAGAAAGCAGTTACCATCTTGGTTGGTGTGATTGATTCTGATTACTAAGGGAAAATAGGATTGATATTACATAACGAGGTAAAGAAGATTATGTCTGGAATACAAGAGCTCCCTTAGGATGTCCCTTAGTACTACCATGCCCCATGATTAAAGTAAATGGAAAACTACAGCAACCCAATTCCGACATGACTACTAATAGCCCAGACCCTTCAGGAATGAAGATTTGGGTCACTCCACCAGGCAAAGAACCACAACCAGCTGAGGTGTTTGCTGAGAGCTAAGGAAATACGGAATGAGTGATAGAAGAAGGTAGTTTTAAGTACCAGCTATGACCATGTGACCAGTTGCTGAAACAAAGACTATAATTGTTTTCAATATTTCTTCCCTGATTTGTTTATATATATATATATATATATATATATACACACACACACATATACACATATATACATGTTATGGATTGAACTGTGTCCCCCCAAAACATGTGTCAATTTGTCTAGGCCATGATTCCCAGTATTGTGTGATTGTCACCTGATATGACTTTCCTATTTGTTGTAAATCCTACCTCTATGATGTTAATGAGACGGGACTAGTGGAAGTTATGTTAATGAGGCAGGACTCAATCTACAAGATTAGGTTGCATATTAAATCAACCTCTTTTTGGATATAAAAGAGAGAAGTGAGCGGAGAGAGGGGGACCTCATACCACCAAGAAAGCAATCACGGGAGCAGAGTGCATACTTTGGACCCAAGTTTCTTGCACTGAGACACTCCTAGACAGGGGAAGATTGATGACAAGGAGAGCTGACAGAGAGAGAAAGCCTTTCCCTGGAGCTGGCACCCTGAATTCAGGCTTGTAGCCTACTAGACTGTGAGATTAAACTTCTGTTTGTTAAAGCCATCCACTTGTGGTATTTCTGTTATAGCAGCACTACGGCACTAGATAACTAGACAGGTAAGACTATATATATATATATATATACATACATATATATATATATATATATGTATATATATAACAAATACCTTTTTTTCTTCCCTCCCTTATTCCATTAGTTATTTTAAAATATAAGATGTAAATGGGGTTAGTGCATTTTTGGTTGTATGTGTATTAGCTGTATCATGTTAGGCACAAGTATGATTTTATAATTGTCCTTATTTAGAGATTAGGTATGGTTTAAGGATATGTGCACAGGTGCCAAGCTGACAAGGGGTGGACTGTGATGGTTAATGTTATGTGTCAACTTTGCTCAGCCCTGATTCTCAGTATTATGTAATTATCCTCCATTTTGTGATCTGATATAAGGGGAGTTTCCCTGGGGTGTGGCCTTCATCCCATATATACGGATGTTTTGGCAAAGCTTGCCCTCTCTTCATCCTGCATCTAACTTGTCATGATCTGACCGCTAGTTCTTGGGATATGAGCCAGCAGCTTGCCATCTGACCTGCTGATGTTGTGTTCATCACCCCCTGCAACCACGTGAGTCAAGAGAAGCCTCCAGCCTGACTCCTGACCCAGAGATTTGAGACTTGCCAGCCTCCACAACTGTGTGAGCCATTTCCTTGAAATAAATCTCTCTCTATATATATTTATATATATATATATATGCTTCGCTGGTTTTGCTCCTCTAGAGAACTCAGCCTAAGACAGGCTCTTTTATTCTGTGCTACCTTTAATTATTTATGGTTATTATTATATTTTCTATAAATTCTAGGTGAAAATATATGATGGTGTTTATGATAAGAATAAATATGAGCAGCTAGTAAAGACAGACTGATGCAGTGTTTCAATGAATGCTTCTATTATCTGGGCTGAGCTTAAGGTTAGTGACCCCGTGGCAGGTAAACCCTTTGTGTGAGTCAACAGAGAAGGAAGAAATCCAAAACATCAGATTACAGCGGAGGGCCAGAACTTTCTATTTAGTAGAGAGAAGTGGCCCTAGAAAAAAGCTATGTGGGTAACTCGGACAACCCCTTATGTCCTTATATGGAACTCCAACCTCTATAATAATGAACAAAGTTATCTAGAGATTGGAGAATAGAAGAGTGATTTACATACCTCATTGAATGCTGCTTTACAAACCTGCATTTAAAGGATCTCAGGACTTTTGACCTACTCTAATGATTGTTTCTGTAGTATTATTGGTTGCTACCACCATAGTTACCTTTATAACAAGATTTGAAAGCATGGGACCAAGCCCCAATTTGGCTCTCTGGTAGGTACTATTTTCCAAAATATTCTCTGAGTTAGCTCAATGATTCAAGTATAAATGATTGTGGTTTGGAGCATTAAAATCTAGTACCAAAGTACCAAAGGCAAACTATTTGAACCATAGAGTAGAAATGAAGAGTCACCAAACTTGTTTCACTAACCTTCTTCTCTAATATGTATTTAGAATCAGAGAGCAGAGACCCTGTATGAGAGACCTACAGCCTCCAAAAGGGACAACCAAAGAAGTTAGCTTGCTGCCATTGAAAGAGGGTACCTTCAGAGACTTGAGAATTAGTACAATTCACTTTATTGGGCAGGAAAGAATTCGCATCACATGATCTGGCCTAAAGACACAAATTCAAGTCTTGAATACCCACTTTCTATGGTATGTCCTTAGACACATTACTATGGGGACAATAATGCTTGTCTATTTCACAGGGCTCTTATAACAACAGAAAATATGGGGAGGAGAAACTCTTTAAATTGTAAAACATAATAGAACTAGACGTCACTTTGATGACTAAGGTGCGCCTGACCCAAGCCATATTTTCAATTGCCTTATATGCATGCGAAACTGGACAATGAAAAAGGAAGGCCAAAGAAGAATTGACTCATTTGAATTATGGTGTTGGTGAAAATACTGAATATACCATGGACTGCCAAAAGAACGAAAAAGCACGTCTTGGAAGAAGTATAACCAAAATGTTCCTTAGAACCAAGGATGGTGAGACTTCATCTCACATAGTTCGGACATGTTATAAGGGGAGACTCGTCCCTGGAGATGGACATCATACTTAATAAAGTACAGGGTTAGTGAAAAAGAGGAAGACCCTCAACAAGATGGATTGACACAGTGACTACAACAATGGGCTAAAACATACCTACTATTGTGAGGTTAGCACAGGACCAAGCAACATTTTGTTCTTTTATACATAGGGTTGATATGAGTCGGAATCAACTCAACAGCACTTCACAACAAGAAAGATTATTGTAAGCATCATGGTCTGAGTCTGAAGAAAGGAAAAGTACCATTGTGACTATTATTCTTTCCCAACCAGTATATTCTCTTGATCATAGCAACTATGGTCCTCTCAGCTCATTCTTGCCCCCAAACATAAAGAATCGGATTTAAGCCTGTGAAATTGGTAGCTGGGTCCAGGCTTCCTTACAAAAGGTAGTTAATTCCTTATATAGTAAGAATTTTCAAGGGCCCTGTTGAGCATTCACTTACTTCTCCCATGGCTTCGCTAGTCAGGCTTAAGCGCAGATACCCTGGGGCAGGTCACACATTCCTTCAATTCTTTCAGCCACACAGTCAAACAATGTAGGAATCTCCTGGTTGGCATCACAGAGTCCCCAGGACCTGCCCTGCCTTGGTCTCACCACTCCACAGGGCAACCGCTTCCTCCTTTCCACAGCTCCTCTTAGCAGTTTCCTTTAATAGATAGCTTAAATCTGCTTCTCAGGGACATCTGCCCTTGGTCTGAGTTTTCTCCAGATGTGATCATTAACATTAGTTTTTAAATTATTTAGTTATATTTTAAACTAACTTCTATGTCTGGGTATACGGCAAACTAGACAACCTGAAAACCTTCTAGCTCCAAAATATCTAGAAATTCTGGATTCAATAAAATAATTCTCCTTTAAGGCCGGGCCGAACTCTTCGAGAAAGTACGGAAAGTCTCTTGGGTCAAAAATGAGCAGGGATCTGAAAAATTAGAACAGTGTCTGTATGCGCAGATGGTATAGTCACTCAAGATGGGGGCTGCTAGGCTTAATAACTTAAACTCTTATATTGTTGATGCTCAGGCTAGGGCAAGATGCGAGGCTTGGACCTGCAGAACGCTGGCCGTTAGACCTGCGACCCCTGCATAAAGCCCGGACTTTGGAAGGGCTTTATTCTCAGTGAAAGAAGGAATTAGAAAAAATATATACCCATGACTCGGGGAGATAATAAGGATACTTTTCTATTTTGGTCTGGGCTCTGGGGAAGAAAGTTCCCCTTGAAAATTTGTAGCAATCGGTCTATTATTATATCGGTTCCAAGAACCTCCAAGCTGAGAAATAAACAGAAAAGCAGATGGGAGTGATAATTCCCCTTGGGCACCTAACAGAAACAAACGTAAAACCCACTTGTTGGGAGCGTAGGCCCAAAGTCCAGTCCTCTCGGAATTCCCTCCAGCCATTCATAGATTGGAAATCGTTCTTATGGGCCCCATAAATCCTATACGCTTCAGTTTAAATAGTCTCAACTCTTTCAGCTAATTTGCATATGATAGCTTCCAGCACCTTCACAATCCTTGTCATTTTCTTTCTGGGTTCTGTCTAATTTGTCAGTGTTCCATTTTAAATGTGCCCTCATCCCCCAGTTCAGACCTAAAGAAAACACTCCAGAAATTGTCTGACATATGTGAGATAAAAATGGGATCATTATAAGAATAATAATAAAGTAATATAACAACATATCAATACAATAATATATTAATATAATGTCACTATAATAAAAATTTTAAGATAATAGCAACTAACAGTGGATGTGTTTTATGTGCCAGACACCATGCTAAGTACTTTATATGCACTATCCTTTTTAAACCTCATAAAATCCTAGATAGGCTGTATTATTATCCCCATTTTACAGATGAGGAGAAAGAGGCTCAGTAGTTTGCCCAAGGTCACAGGGCCAGTAACTGGCAAAGCCAGAATTAAAATCAGGCCTTTATGCCTTCAATGCTTTGCTTTAAACTGCTAATACTCTACATATCTTAATAGGAATCCTGGTAGGTCATCTGAAAATTCAAGTAACTTTTTCGTAACTGTCACCCTACTGATTGTGTTTGCAGTGAACTAAAATCCATAGGATTTTTTTATTCTTTAAAACTGAAACCACACTTATTTTCCTGAAGATAGCTTTTCACAGGAGAAGAGGACAAAGAAGTAGGAAGACACAAGGAGGAAGAGGACAGAGGGCCAGAAGGAAAGATAAAGATAAGGGTGGTTGGGGGCATGGGAAACATCTTTTTGTTATTTCACAAGATTGTAACAGACCAGCCTGGCAGGTGACAAGGAGCCACTGTAGCCACACAGCCAAGAATTCTGCTGGGCTTTAAAAATGTTTTGTTGCTTTTTATTGTTTACCTTTCTTGATGGTAAAATTGCATTTCTGAAAGACAACAGATTCCACAGTACAGTGAGCTCTCCTTTGAATCACCTTTGTCTCACTGAGCAATGGCTCAGCAGCACAGTGTTTATGTTTGGGAAGCCTGCCGCCTACTGGATTAGTGAAATATTGCATGCCAATTTGTCAAAGCTCTCCAAAATTGGCTCTAATGTGTGAAGATGCCTAAACTGCTATTCAGAGTCTTGGGGGAAGAAAATAAGTAAAACTTTTTGAGATGATTTCCCTTAGCTACTTGGATTATTTGTACAAATGTTTAGGTGGAGTTTATGGATTTTAAATCATAGCTGCCCAGGAAGCCTTAAAAAATGACTTGAGAACCCAAAGAGATAGCAGCAATAATGGTTGCCATTATTTTCAGTGCTTACTATGTGCCAGGACTGTGCAAAGTACTCCGAGAAACACTCACCACCCTCTGTGAGACAGGTTCTACACATTGTTACCCCCACTTTGTAGAAAGGCCTATGGAGGTTGAGTGCTCCTCTACCCCTACCGCCACCCTCCCACCCACAGGTTGGTAGCCCCTGAAGTTCTTGAATGATTTCATCTATCCAGGAATGGATTAGCCAATAAGCAAGGCACACGTAAGCTTGTGTTTACTAACTCATCTGAAGTGCACAATTTCACCTGTTTTTCACCACAAAGGAAATCGTGCACTGCAGATTAGCTAGTAAACACAATTAAGCCCAGGCGTACCTTGCTTACTGGTTAATCCACCAGTGTGCCATCCACGATTCACTGAGCCAGAAATAGTTACCCAAGCTGGGTCACCCAGATTCTCTATCCTAGGAGTTTGGAATTGGAACTAAAAAAGAGCCACCAGTTGACTTGAATGGAGTTTGTGTAAGTTCAGAAGCCCCTGAGGAGCGGCATCTTTTTCCATGTGCATGGAGAAACAAAACAAGAGGACCAGGAGAAAAGGAGAAAAAGAAAAAATAAACGAGTTGCACAGAGAAAAGCAAAGAGAACACTTTCTATTCTTGGTCCCTCATGGGGGTCCCTTGCTGGTTTCACTGATTTGGCTTATTGAAACATGTCTTTTGCCCTACTTTTTAAAAAATGGACGTATAATCAAGTCATATGAGCAATAATATATGAAAGTGAACCAAATCTCATATTACGATGAATAAAGTCTGAAGTTAATATGGCATATTGAATGATGTGCGTAATTTTTATTGTACTGCATGGCAATTAGGCACAAATAGGGAGCAATTAATGAAAATGACTATAATTATTATCATGTCAACAAAGCCAAAGCAAGCAATTCCAGCATCAGCTGTAGGGGAGGAAATTTAGAGACAGCAGAAAGTTGTTCTGGGTTTCCTCTGAAAGACCCTAGAATTTAAAAATCAGGAGGTCAAGTCCTTCCCTTACCCCCATGTCTCTAGTAATCACAGTTCACACAAGTGCGTGAGCCTTTAGGGACTCTCCCTACTCTCTCTGCCCTTCCTCTTCCCTCACGGCATCTCCAAAGAGGAGGAGTACTGGGTTCTGATGGATTGTGAGGAAGGACTGAAACTGCGTGGGAGTCTCGCCTTTCCTCCACATTGGAAATACATTGAGATAGACAGCACAGAGAATTTGAAGCTGGTCTTAGGAAGAAACTGCCAGCCTACTTTCTCTGGTGTAATACTCCTTAGGTCTACTTCTACCCTTGGCAAAGGCAGCATCATTGTGGTCCCGTCTAGCCCACCTGGGGTCTGTACTGGGGTGGGATGAAATTTCTGGGCTTTGCTCCCTGTGCTGATAGCTTCCTTAGAGGCTTGAGTAGATAGTATGATGCGTGGTTATGGTAGGACTGGATTTTGCTTGTTGAGGTTACTGGGTCCCCACTAAACACCACTGTCTCAATCTCTTTGTCATTGAGGTAAGACTAACAAGGTACCCCCAGATCAGTTACCAGAAGCCAGGATCCTGTGGTCCTTGGACTGATTTGGCTTAAAGCAAGCCAGTACTTAAAGGGAAAGAAAAAAAAAAATCAATGACTCGATGTATTCCATTTTCTTCTTGCCACATATCACTAAACAAATACCTAGTCTGAACTTTGACCAATTAAAGGTGAATTTGTGTTAATAAGCAGATATGCCTCAGAGGTTTAAAATGTATTACTTCCTTGAAAATGTTTTTTGTTATATTAGCTATGACCCTGGCATGGGAGTAATAATGGACAGTGCTATGGGAAGGACCAAGAAAGGTTTTCCTGGGAGTCATTCATTGTATACTATTGAGTGACTACCATGTGCAATGCATCATGATAGCCGTTAGAGAGAAAAATACCGGATAGGGTCTCTACTCTTTAGAAGCTTAATGATACAGACACTGGCACTTAACCAACGTGATTACTTAGGAGAACATGAAAAGGATGCTATTCCTGTCTTGGAACATTATAATAAACGCAGAACATTTTTAACATAAAGTCGGGTTAACACAAATATTAACAGGAATCTTGGAGAGAAAGGACGGGGGTGAGAGTGGGAAGGAAAGCATAGGAAAGGGGAGGGTTGTGATCTCGGTACTGGAGATTACTGCGTACATGTGCATCTGAGGTCTGTTTTTAAACACTGCCTAAATCATCCCTCTACCCTTCACCCACCACCCTCACTTTTCACCCTCTACCTCAACCTTCTTCCTGAGTCACTCAGACTGTCATTTCTCTCTCTGAAAGGAGCGAGGAGAAGGGATGTAATTTATGTAGAATCCCTACAAGCTGCTAGGACACATTCCGAAAGCCTATAAGCAGCATGCTGTGGGTGGGGGACAGAGGCTCCATTTTGTCTCCAATAATGAGACAACAAAGTCCTGAACAGGCCACTGAACTGCCAGGGGGCCTGGGGTTGGATCCAAGAGGCTGCCAAAGGTAGAAACAGGCCAAACCATCAACTTAAGCTAAGGTTGAGAGCATAACATCCCTAAATGCCAAACAGGTCCAGGCTCCATGCAGAGAATCAGCTTCTAGATGCAAAACAGTGGATCTCACTGATCCGACGCCCCCTTTTTCCTAAACCACAAGTTATCTCTCCCTTAGCTCCTAACACTCAGATATCGTTTTGGTGAGTAGCAGGAGAAGGGAGAGGAAATCCAATATAAAAGGACTAATTGAATCTGAAGAAACTGATAAATTGATATTTGTCTAGTTTAGTTGTTTCTACCCTACACCCATTGGTGAAGAGACTTAGGAGGAACACTAGTTCATGTGGCAGAAACTGATTAGCTGTTCATTAAACTAATTTCCTCTTCCTCATGGACCCTCAAGCTGAGCCCATTTTCCAGCCTTCCCGCAGTGAGGTGTGGCCATGTGATGAGTTCTGGCCAACAGAATGTGGGAGGAAGTGATGTACACCATATCCAGACCTGGTCCATAGAAACCTCCCATGCCCCATCCTCCATGTGCTTTCCTTTTTCAGGTGATCTTGGAAACCTTATACTGAAGATGGGTAAGCTGCAGATGGAAGGCACCTATGTCCTTGGAGATTTAAGAGTGCTGTCTGACAATCAGGAACACCCTCTTTGGGCTTTAAGGATGTGTTACCTGTTATTTATTACTGCATAACAAACCACCCTAAAACTTAGTGGATTGAACCACCATTTTACTATACTCTCTATCAGTTCTATGGGTTGACTGGGTTCAGCTGGATGTTCTCACTTGGAGTCAGATGTGAGCAACTGTCTTTTAATTCCTAACTCATTCGCTCTCCAGATCCTTTACCAGCCCCTAGGAAATATGCTAAGAATTCAGACTCTCAGGCCCCAATTCCAGACGCTGATTCTATGGGATTGGAACAGAGCCTAAAAATTTTATTTTTAACCAGCATTGTTTTAGGAGGCTTATTTCTCTTATTAAAACAAGTTGCTATCAGGTTGACTCTAACTCATGGCAACATCATGTATGTCAGAGCAGAACTATGCTCCAGACAGTTTTCAATGGCAGATTTTTTGGAAGTAGGTCACTAGGGCTTTCTTCCAAGACACCTCTGGGTGGACTCTACCTTCAGCCTTTTGGTTATCAGCCAAGCACACTAACCATTTGCACGACCCAGGGTCTCCATTTCTCTTGTTAGTTCTTCCCATTTCCTAAATCCCTAAGTATCTAGAAAAGATAAGTCAGTCTCTCTGTAGAGCCAGATCTAACACTCACTTCAAGTCAAAATGGTTCTCCATGAAGCTACCTGAATCTTTTAGCCGACATTCCTAGGTTCTGGCCCTGGAATCACCTGACTCTCCATTGTGCTGACAACCTGAGCTAAGTCTTTAGTCCAAATCTTCAGCATTGATAAAATCTCCCTCAGTTATTCATTGAACATTCATTCTACAAATACGTCCCAAGCATCTGTTTCAACATTCTCAGCTCTATGCTAGTGGTACAGCTTGAAGCCCTTCCCTAACCCCCTCCCGCCGTATTTATCTGTCTACATGCCTGACCTGGGTTTCATGTCTGCTGGGTACATTCATATAATGAAAACCTAAAACTGATTTCCAAATGTATGAATTCCCTGAGTTTTGCCTTTCCCCTTGAAATATTAGTATTCTTTATATCCATTAAGCACACACTATTATTTCTTGACCAATATGGTCCTTCTTTTGCCTGGAGTGACTTCTGGAGAGGAGTATTGGGTGCACAATGTTTTCTTCTATTGGGAGTTAAAGAACCTTAAAGTTCAGTCCTGCTCTGCCAACATCCTATTCCACCACACACTTAGAAAACCTACTGCTTTGTGAATCACAAGGAATTTGAGAAGTCATTGACTCCATTCAGCCCCACCCTTCAGAGAGAATAAGAGAGAAACTGTTTTATTCAGATAAACATTGATTCTATTTCCAAAGACCACAAGGAAAAAAAAAAAAAAAACCATTGTCAAGGCAGAGCCAACATGGTATTATAGACAGAAGCACCACACCATTCCTCCACAGCAAAGACCCAAAAAACTAAGTAAAACAGAGACAAACATCAATCCTGGAACCCTAAGCATCAAATGAAGAGATAAAGAACTCAACCAAGCACTGAATGGAATAAGAAACTGACAGAGAACAGAGAGTGAAGAGAGATATGGAGGGGAGGACCCCATCAGCTAGCATGGCTTGGATTCGCCATCTTGGACTCCTCAGCCACCAAGATCAGCAGACAGGGAGTAACTATTAAATGGAGTCCTTCAATCTGAGCATCAGATGACAGCCTGAATCTAGGATGAAAGACTGCTTCAGCCGGATAGAAACCTAGGAAATGAACTCTCAAGGATTAATCAAAACAAAAAGATTTACAACAGCGAACCAGAGAGGTTAATCTGTAAATGACAACAATATCAGAACAATAAAAGAGGGAATAAACAGGGTAGGTATAGAATTTTCTAATGGAGAGGAAGGCAAGGCGATACCAAGTAATAAAAGACTGGTTCAAACTTAAGAAGATAAGGGTAAATTTCAAGGTAACCACAAAGAAAGTTAACAAACTTACTCATCAAAATAAAGAATAAAAATGTTAAGTCTCAGTAAACACAAAATCTACACAAACAAAAGGAACAAACAAACAAAAATTCCACAAACAAAAGGAATTCAGCACAGCAGAGTAAGAGGAACAAATAAAATGTCAGCACCACAAAAAAAGAAAAGCACTACAAATTGACAGTAATAAACTCACATCTGTCAATAATTACACTGAATATAAATGGCCTAAATGCACCCATAGAGAGACAGAGTGACAGAATGGATTAAAAAAACAGGATCCATCAATATGCTGTCTACAAGAGTCACACCTTAGAAACAAAGACATAAATTTATTAAAAATCAAAGGATGGAAAAAAATATATCAAGCAAACAGCTACCAAAAAAGAGCCGGAGTGGCAATACTAATCCCAGATAAAATAGACTTTAAAACAAAATCCACCATAGAAGACAAAGAAGGGCATTATATTATGATTAAAGGGATGATCTATTATGAAGACATAACCATAATACATATCTTCGCACCCAATGACAAGGCTCCAAAATACATAAAACAAACTCTAACAGCACTGAAAAGAGAAATTTAAGGTTCCACAATAATAGTAGGAGACTTCAACACACCACTCTCGGTAAAGGACAGAACATCTAGAAAGAAACTCAACAAAGATACAGAAGATCTAAAGGCTACAATCAGCCAACTTGACCTCATAGACATATACAGAACACTACACCCAACAGCTGCAAAGTACACATTCTTTTCCAATACGCATGGAACATTCTACAGAATAGACCACATCTTAGGCCACAAAGTAACCCTCAACAAAATCCAAAACATGGAGATAATACAAAGTATCTTCTCTGATCAGAATGCCATCGAAGTAGAAATTAACAACAGGAAGAGCAAGGAGAAAAAAAAAAATCAAGCACATGGAAACTGAATAACACCCTGCTTACAAACCACTGGGTAACAGAAGAAATCAAAGATGGACTAAAAACATTCCTAGAATCAAATGAGAATGAAAACACATCATACCAAAACCTTTAGGAAACAGCAAAGGCAGTGCTTAGAGGTCAATTTATAGCAATAGATATATCAAAAAAAGGAGAAAGGGACAAAATCAAAACATTAGCTACACAACTCGAACAAACAGAATAGAAACAGAACAGCAAAAGAGGCTGACAGCCACCAGAAGAAAGGAAATAATAAATATCAGAGCAGAAATAAATAAAGTATAGAAAAATGGAAAGAATCAACAAAACTAAAAGCTGGTTCTTTGAAAGGATCAACAAAATTGACAAACCAATGACCAAACTGACAAAAGAAAAACAGGAGAGGACATAAATAACCCAAATAAGAAATGAGATGGGGAACATTACAACAGATCCAACTGAAATAAAAAGGATCATAATAGAGTACTATGAAAAACTATACTCTAACAAATTTGAAAACCTAGAGGAAATGGATAAATTTCTAGAAACACACTACCTACCCAAACTAACACAAAATGATGTTGAAAATCTTAACAGACCCATAACAAGAGAAGAGATTGAAAAGGTAATTAAAGAAAAAACTCCCAACAAAATAAAAGCCATGGCCCAGATGGCTTCACTGGGGAATTCTATAAAACATTCAGAGAAGAGCTTACACCACTACTACTCAAAATATTTCAGAATATAGAAAAGGAAGTTATACTTCCAAATTCATTCTATGAAGCCAGCATAACCCTGATACCAAAATAAGGCAAAGACACCACAAAAAAAGAAATTTACAGACCAATATCTCTAATGAATATAGATGCAAAAATTCGCAACAAAATTCTAGCCAATAGAGTTCAGCATCATATCAAAAAAATAATACACCATGACTGTCATGGATTGAATTGTATCCCCCCCAAATATATGTCAACTTAGTTAGGCCATGATTTCCAGTGTTGTGTGGTTGTCCTCCATATTGTGATAGATGTAATTTTCCTATGTGTTCTAAATCCTAATCTCTGCCTATGATTAATGAGGCAAGATTAGATTATGATAAGTAGATTAGGGTGAGATGTAACACCCTTACCCAGGTCACATCCCTGATCCAATGTAAATGGGGTTTCCCTGGGTGTGGCCTGCCCTGCCTTTTATCTTACAAGAGATCAAAGGGAAGGGAAACAAGCAGAGAGTTGGGGACCTTATACCACCAAGAAAGCAGTGCTGGAACACAGCATGTCCTTTGGACCTGGGGTTCCTGTGTGGAGAAGCTCCTAGTCCAGGGGAAGATTGATGACAAGGACCTTCCTCCAGAGCCAACAGAGAGAAAGCCTTTCCCTGGAGCTGATGCCCTGAATCTGGACTTCTAGCCTACTAGACTGTGACAGAATAGACTTCTATTTGTTAAAGGCATTCACTTGTGGTATTTCTGTTACAGCAGCACTAGATGACTAAGACAACAACCAAGTGGGATTCATACCAGGTATGCAAGGATGGTTCAACATTAGAAAATCAATCAACGTAATCCACCACATAAATAGAACAAAAGAAAAGAATCACATGATCATATCGATCGATGCAGAAAAGGCATTTGATAAAGTCCAACACCCGTTCCTGATAAAAACTCTCAATAAAATAGGTATAGAAGGGGAATTCCTCAATATAATAGAGGGTATCTTACAAAACCAACAGACAACATCATTCTCAATGGAGAGATGCTGAGATCATTCCCCTGAGAACAAGAACAAGACAAGGATGCCCTTTATCACCACTCATATTTAACATTGTGCTGGAAGTCCTAGCTAGAGCAATAAGGCAAGAAAAAGAAAGAAAGGGCTTCCAAACTGGTAATGAAGAAGTAAAACTGTCCCTTTTTGCAGATGATATGATACTATACATAGAAAACCCAAAAGACTCCATGAGAAAACTACTGGAACAAATAAAAAGATTAAGCAGAGTAGCAGGATACAAGATAAACATACAAAAATCAGTGGCATTCCTATACACCAATAAAGAGAACGATGAAAAGGATATCAGGAAAACAATACCATTCATAATAGTCTCTAAAAAAATAAAATACTTAGGAATAAATCTAACCAGGGATATAAAAGACCTATACAAAGAAAACTACAAAACACTACTGCAAGAAACCAAAAGAGATCTACATAAACGGAAAAACATACCATACTCATGGTTAAGTAGACTCAACTTTGTGAAAGTATCGATTCTACCCAAAGCAATCTACAAATACAATGCAATCTTGATCCAAATACCAACAGCATTTTTTTAAAGAGATGGAAAAACTAATCATTAACTTTATATGGAAAGGAAAGAGGCTCCGGATAAGTAAAGTACTACTGAAGAAGAATAAAGCAGGAGGACTCGTACTACCTGACTTCAGAACCTACTGTACAGCTACAGTAGTCAGAACAGCCTGGTACTAAAGACTCCATCAGCCTGAGACCAGAAGAACTATATGGTGCCCAGCTACCACCAATGACTGCTCTGCCAGAACACAACAGAGAGTCCCTGATGGAGCAGGAGAAAAGTGTGGTGCAGAACTCAAATTCTAGTAAAAAGACCAGACTTAATGGTCTGACTGAGACTGGAGGGACCCTGGAAGACATGGCCCCCAGACTCTCCATTAGCCCAGAACTGAAACCATTCCTGAAGCCAACTCTTCAGACAAAGATTAGACTGGACTATGGGACATAAAATGATATTCGTGAAGACAGTGCTTCTTAGCTCATGTAGATGCATGAGACTAAATGGCTAGCTCCTGTCCAGAGACAAGATGAGAAGGCCAAAAGAGATAGGAGCTGGATGAATGGACATGGGAAATCTGAAGTAGAAAGGAGGAGTGTGTTGCCATTATAGGGAGAGCAACTAGGGTCATGTAGCAATGTGTGTATAAATTTCTGTATGAGAAACTGACTTGAACTGTAAACTTTGACTTAAAGCACAATTAAAAAAAAAAAAAAAAGAAACAGCCTGGCACTGGTATAACAGATACATCAACCAATGGAACAGAATTGAGAAATCCATCCACCTATGGTCACCTGATCTTCGACAAGGGCCCAAAGTCCATTAAATGGGGAACCGACAGTCTTTTTAACAAATGGTGCTGGCAAAACTGTATGTCCATCTGCAAAAATGAAATAGGACCCATACCTCACACCATACACAAAGATGAATTCAAAATGGATCAAAGACCTAGCTACAAAACCAAAAACATAAAGATCATAGAAGAAAAAATAGGATCAACACTAGAGGCCCTAACACACAGCATTAACAGGATACAAACCATAACTAACAACACACAAACTCCAGAAGATAAGATAGATAACTGGGATCTTCTAAAAATTAAACACTTATGCTCATCAAAAGATTTCACCAAAAGAATAAAAAGAGAACCTACAGACTGGGAAAAAAAATTGGGGCTATTACAAATCCAACAAAGTTCTAATCTCTAAAATCTACAGGAAAATCCAACATCTGTGCAACAAAAAGAAAAATAATACAATTAAAAAATAGGCAAAGGAAATGAACGGACACTTCACCGAAGAAGACATTCAAGCAGCTGACAGACATATGAGGAAATGCTCGAGATCACTAGTCATTAGAGAAATGCAAATCAAAACCACAATGAGATACCATCTCACCCAGGCATTACTGGCACGAATCAAAAAAATTGAAAATAACAAATGTTGGAGAGGCTGCAGGGAGATCAGAACTCTTATGCACTGTTGGTGGGAATGCAAAATGGTACAACCATTTTGGAAAACAATATGGTACTTCCTTAGAAAGCTAGAAATAGAAATACCATATGATCTGGCTGTCCCACTCCTAGGAATATATCCTAGAGAAATAAGAGCTGTCACATGAATAGATACATGCACACCAGTGTTCATTGCAGCATTGTTCACAATAGTAAAAATATGGAAACAATCTAGGTGCCCATCAACAGATGAATGGATAAACAAATTATGGTATATACACACAATGGAGTACTACAAAACAATAAAGAACAGTTGATGAATCTTCAAAGCATCTCACAACATGGATGAATCTGGAGGGCATTATGCTGAGCAAAATAAGTCAATCACAAAAGGACAAATATTGTCTGAGACTACTACTATAAAATCTCCTAAAAAAGTTTGCGCACAAAAAGAAACAATCTTAGATGATTATGAGGGACGGGAGGATTGAGGATGGAAAAACACTTAATAGACAATACATAAGTGGTAACTTTGGTGAAGGGTAAGGCAGTACACAATACTCAGGAAGCCAGCACAGCTTGTCTAAGGCAAGATCATGGAAGCTCCATGTACACATCCAAACTCCCGGAGGGACCAAATTACTGGGCAGAGGACTGTGGGGACCATGGTCTCGGGGAACATCTAGCTCAATTGGCATAATATACTTTATTTAAAAGAAATGTTCTACGTTCTACTTTGGTGAGTAGCGTCCGGGGTCTTAAAAGCTTGGGAGTGGCTATCTAAGATACTCCACTGGTCTCACCTCGTCAGTGGCAAGGGAGAATGAAGACAACCAAAGACACAAGGGAAAGATTTAGTCCAAAGGACTAATGGACCACAAGTACCACAGCCTCCACCAGACTGAGTCCAGTACAACTAGATGGTGCCCAGCTATCACCACTGACTGCTCTGACAGGGATCACAATACAGAGTCCTGTACAGAGCTGGAGAAAAATGTAGAACAAAATTCTAATTCACAAAAAAAGACCAGACTTACTGGTCTGACAGAGACTGAAGATACCCCAGATGTATGGCCCCCGGACACCCTTTTAGCTCAGTTACGAAGTCACTCCTGAGGTTCACCCTTCAGTCAAGGATTAGACAGGCCCATAAAACAAAACAAAATTAACGGGGCACACCATCCCAGGGGCAAGGACTAGAAGGCAGGAGGGGACAGGAAAGCTGGTGGTTGGGAACCCAAGGTCAAGAAGGGAGAGTGTTGACATGTTGTGGGGTTGTTAACCAATGTCACAAAACAATATGTGTAGTAATTGTTTAATGAGAAACTGGTTTGTTCTGTAAATATTCATCTAAAGTACAGTAAAAATAAAAATAAAAAACCCTTTGCCATCGAGTCAATTCCAATTCATAGCGACCCTGCAGGACAGAGTAAAACTGCCCCATAGGGTTTCCAAGGCTGTAGTCTATAGGAGCCGACTGTCACATCTTTCTCCCACAGAGTGGCTAGTGAGTTCGAACCAACGACATTTCAGTTAGCAATCTAGCACTTACCCAATTCGCCACCAGGGCTCCTCAACGGCCACTAGGAAGGAAAAGTACAACCGATTAGACTACTCAAACATGAGAATCATCTTCTGTTGTGATTGGATTATGATTGACACAATTGTTTCAAATCCAGAATCCTAATCACAGACTCTTTACTTTTTGTTTTGTTTTGTTTACTGCTTGGATCTTAGTCAGTCCTTCCCCAAGCTCTCCACTGGAGCTCAGTTTTTAAATTCCCAGCTCATGTCTTCCTGCACCTCCTCCAGGATTTCTTTAACACCATGCTCGTTGCCTACGATGTCCTTTTCCTGCCCTGACGATGCTACATTTTTATCTTCCTTGAAAACAGTGTTAAAACTGACCTGTCTCAAATAGCAAACTCTACAGTGAGGAATAGGAACTGAGGAATAAGAACTCTCTTCAAGTTCTGGCTTTGCCACTTCTGGCTGTTTTATTGGACAATTCCACTAGCTGGGTCTTCGTTTTCCTTACCTGTAAAATGAGATTAGTATTAATTACTAGTGCCTACTTCATAGGGCTTATGCTCCAGGCACACTTTCAGTTCTTGGAAGGAACTGTGCCCCCCCCCCCCCCCACCATAGGGCTTTTGCAAAAGCTGTTCCATCCACCTGGAACATGGTGCCTTTCCCTTTTACCCAGATTAATGTCAACCCTTTTGCCAGGAGTCAGTTCAGTGGTCACTTCCTTAGGGACAAGTGCCTCTCTCACAGCACCATGCACCTCACCTTGAGGACACCTAAACAGCTCTAAATTTATGTTGATTTGTGAGATTATTTTATTACCATCAGTCTCCTATAATAGACTGAATGCAGAGTGAAAAGAGACATCTGGTTTCTCTCATCCTTTTCTCTCCAGCAAGCAATACTCAATAAGTATATATGTGGAATAAATGAACAAATACGAATGAATGAATGTATGATAATTGTGAAAATAAAGGCCAGCATGCATGTTAATCACTTAGCATTGTGTTGTTATTATTATTAATATTATCTTCTTCAAAGCAGTTTCTATAATCATAATGCCACTATCAGGGTCATGAGAACTGAATGAGGTAAGGTACAGTATGTGAAAGTTGTTAGTAAATTGTACTAGACTAATATTAGCATTTTGTGGTCATTGATATCCCTTAGTTCTTTTGCCTGTAAACACCTCAGTAATCCCCAACACAGCCACCTAATGCATATGTACACAGAGACAACTGGGCTTCTGTTATCCGATATGTACCTGGTAAGTAATTGTCCTCACAAACAAACCACAAGCCACACAGCAAAGACACCATTATTGGAAAAAGTGATAAATTTTAAGGAAATGGCTTCCTTAAGACTCAGATACCAAAGCACTTAATATTTATGGAGCAGGCTTTGTCACAAAGGAGAGTGAGGCAAGGGTAGAGGAAGTTGCTGAGCCTGCACAGGACTAGGGAAACGGAGCTGGCTACAAGGCTGCTACCAGGAAGGGCATCTGGGTAGCCCAAGTACAGTGCCTAAAGGGTGTGGCAAGATCATGAGAAGGTTTAGGCAATCATCAGCTTTGGTGTGTCATCTGTTAGATGCAGTATGGACATAAATGGAGTCAGGCACAGTTACATCCAGTTGCTCCTAATGTTCCAGTCAACCACGGTAGGACTCTTACCAGAGCAGGATCCACAGGGACTTTGGGGGAAGGGGTCTGAGGCAGCTTAGAAATGGTCTCAAATTCTTTGACAATCTTCTCACTGATGGATGGAGTCTATGTCCCCTCCCCTTGAATCTGGTAGACTCTGTGACAGCTTTGAACAGTAGAATTTTCCAGAAGTGATGTCATGTCTCTCTTCGAGCCCAGGCCTTAGGTGACTTGCAACTTCCGTATCCAGTCTTTTGGAATACTTCCCCTGAGGAAGCCAGTTGCCAGGTAAGAAATCCACCTATCCTGAGACTTTCATGCTATGAGTAGTCCAAGCCCCCATGCTGGGTTGAACCTAGGCAGAGAGAAAGAGGTCAAGGAGCACTGAGGAGTCAGACATGTGAATTAAAAAAAAAAAAAATGGCTATTTGAAACCATTGCATTTTGGGTAGTTGGTTATGCAGCAATAGAAAACTGTAGCAGGGGTTGACTAATAAGAGACAAGGAATCTGAGTCCCACCAAGGTAGATGAGGTTCAGAGAAGTGCTACAGTCCTAAAAAGAAATTGGGCTATTAGGTAACTCACAGGGCTGAGTCCTAAGGAGGAGAAGGTTAGGGAAAAGGCTCAGTATTACGTGGTACTCAGCATTTGTCCCCAAAACACTGGACACAGTTAACACACACCCACCAGAAGGTGAGGCTAAGTCAGTTGCCATACTTTCTGGCCATGCAGGTGACTGGCTAAGGAACTGTCACAACTGAGCCCAAGTCAAGATCAATCAGGCCACCAGCTTGGAGGAGAGAGACAGTAAGAGAGAACGTGTGTGAGAAGTTATTTAGAGAAAGGTAAGATAAATAGAAACAACACAAGAACTGTGAGTTCCAGTAAGTCTATGAGTTCTAATAGCTTTATTAAAATATACTATTCATTTTTATAAGCCCTGGAGTGTTGTTTATTGTTATCATTACCACTACTACTAGTACTACTACTATTATTTACACTTATTCTTTTAATTTACAAGTTTATTGAAGACAATAATTGTGCCTGGTATCTCTTTTTATTTCCCTCACAATGTAGGGCACATATGTTATTGGGATTAATGTGATTTGTTACCAAAAATTTTTGGTGTCTCTGAGCACACCCCTGCTTCTGGAAATCACAGGAGGGTGTGAGACGCAAAACACAATTGCAGACTACTGAGATCCTGAGGGAGGTGGAATTCCCAGGACCAACTTATTTATTTGAAGAGTAGGCAGGAAGAAATGCTAGTTTAGTTCACATTATTAAACAGAATTAAGAAAAGAAAAAAAAAATTGTGCTTGTGTAGCCTGGATTATTTTGCTTGCTAATCTACTGCAGTAATTTTCATAAACTTTTTAGCTACAGCAAGAGACAAGTTCACTAACATTTAAAAAATAATGCAAAATTAGCCAAGCCGAGATTCCAGATCTGTTATATACCAGTTCGGTGAAGAGTTTGTTTTTTCTGTTTTGTTTCGCTTTGCTTTGTTTTGCTACCAATCAAGCTTAAAATACAGAAAGCACCTTGCCAAGTTTAAACTATCAGGCTACTGGAAAAGAAATGACAGCATGCATATCCCATCATATAGGGAATTATTTTTTTTATGTCCAACTAGAAAGGCTCTGTAGACTCAAGTAATTCTCTTGGATTCCCGTGTGAATACACCTCCTATGTGAACACTATTGCCTAGTTTTTTGAAGTGAGCAGATCTTATTGTATTGACTAGTCCTGAAGATTCACAAGGTCAGGTATGATATATTAACATTTTTAATGTTTATCACGTGATCTAGCAGAGTAACACTACAAAAACTATGAACACAGTTGAATTAACTCAATTTCAAGGAACTCTTTTATAAATCACTATGATTGTGATGTAACTACACTTATAAGATAATGAAATATTTACTATCTCATAGTAATAAATATATGCTTTTTAAAGAGCAATTTTTCTCTTAATTGATTTGAGACCAAAATCTGCATACAATAAGAGTTAATAATGTCTCTTGCATTAAACAATACTGATGATTTGTCTTGGATAGCTAAGAATACTGCGATCATTGGAGTTTATAAAACCCTACCAAAAACTATAGAACAAGCCACTGGAAAATACTCCCTCCCCTCCCTGGAAAAGAATTTAAGAAAGTAGAGGAAAACTTTGATTAGGGGATTGAGATTAGGAGTGAACCTGTGAAAGTCTTTATAAACTTTTTAATGCTCACTAAAATAAAGCAATAGATTCTGCAGCCAAAATAAGGGAGAAATCAGTGACATTTACATGTCTTAAAATAGTAGGCATTGTTGTTCCAATTATCTCTTGCTACATAACAAGCAATTCCAAAACTAAGCAGCATAAACCATTTTGTTAAGACCATGGATTCTGTGGGTCCGGAATTGAGAGGGCTCAGTGAGGATGACTTGTCTCTCTTCGCAGTGTCTGGGGATGCAGCTGGGAAGACTTTAATGACTGGGGTCTGGAGCCTTCTTCAATCACATGTCTGATACCTGGGCCAGGATGACTCAAAGGCTGGGCTTAGTTGAGGCTATCCCCAGAGAGCCTACACATGGCCTCTCCATGTGGCTTGTGCTTCCTTATAGCATGGCAGCCTCAGGATGTTCTGATTTCTTACATGGCCCCTTAGGGCTCCAAGAGCATGTGTTCAATGAACAAAGCAGAAGCTGTGAGGCTTTCATGATGCAGCCTCAGAAGTCATATAGCACCCCTCTTCCTACACTGTTTGGTCAAAGCATTCACAAGCCTGCCCAGAAACAAGGGATGGGGACATACACCCCATTTCTCTATGGGAAGAAATCAAAGAATTAGTGACCTGGTTTAAAAACCACCACAATCATACAATTTACCTCTGCTAACCTACTAGTAACACTTGGAGATCTTGAAGATCTCCTCATTATCTGCCCCTACTCCCATTCCCAGTTTTTTTTTTTTTTTAAAAAAAAAAACAACTTTAAAATTCCTTTTGTTTTATTACCAAATAATTTACATACTAAGTGTCTTCTTTTTTGTTTCCTGCCTTTCTGGTATCATAGGAACTCATTCTCTCTAAATTACTATTTGAAGTGGCTAGAGGGTCACACATACTTGATCCTATAATTAGAGTCTTAACTCGGATATGGAAGAGAGAATAACAAAAGAGAAGAGATGCTGCAAATACCCACTCATCCACTCTCCTTACATGTACTTGTACTTGATCTTATAAAAACGATTCATGAAAATAAATCTGCATTATACTAGAATTACAGAATGCACAAGTTCAGCCTGGGGAGGAATAACCTGCGTGGTCTCCAGGTTTAAATAATTAGAGAGCAGCAATGGTGGTATCTCCATTCTGGTCCTAATTCAGATCCTCGTCTGCATTTGTTAGCCTGCTTCAGCGTCTCCAATCCCAATTATCCTTATCTATCTTCCATTCTGCTTCCTGCTGGACTATTTCCTGTCTCACATTAATTAATACTCATTGCAGAGAGCACTAAGCCAGTCAATAATTGTACAAAGTTCAAGCCATAAAATACAGGCATTCTGCTTCAACTACACAAAGTTCATCAACTGCGTTTGCATTGCTATTTCTATTTCTGCTCCTAATACAGGGTAGTTATTACAGAAATCATGCAATGCAAGAATTGCAGGAAGGGTGACTCTCCCACGTGGCTGCCTTCAAATGTTGACAAGAGCCCCAGACGAAGGCCTTCTGTTTGGATTTCTTGTAGTCAGAACAATGTAATGGACTTGCGTGGTCTTAGGCAGGAGAAACAATCTTCTGGACTAAGTGACACATGAAAGGCTCTCCCTGACCAAGCAAAACTCTATTCCCACACTCACAAAAGACTACCTCACGGGAGTGGCTTTTCCCTAGAGCAGAAGTTAGAGGTTGGTGTCCTTTAACCACCTACACTGGATTCCCCTGGGTTGTATGTTAAAATGCAGATTCCTGGGCTGGGCCCAGACCAACTGAATCACAATCTATAACTGTAGGATTTCCTCAGGCATTTACATTTTTAACAAGCTTCTCTAGTGAGCCTCTTGCCCTAAAAGTCAACAGCCACTAGCTTAGAGGATTTGCTAGTTAATGCTTTGTCAAATCTTGTGCAAATGTATCTGTAAATTTATTTTAAGGAAAGGGGATGAGGGAGTATTTGCAGCATTTCTTTTCTTTTGCTATTCCCTCTTCCATATCCAAGTTAGGACCCTAAAACCTTGTGGCGCTCCTATGAGCATCTACCGTGATGAGTGCATTCCTTTTCCAAGTTATTGTGATCAGAGTACCCTTCCTAAAACGCCCTCCTCTTCTCTCAGATCCAGTCTACCTTCTTTCAAAACCCTCCAGCAGTTCTCCTGACCTAAACAATAAATTCCAAGCTCTTTCGTCTGACTTTCAGATCCATTCACAAATCGGGCTAAATTTTTTCAGCCTATCTTCTTCTGGAAAGGGATTTTCAGAGTCTATTCCACCTCCCAGGGATTACCTTCCCTTTCTGCCCATTCAAATCCGATCCTCCAAAAACCAAACCAAAATAGAACTGTCTCACAGAGCGTCTCAGGCTGTCAATCTTTAGGGAAGCAGACTACCACATCTTTCTCCCATGGAGCAGCTGGAGGGTTCGAACCTCCAACTTTGCTGTTAGTAGCCAAGTGCTTAACCACTACTCCACCAGGGCTCCTTACAACCGCCAAACCTCAAGTCAAATGCTACCTTCTTCCCACAGCCTTCGCTCGCTGAATGGCTTGTTGAGAGTCCCCTCCCAGCTCTGGATTCGGATGGACACTTTTCCATCAGCGATTTGACAGCTATAGTGACTTGTGTCTTCTGTGTCTTGCATCTAGTAAGTAACGTCTAAATTTTTATTGATTCAGGTACATTTAATTTCCTCCTGCTGGATTTTAAAGGCGGCTGAGGAACTGCACAAACTATAGCCCTGGTCCCTAAGACCGGAACAGGAGCCCCGTTTGCTAGTCCACCCATATAGCTGATGAGGATAACAAGCCAATACAGACAGAAATCCAACCGTAATATACCGGCCCTGGACCAAAGGTGGTTAGTGTGAATGGGTGCGAAAGTCAATCATGTAGCACCCTGATAAACCTTTATTTCAGGAAATGAGTGCGTCTCAGGTGTACCAACAGAAGGGGGTGAGGGGCGGGGAAGACAGATCCCTCCGCATCCACCAGAGCGGAAAGGCTGAGCGAAAACACAGGTGCGAGTCTTTTGTTTCCTGGCCCATTCCCCGTGGGTTTATGCGAAATGTCTGCCAGCACTTCCTTTTTCTTTCAAGCTTCATGACACAACCTAAAAAGGATGCTTTCGCTTCCTTGCATTTACTCAAAACGGAATAAATAGTGAATTTTGTGGAGAAAAGCTGGGAGGATGTGTCAGGTTCAATTACACTGTCTACAATGCCTGTGAGAAGGAACAGTGGGAAGGCGAGATTTACTATTTCAGATGCTGAAGAGTCTTCATATTCCGTCGGGAATGCTGTAATGTGTTCGTACCGGGGCTATCTTTTTGTTCAAGTGCTGCCTAATTCACTAGAAAATAGGGAGGGAAATGCTTTCTCCACATAATTTGGGAAGAGGATTCATTAGAAGTACTGTTATAGAATTTTTTTTAAATGTTGAATGATTTTCCATCGTTCCTAATAGTTGGTTAATGAGGATGAAAGGCAATTATTTTTATAATACATTTTCATGTAATTGGTGGCTAAGTGTATTCAGTAGAGAAAATGAATGTACTGTTTTGTAGTGAATTTCTTTGAAAGGACAGAGTAGAATTGGAAGATTCTGGAGAATTTTACCCTTTGGGCTACAAGCACAAATTTCCCCCAGTCAATCATTGCCTGTAACTGATAATATTTAAGCATTGAGGGCAGTATTACTATTTCTTAAAATATCTTTAATTCTTTGAGAGTTCTGCATTTGAATGATTTTGTAGTGTTGCTTCAAATTCTGAAGCTGCATATAGGAACAGGAAAAATACGGGTTTTTTTTTTTTTTAAGTTGACTATTTTTAGCTATATAGGCTAAATGAAAAGAGCAACCTTATTTAAAGTTATCTACAGTTTTTGATGTATAAAAGGAAACAGTTTTCATTAAATAGAATTTAAAGACTACTCGGTAGAGGCAGAGGAGGATTTGTTTTGGTTGTCTAAGAACTGTTTTAAATCCCCTGAAGAGGCTCAGAAGAGGGATAACCGCCCGATGTTCACAGCTTGTGATCACAAAAGCCAATAACCATTAAGAACTTTCTAGAAAACTTGCTGGTTTATGTCCCTGAAGACTCAATAATTCCAAGGGCTGAGAAAAAGATCTTAAATATACACCAGAATGTTCAGATCACTGACCAGTTTCTATTTATCTTCTCAATGTAACAATTTTTATTATTACATTTACAGTC
>NW_004443973.1:15985556-16028619 GCF_000243295.1 Trichechus manatus latirostris
CCCCAATCCTGTGGAGGATTGGTTCCAGGACCCCCCCCCGCCGCCACACACACACCAAAATCCAAGGATGGTCAAATGTCTTATTATCAAATGATGCAGTATTTGCATATAACCTATGTACATCCTCCCATATACTTTAAATCATCTCTAGATTACTTATAATACCTAATACAATGTAAATGCTGTGTGAATAGTTGTTACCCAGTACTATATTGTTTAGGGAATAATGACAAGAAGGGAGGCGAACAATGCTTAGCCAGTGCTGGAGAGAGACTGAGGATCTGTGAAATGGCCGGGACTGCAGCACACTATGCCTACACATCATTTCATTCACGTGAGCTTAGCGTAGTGCTCAGCGTGTTGCAAATTTAAGTTTTGCTTTTTGGAGCTTTCTTTTATTTTTCCAAATATTTTTGATCTGCAGTTGGTTGAATCTGCAGATGCAGAACCCGTGGATACAGAGGGCCAACTCACCTTACCTTACCTCTCCACATTCTCTTAAAGTTCTTTCTTCTCTTGATGGAGAGCATTCTGCTTCTTGGAGCTGATTTGAGGCTAGGTTTGGAGTTACAGAAAGTAGAGTCCACGGGCATTCCTTGTAGATGATGACAGAACAGCGCTGGCACTTAGATTCTATTCTAAAGGGGAAAATGCTTTGATGACGAGAAAGGTTGGAATTGCTGGTGTCCTTTGGAGACATCAGAGCTTGTGAGGTCTCAATTTTTGTGTACGCTTTCTGTGCAGTTTTGCACAAGAAAATTTAAGTTTGTGAGTTAATTCCAATAATGTTAATTAATTTACTGTCTTCTTCATATTTAGGAAATGCATTTGAATTTCTCTTTCTTTCCCAAGCCTTTTCATCTATTTTTCTTGCCTGCCTTTCTCCTGAGACATGGCTATCTCTGATGACAAATAGTCTTTAATAAAGACTGGTACGATCATCAGATACGAGCTCTTGGAAAGAATCTCTCACCAAGCCAGGTGTCAATTTGATAGAAAATTACTTTGCTACTTTCAGCAGCCTGATAATCAGAATTATAGTTCCTGGAGTAAAACTTGATGGGGACATTGTGAAATCTTGTTTTGCAATGACTATAATAGTGATTCGTTTGTTTCCACCAAAACTTGCGTTCATAATACAGTGCTTTGTTTATGCTAATGCACTTTCCATAACTATGTTTACTTCTTTTCTTAGTAAAAAGGCACCTAGCGTCTCTTATATGTCTCTTCCTTTCAGTTACCATAGCCACCTTCCTAATTCAGATCCCATGTTTTACCCGGTGTACTGCCCCATCTCCTCACACCATTCTCTCCTACATACAGCCATCAAATTAGTTTTCTTAAAGTGAAGTTCTGTCATATCGTTATCCTTGCTGGAAAACCTTCAGTTTCTCTCCATTACCTGATGAACCTGCAGTGACACCCAAGGCTCACATAATAGAGCTTTAACCAAATTTTCCAACTCTATCTCCCACTCTCTCCTCAAAAACTTCCATAATCTTCAGCCAAGGGAAATACAGTGTAGTTTTCCACCTCCACATCTTTCTAGAACAAAAACCAGTTGCCATGGAGTCGGTTCTGATTCCCCATGTGTGTTTTCAGAAGTAGATCTCCAGGTCTTTTTTATGAGGTGCCTCTGAGTGGATTCAAACATTCAACCTTTGGGTTAGCAGCGGAGAGTGTTAACCATTTGCACCAACCAGGGCGTTGGCAAACTACCACATGTGGGATTTGTTCCACAGCCTGCTTTTGTACAGTCCATGAGCAGAATGAGTTTTTATATATTTAAAAGGTAGAGGAAGAGGAAGAGGAGGGGGGAAGGAAGGAGAAGGAAGAGGAGGGTAAGAATAAGCAGCAGAGACCTAATGTCCACAAAGCATTAAATATTTACTATCTGGCCCTTTACAAAGGAGCCCTGGTGGCATGGTTAAAGTGCTTCGCTGTTAACCAGAAAGGTCAGCAATTCAAACCCACCAGCTGCTCCTTGGAAAAAGATGTGGCAGTCTGCTTCCATAGAGATTTACAGCCTTGCACAACATGGATGAATCTGGAGGGCTTTATGCTGAGTGAAATAAGTCAATCACAAAACGACAAATACTGTAGGAGACCACTATTATAAAAAGTCATGAAAGGGTTTACACACAGAAAGAAAAAAGCTTTGATGGTTATGAGGGAGGGGAGGAGTGGGGAGGGAAAAACACTAACTAGATAGTAAATAAGTGATATCTTCGGTGAAGGGTAAGACAGTACACAATACTGAGGAAGTTAGCACAACATAACCAAGGCAAAGGCATAGAAGCTTCACAGACACATCCAAACTGCCTGAGAGACCGAGTTACTGGACTGAGGGCTGGAGACCATGGTCTCAGAGGACATCTGGCTCAATTGGCGTAATATAGTTTATAAAGAAAATGTTCTACATCCAACAGTGGTGAGTAGTGTCTGGGGTCTTAAAAGCCTTCAAGCAGCCATCTAAGATGCATCTACTGGTCCCATCCCAGCTGGAGCAAAGGAGTATGAAGAAAACCAAAGATACAAAAGAAAGATTAGTCCAAAGGACTAACGGACCAAAACTGCCACAACCTCCACCAGACTGAGCCCAGAACAACTAGATGGTGCCCAGCTACCACCACCGACTGTTCTGACAGGGATTACAATAAAGGGTCCTGGACAGAGCAGGAGAAAAATGTAGAACAAAATTTAAACTCACGAGAAAAAGACCATACTTGCTAGTCTGACAGAGACTGGAGAAACCCTGAGAGTATGGCCCCTGGACACCGTTTTAACTCAGTACTGAAGTTACTCCTGAGGTTCACCCTTCAGCCAAAGATTAGACAGGTCTATAGGACAAAAAATAATACACATGAGGAACATGCTTTATAGTTCAATCATGTATATGAGACTAAATGGGCACATCAGCCCAAAAGCAAAGATGAGTGGAAACAGAGAACCTGAGGTGGAGAAGAGGAGAGTGTTGACACATCGTGGGGTTGGCAACCAACGTCACAAAATAATTTATGTTATCAATTGTTTAATAAGAAACTAATTTGCTCAGTAAACTTTCACCTAAAGCACAATTAAAAAAAAAAAAAAAAGATTTACAGCCTTGGAAACCTTATGGGGCAGTTCTACTCTGTCCTATAGTGTTGCTAGGAGTCAGAATTGGCTCAAAGGCAGTGGGTTTGATTTGATTTGGTTGGACACTTTACAGAAAAAGTTTGCCAACCATGGTCTAGAGAAGTCCCTTCCCTCTCTCATTGCTGCAATCAAAATCACATTTATTATTGCAGGCCTATCCTAAATGTGACCTCACACTACTGTTTTCTAGCTCCCTCCAACTAACCAAATTTCCCCTTTCTTTGTACCCTCTATTAACCTCTTTCGGCTCTCTCAGGGCACTTAACTTTCTCTGCTGTCCAATAGTTATATGTGTAAATTTTTATTAAGCTGAAAGCTGCTTAAGGGTAGGGATTGTTTCTTTTATTTTTCAAATACCTTCCAGCTTTCCAACATCTAGTAAAGTGGGTTATAGACCAAATAAACTTAGTATATATTTATAATAGATTTCAATTAGGGTCAAATACAGGAGTTTCCTGGGTTCCTAAAAATAGATGAGAGTGTTCGTCTTTGCCTGGGCTTCAGTGTACTTCCTGCTATAAGGACATCATTCACTGGAGCAGGGGGCTGCAAAGTACAATGTAAGTAGTGCGCCTGGAATTGAGCAACTCCACAGGGACTGTTTGAAACTCTCTCTGGACAAGTGAAGAACAAATACAAGTAGTCAATACAGATTATATAAACTATTAAAGATGTCACTGCTTATTCAAAATGCTCATGTTTTCTGGATGCATTATTTAACAGCAAGGTGAAGAATTTTCTGCTCTGGACGTGAGCCACTGATTTAGATCATTCCTTCTATGAACTTTATATTGGAATTTGGAAGTTTAAGTTCTGAACCTGTGAGAATCAGGTTTACCGGGCATGTACTCCCTGCTAGGCACTCCACAAGGCACTCTGTATAACATAGTAAACCACTGCAAACATTTGGTAGAAGTTATGGCATAATTTGATAATATAGAAGGGTGGAATATAGAAGTAGGACTCCGAGATAACCTGATTGATAAGTTGTTGAAGAGAAATGAGTGAGACTGATCTTCTAAGCCAGAAAAGGCTTGAATCATTTATTGGATTCAGTGCATGTTAATCATTTCTGCTCAGTCAGTAAGTTAAGTATAGGAAATATCTTTCAGATCAGGAACAAATGTAAAGGCTAGTCCAAGGAGAGACATGGACTTGAAACAAGAAAAGAAGAGCTGACATGTTTCAGGCAGGGTTTCAGGGAAAGCAGCATTGGTCATTAATGTGGGGATCTCAACTCATATTAGTGACAAATCCAGCAAAGACACACACATACACACACACACACACACACACACATACACCATCAACCAGGATATAAGGCCCAAAGGTACATATTGGGATAACTAATGTTATATAGACAGAAGGAGAGTTTATATTGTAGTTGAGAAAGTAAGCAAAATGTTGAAGCCAGAAATGCAGTGCCTAATTTCAAGTCCAAGGGATGAGGTGAAGTCATTGTTTTAAAAACAAGTAACAGTGTCAGAAATTAGAGGATTGGCAACAACTCCAGAGTGAGAGAGCAAGGCAGGGCAAGGTGAATTGTTCGAGATGAAGGCTGTTCCCAGTATGAGAGTATCAAAGACATGGTGTCATCTCCAAGAGAAGGAATTTACAGATCAAGACAATTAAAAAAAAAAAAGAGATTCTATAGTGAGACTGCATCCAGATACTAGTGTAGGGCTCTAGGACTTTAAGCTCCAATGGTATTTTCCTAGATAACCACAATATGATTATCACATCAAAATAATTAAATATTATTACTAAATATCATTTAGTACCAACCCAATATTCCAAAAATTCAAGCTTTCAGGCATTGATAATTACTGGTGATTGGAATGTAAAAGTTGGAAATGAAGAAGGAACAGTAGTCGGAAAATATGGCCTTGGTGATAGAAACGATGCCGGAGATGACATGATAGAATTTTGCAAGACCAATGACTTCTTCATTGCAAATACCTTTTTTCAACAACATGAACAGCAACTATGCATGGGGACCTCGCCAGATGGAGTACACAGAAATCAAATCCACTACATCTGTGGAAAGAGATGTTGGAAAAGCTCAGTATCATCAGTTAGAATAAGGCCAGGGGCTGACTGCGGAACAGACCATCAATTGTTCATATGTAAGTTCAAGTTGAAGCTGATGAAGATTAAAACAAGTCTACAAGAGCCAAAGTACAACCTTGAGTATATCCCATCTGAATTTAGAAACCATCTCAAGAATAGATTTGATGCATTAAACACTAATGACCTAAGACCCGATGAGTTGTGCAATTACATCAAGGACATGAAGAAAGAAAGAAGTCATTAAAAAGACAGGAAAGAAAGAAAAGACCAAAACGGATGTCAGAAGAAACTCTGAAACTTGCTCTTCAATGTAGAATAGCTAAAGCAAATGGAAGAAATGATGAAGTAAAAGAGCTGAACAGAAGATTTCAAAGGGTCGCTGGAGAAGACAAAGTAAAGTATTATAATGAAATGTACAAAGACCTAGAGCTAGAAAACCAAAAGGGAAGAACACACTCAGCATTTCTCAAGCTGAAAGGACTGGAGAAACAATTCAAGCCCTGAGTTATAATACTGAAGAATTATACAGGAAAAATATTAAATGATGCAGGAAGCATCAAAAGAAGATGGAAGGAATACACAGAGTCACCGTACCAAAAAGAATTGGTTGACATACAACCATTTCAGAACGTAGCATGTGATCAAGAACCTATGGTGCTGAAGGAAGAAGTTCAAGCTGTACTGAAGGTACAGTCAAGAAATCAAACAATGTATTGCATTGGGCAAATCTGCTGCAAAAGACTACTTTAAAGTGTTAAAAAGCAAAAATGTCACTTTGAGGACTAAGGTTCCCCTGACCCAAGCCATGGTATTTTCAATTGCCTCATATGTATGCATTGAATAAGGATGACCAAAAAAGAATTGATGCCTTTGAATTATGGTGTTGGCAAAGAATATTGAATATATCATGGATTGTCAGAAGAACAAACAAATTTGTCTTGAAAGAAGTACAGCCAGAATGCTCCTTAGAAGCAAGGATGGCAAGACTTTCTCTCACATACTTTAAACATGTTATCAGGAGGGATCAGTCCCTGGAGCAGGACATCATGCTGGAGAAAGTAGAGAGTTAGCAAAAAAAAAGAAAGACCCTCAATAAGATAGATTGACACAGTGGCTACAAAAATGGGCTCAAGCATAACAACAATTGTGAGGATGGCACAGGACTGGGCAGTGTTTCATTCTATTGTATAGGCTCACTATGAGTCAGGACCAACTAGAAGGCACCTAACAACAACAATATAGTGAGACTGCATCCAGATACTAGTGCAGGGCTCTAGAACTTTAAGCTCTGATGATATTTTCTTGGGTAGCCACAATACCTTTATCACACCAAAATAATTTAAAATTATTACACAATATCATTTAGTACCAACTCCATATTCTGATTTTCTCATTGTTTAAAAAAAAAAAAGGAAAATTCCTTACACCTTTCTTATGGTTACACACATTTTCAAAGACTGTGGTGGAGCCTAATATTTATTAATTTTATGTTCCATCTGCAGGGGTTGTGGATAAATACTTTCAGTATTCCATGGTGACAGAAGCAGTAGCATGATGTCATACCTGACACTCCGTCAGGTCAGGAGCTCAACCGAGGCAGTGTTAATGGTAAGGGAAAAGCAGGACAAAGCTATACCAGGGTGAGCAGGCAACTGCGGACAGAAGGAGAACTTCAGGGTAAAAAGTTCTCCTCCTCTTCTAAATTTCCTCCTAAAACCCCTTCTCTACTCATCCCATCTACTAAACCCTCCCTGTTACGTTTCTGGGAGCAAGTGCAGCCACTTTGAACATCAGAGGGCCCGGGTCAGGGCACTCTGGCTGGTACTTCGTAGCCTGGTTTCTGCCCTCACCAGTAGCGCCAATCCCCTCACCTACGTGATCTGCCACCCCCTTCCCCCACCTCTGCTGCAAACCGAGAAGTATCCATTTACCATTTACTTCCTGACTCACCCCTTGCACGTCATCC
This sequence comes from Trichechus manatus latirostris, assembly GCF_000243295.1. Classification (NCBI taxonomy): domain Eukaryota; kingdom Metazoa; phylum Chordata; class Mammalia; order Sirenia; family Trichechidae; genus Trichechus; species Trichechus manatus. The sequence goes on from NW_004443973.1 coordinate 15,992,731, forward strand.
CTTTGCTTTGACATTCTAGTTCTTCCTTACAGTTTGATTTCCTCTGGTCTGATTCCCTCTGCCTCTAACTTTTGGCATCTCCACCCAATTATTTGGATCGGGAGGCAGGCTTCAGTGTACTTGCCTTATGCTCCAATTAATTGTCTCTCTAGATCCCAAAACTTTGCAGTAAACAGACCTCAGTCTCTGTTTCTAACTGTCTCAATGGCTGGGAGCCTTCATTCCTTGCCATAACAAGCTCTTCACAGTGAGTCTTGCCTCACTGAAGTCCTTCAGAGATTAGCATGCTCCCAAATTAAATCTCTGAGTAGTGAGCTACATTCTCTATAGCTACCACCTCCATCGATCCATGTGTGTTATGTTTGTAAGGATTGTGCAACCCATGGAATTGTCATGGATTATAAACAAGGTTCTGTCCACAAGGGTAAAATAGGAATAAAACCACCCAAAAAACATAGTAAGGACATGCCAAGACTAAGGATACAGAGGACATAAATGGACTTGCCATTTGGGTGCCTCTCTTTGTTCCTCATAGGAAGAAGTATACCTACACCCAGTTTGAACAAAGTGAAAAATACACCACGTTAGAGAGGCCCATATCTGCAGGCTCACTGCCTTCTTACAATTTGAGGTAGGGGGTGAGGGATGAACACTGTCAGCCCCCCAGGGCCACCTCATCACCATAGGATGAAATTCTTGTTGTGCCACAATCACATACTTTTGTGTCCTGTCTCTTGCTGTGTCAGTGGGCTTGCTTGAGATTTCAGTGTAGCAGGCTTAGCCATGGCCCACCACATAGGTTGTACCATTTCCTCTATTTTACAGATAGGCAAAAGCAAGTTAAGAAAGTTGCACAAGAGACACAGCAAATATGCAGCTGGAGCAGGCGTTTGAACACAGATCACTATGAGTTGGAATCAACTTGACAGCAACTAACAACAACAGCAAAATTCCACAGTCCAGCCTCATGAAATTCTTTAAAATTACTCGTCATTTACTGAATGGTATTAATGCATTCACTTATTAGTACATATCAGTCAGAAACAAGGATTAGATTAAGAGCCCTGGTGGTACAGTGGTTAAGAGCTTGGCTGTTGTCTTTGTTATGTAGTGCTGCTATAACAGAAATACCACCAGTGGATGGCTTTAACAAACAGAAGTTTATCCTTTCACAGTCTAGGAGGCTAGAAGTCTGAATTCAGGGCACCAGCTCTAGGGGAAGTCTTTCTTTCTCTGTCAGCTCTGGAGAAAGGTCCTTGTCATCAATCTTCCCCTGGTCTAGGAGCATTTCAGCATAGGGACCCCAGTCCAAAGGACGCACTCTGCTCCTGGCACTACTTTCTTGGTGGTATGAGGTCCCCTTGTCTCTCTACTTGCTTCTCTCTTTCATATCTCAAACGAGATTGACGTAAGACACAACCTAATCTTGTAGATTGAGTCCTGCCTCATTAACATAACTGCCACTAATCCTGCCTCATGAACATCATAAAGGTAGGATTTACAATACATGGGAAAATCACATCACATGACAAAATGGTAGACAATCACACAATACTGGAAATCATGGCCTAGCCAAGTTGACACGCATTTTTGGAGGACACAGTTCAATCCATAACAGCTGCTAACCAAAAGGTCAGCAGTTCAAATCCACCAGCTGCTCCTTGGAAACTCTGTGGGATAGTTCTACTCTGTCCTGTAGGGTAGAGCAAGTACATTTTCATGGAACGGATCTATAAGAAGAGTGTGGCCATGAAATACCACCGGTGAAGGGGAAAGAAAAGGTCCTGTATGCCAAAGAAAGAATGTGATGGAAGATGCTGAATAGCAACTTCATAATTTTTCCTACAGCCACATCTGGGATGGAAGAGAAAGTGCAGCTAGGATAGTGAGTGGGAAGCAGGAAATTGTCTTAAAGATGTGTGCACAGCAGCTTATAACTCACCTATAGGCCCACCAATGAGTAACTTTATTAGCAGTCCTTGTAACCCTTCTGGAAACCCTGGTGGCATAGCAGTTAAGTGCTATGGCTGCTAACCAAAAGGTCAGCAGTTCGAATACACCAGGTGCTCCTTGGAAACTCTATGGAGCAGTTCTACTCTGTCCTGTAGGGTCACTGTGAGTCAAAATCAACTCAAAGGCAACGGGTTTTAGTAACCCTTCTGTGGTAAACAGACTTCAAGATGGCCAACAATCCCCACCTCCTGGTATTTATACCCTTGTAGAGTCCCCTCCAGCACTGAATAGGGTTGACTTGTGTAACCAGCAGAATGTTGTGAGACTTCTGAGTGTGACTTCTGAGACTAGGTCATAAAAAGCATTGAAGCTTCTGCCTTGCTCTCTTGGATCGTTTGCTCCAGGGGAAACTTGCTACCGTGTGGTAAGGACACTCACAAACTGAGCTCTTCTGCTTAAAACATGTGAGTGTGCTATCTTGGAAGCTGATCCTACAGCCCCAGTCAAGCCTTCAAATGACTGCATCCCTGGCGGACATCTTGACTGCAGCCTCATGAAAGACCTTGAACTAAAACCACCAACCTAAGCTACTCCTGTAATTCCTGGCCCATAAAAATTGTGAGATAATAATTTTTCATGTTTTAAACTAAGTAATGGGGTAATTTTATTATATAGCAATAGATAACGAACTTCCTCATTTCTTCCTACATTCACTCATTTGATGCAACAAATAATTATTGAGTTCTGTTGACTAGGTTGCAAAGCAAGGTCTATGGCAGGGCCCACAGTACACACATCTATGGATAGAAGGAAACAGCTACATCCCAGAGTTATGGTCACACGTTGGATGGCCTCACCTATAACTCCCAGCCTTAACTGCAATGAAGCACCTATTTCCTATTTAAGTCATCTCTACAGATGGGAAGTACTCTATTTTAAAAATGTTTTAGGGACTGGTACTGTACCACTTTTCAGGGAGTTGTTTCCATATCTCATTATATTACTTCATTTAGGAAGTTTATCTCCACCCCCACCCCACCCCCAGCAAAGTTCTTCCTAGTGGAGTCGCTTTATTCCTATTGCTTGTTTGCTGAAGACAAGATACATGTTCGGTATAACAAACCCTTCACTGACTCCAAATTACCCATCTCAGTGTCTAAGTGGTTAACTATTAAAGAGCACAGATCCCATTGTGCTAAGTGCACAATGAAATAAATAAAATATAAATAAATAATGTATATCTATGTGTTTCTCAAGCTTAGGTCCCTTGCCATATTGTGTGGATGAGAGATTTGATCAATCCCAATTTGGGCTCAGAGACCAACCCAGTGATGCACTATTATTACCTTTGGTACAAGTGTACTTCCTGCACTATGTGATTCTTTTTCATGCTCAGACCCACAGGAGAAAACTCTTAAGACATCAGCCTGAATTTCCTGGCATGTATTTACTCACATATCCCCTTGGTACATTTCTGATGCACACTGATGTATGAATCACCCATCTTCACTGGCAGGCATTTTAAATTAAACATAATTTTTACATGATATTTGTATAGACAGTACACAGTCTTTGAATTCTTGAATAAATTATTATGACAGTCATGATGAAGCATCTCTCAGGCCACTGTGAGGAGAAAATATCATATTCTTTAAATCAGTTGTAATTTTTCATCTGTGTAGAAAAGAGTTTGTCGTGCAAACCAGTAACTAAATTTGAATTGCAATTCTATTCACGCAGGTTCTTCCAGAGCCAGTTCTTAAAGACTCAGGGATGCCAATTGTTTATTAAAAGACCTATTGACCACAAATTGCATAAATTAGACTTTCTAAATACAGATATATTTTCCAAATGAAATTCCTTAGGCCTTTTGGTTGCAGAATCAGAAGTGAATCATTTTCTTTACAGATTCACTTTTTGGCTATCCAAGAAAACTATAGTATTTGAACATTTGGAATAATTCCTAACTGGTCAGATTTTTTTAATAATTTTAAGGAATGGGGGCCCAGTGAGTATCAGAGAAGATGAATGGATCTTTAGCATCTAACTTTAGCCCTTGTGGTAGAGGATACACTTGTCCAATATGAACATGCTTCTAAAAATAACCATGGGCAAAACTGTGGCTTCATATATATTTAGACCTTTGGGTGGTACATAAACCCAAGTCTGTTGCATGAGACTATTAACCAAACTCCGTCCTGTTTTAGTGGAAGACAAGTAGTCAAACAGATAGTAAATCTAAAGAAATAACATGAGTTCATATTTATTTTTAAATTTTCAATTTCTCTACACAGTAGGTTTTATTCTGAAGAGACAAAAAGCACATTTCATAAGTGAATCAATTCATAGAACAGCTCTGTGAGACAGGTTATGTTGACAGAAAGATGGTTTGAGGGAGGTGGAGTGGCAGAGAATGTGTCTCTGCATTTGAAATTTAGTGTGTGTTAATTTTGGAGAGAAATTATTTATGTTACCACTGGAAATGTTTAACTTATAAAGCCTTGCTGTGGAAGGTGAAAAGGCTGATGGATAAGTCTCATCCAACAAAAATATCTGGTTCTAAAGTTTATAACAAGTTTTATTTTGATAAAAGAACAAAAATGCATGTTTTCAGGTTGGTGTTTTTGTTTTTTTTTCTTAAAAAAACCACTGAAGTCTATTAAATTCACCTTTAAATTTAAACTTTAATAAAAAATGCATTCCAGAAATTAATTTTGACTAATTTCTTCCCTAAAGAGTAATTGGGTCATATATTTAATCTGCCCAATGCCATAGTCACTGGGATTTAAATTTAAATTACTTCAAATTAAATAAAATTAAAATTTCAGTTCCTCGGTTGCACTCACCACATTTCAAGTGCTCAATGGGCTCATGTGGCTAATGGCTACTGTATTAAACGACAGAGATATAGAACATTTCCATCATCACAGGAAGTTCTACTGGGCAGCACTGCTATCTATCGTACCTAGAGAGTGGACAATAATAGGCCCTATTTAAAACAGTTACCTAAACTCAGTACCTAAGAGAAGATGTAGATAGTTCAGTAGAAACAGTAGAGGTTTTAAAAAATAGAGAGGCAGCTGAAAATTCTAATACTGTATAATGACATAAAAGTGGCAGTGTGACCCATTGAAGATTTAACTTCTGTTTTGAATTGTGTCATAGTGGTGGTGGTTGTTGCTTTAGTGAGATAATTGCTAGAGGTACTCATGGATTATCCTGGGAAGTATGCCTGATCAGGGAAGCAAAGAAAGTATTTTCCATTAAAAATAATCTGGGCCCATCACAAAAGCAATCAAGCTTTATCTCCTGATGGAGGGTGTGGAATGAGCACTCCGTGCTTTGAAGTTGGGAAAGAAAGGAACCTGGCCAACCCCTTCCCAGCCTCACTGAATTTCTGAGACTGGAAAGAGGTACCAAAAAATCAGACTAAACCCATTGCCATCAAGTCGATTCCGACTCATAGCAACCCTATAGGACACAGTAGAACTGCTCCATAGGGTTTCCAAGGAGTAGCTGGTGGATTCAAACTGCTGATCTTTTGGTTGGCAGCCAAACTCTTAACCACTGTGCCACCAGGGCTCTGGAAAGAGGCACGGTGGCTGTATATTCTGTGATCGGCTGACCCACTAATGAGCTCAAGCACAGCGGCTCTGGGCAGCAGAATTTAACTGCCTGGACACTTAGGTGATGTCTAGGGAACCCAGAGAGGGTACCCTTCATCAAGTGGAGCCACCCATGATGTGGCCTTCTTTGAAAGTTTAGGCTAGCCTGTGGCAGAAACTGGTTGAGGGTAACTTCCCTGAAGCTTTGGACAGTCAAGTGAACAATCAAAAGTAGTGTGTGGCAGCAAGGAGTAATGACCACAAAGGAAAGAGCAGATCTTTGAGATAGAAATTCTGCCCCACGTAGAAGTGGAAATGGGTGGATCTCTTTGTTGGGATAAAAAGTCACAAGAATTCTTGGATTAGCCACAAGATTGAGCGAGCCCCAGGAGGGTATTGTAGGATTTCCTTCCAATCTGGCAGGTGGGAGTTTAAGCCAATTTAATTTAACTTGAGAAAAAGAAAATAGATTTGATGATACTTGCACTCTGAGTGTGGTGGAACAGTTGGTACTCATTTCATGAAGACACAGGCAGCTGTAACCTAAGAGTTCACCCTCAGCTGTTTGTAAAAATAGCTCACTTTTAGAAACACTCCAATTTGCAACAGACCCAAATAAGGGGAAAATTAGCATATGAAACCTGCCCACCAGCCAAGAAAACTTAATTCAGGGACTAAAACACTAAGGTTAATTTTAAAACACTTTTCAAGTAAACAATAAAAATTTAAAGGTGTATTTACATTCAAGTAAGTTGTAATTTTTATTAACAAGTTTTTGAATTCATACTATCTCAACATAAATAGCGTATTTGTAAACACTGTTTGTGTTTACTAAGTCCTAAACGAAGTTTTTCAATTCATTTAGGCAGATTTGATCTGCAAGTTTACAAATAATTAGTTTCTGTACATGATTCTGTATATAGCAGACTATGTATATGCATTAAAATTCATGGCAAAAAATAATTGCCCCATTTTTAAATGAATTTACACATTCATTTGGGGATTCTTTTTTCTTGACTTAGATTTTGAAAAATGATACTGTTCATTTAAAATATTTCCATTATAAAGTGTTCTTTTAAATGAAAATGATCTGAAATATTTGATTCATTTCAATTCACATGCTTTTTTTAATAGAAATTTAACTTCTTTATTTTATAGTTGTAAAATTATATTTATTTCTATAAATAGATTAATAATATCAAAAATTTGCAAATGCATCAGTCTTTTGCATTAATGGTGCAATGCTGTCTCACTCTTGCACTATAATGTTTTCCAATTCTCTGCAACCCATTACCAGTAGCTATTAGATGTTTGCCTACCATCCGAGTACCATATCAAAGTTTTCAATCATTCAGTTCCCTTGTTTCCCAGAAGAAGGAAGTGTTTATCAAAATATGTTTATAGGTCAGGTGTGCTAAACATCATTCAACCTCGCCTTGTCCCTAGACTCTGACCTTTAATAAGAAAAGACCAAAGAGCTACAGAAATTCTCCAAAATTTTGAGCTTCTTTCTACAAGTTTACAAAAGATTGTTGTCTTAGCTGTATCTATACACTTAGGCAACTGAATTTTGTACAGTGTTGAGAGTGACTGGTTTAAGGTAAGTAACTTATAACTAGTAAGTTACAGGAAAGTTTTGAAGTAAGTTCAAAACTAAAATAAAGATTAAATCCCGAAAAACCAAACCTGTTGCCACTGAGTCGATTCTGACTCATAGCGACCCTACAGGACAGAGTAGAGCTGCCCCACAGGGTTTCCAAGGAGCGGCAGGTGGATTCCAACTGTTGATTTTTGTTAGCAGCTGAGCTCTTAACTGCAGCAAAACCAGGGCTCCAAAATAAAGATTAGATACGAAAAAAAAATTTTTTTTCATTTTTTGGTTTGCCCAGTGGGCTATGCTGGATTACTAAATGAGCAGACTAACCACATGCTTGGAGCATTGGAAAAAAAAAAGAATAAGAGAGAAAAATAAACTAAGTACAATTTGAATCAATTTATCTGGAATAGTGCAATCTGAAAATCCAAAAAGAAAGTTTTAATTTATCTTTAATGTAAATTTTGCATGATCAGGCTTAACGTTGTCTTTATTTTTCACTATATGTATTGGGAAAGTAGCACTAACATTTTTTTTCTCAATGCTTAGGGGATCTAAAGGGGACAACTTGAGAGGGTGTCATCATATCCAAAGGAGATATGTTTGTACCATCATGTCAGTCCATGTCGGTCAGGCAATAGTGCTGCATTTCAGTTAATAAAAGTTAACCAGTGTATGTCCTCAGCCATGCCAACCAGAGACTCAGATGGGAGAGGAGGTAGTGTTCATTGTGGTTTACTCCACATGTGTCCCTGGGTTTCAGGTGCTTATAGAGTTGCCTTAGGTATTCCTGAAAACCCATGTCTATAGTGTTTCTGCTGTTTTGGAAGAATCCATAGATCTATCTCATTTACTATAACTTGGATCCTGGGAGATTTAACTGACCAAAATGGAGCACTTATGGTGTGATTGTGAACCAACTCCAACATAAGTTAGGTGTGCCCCAGGAAATATTTCATTTTTTTCCAAAGAGACAAAGTCCTTGTGAATATCACTGGGTCACCCGTTTCTCCAACCTGCATCCCTACCTTCTCCAGGGGCACCTTCTTTTTCCCCTCTGTCTTAGGCTGGGTTTTCTAGAGAAGCAAAACCAGTAAAGCACATAAATATACATAGAGAGAGATTTATATCAAGGAAACAGCTCACGCGACTGTAGAGGCTGGAACGTCCCAAGTCTGTGGATCAGGGTAGAGGCCTCTCCCAATTCATGCAGCTGCAGAAGCTGGCAAGCCCAAGATCAGCAGGTCAGAGAGCAGGGCTCCTACTCACAGGCTGTGAAGGTCAACGGATTCCAAGATCAGCAGGCAAGACCGAAAGGTTTCTCCTGATTCACGTAGTTGCAGGGGCTGGCAAACCCAAGATCGGCAGTTTAGAGAGCAGGGCTCCACTCACAGGCTGTGAAGATTGATGAATCCCAAGTTCAGCAGATAAGCTGACAGCTCAAGTCCCAAGAACCGGAGGTCAGACGAACAGGAGGCAGCTGCAGGATCCAGAGTCAGCAAAAATCCAGAACATCTGCTTATATTCAGATGTAGGCCACACTCCCAAGGAAACTCCCTTTCATCTGATTGTCTACTCACAGCATATTCCATCATGGGAGTGATCACATATAAACACTGAGAAACATGGCCCAGCTAAGGTGACACACAATTTTAACCATCACACCCTCTTAACCCAGATATTCAAAGAACCACCACTTTCTGCCTCCATCAGTAGATTCTCTGCCAAATAATCAGCAATTCTTCTCTGTGGGCTTTTAATACACATAAAGTTCGCCTGTTAAGATTTTAAGTGCTGAAAGAAAGATTTGTCTCCCACCAAGAGTTTAAAAAGTGCAGGTACTTTCCAGGTATCCCAACCTCCAACCCTGTAAGAAAATATAAAATTTCCTTTTGTGATCCAACCCAGAATGTTGGTTTCATTTAAATAGGCAATAAAAATGTCTTAAATAAGACTACTCTGATGACAGCAAAAAATTGCTTTTTCAATCCAAGTAAAACTGTTGCTATGAATGAGTGGCCACTTTTCTCTTAAACTCTAGTCTCAGTTACAGGATATTTATGATGGTGCAAGTCTTATACAATGAATGCAGGCAACACTCCAACTGACATAATCTGGTAAGATTTTTCCTAAGTATGAGTACAAAGTTGGGTCTTGAACCATCAGTCAAAAAGGACTGTAAATTTAGATGATTACATCATCCAATGAAGTCTTTTTGGCTAGGACAGAGGCACCTTCTCCAAAAATTATTCAGAATACATTTGAATCATACAGCTGTGTGACTTTGGGGAAGTTACTCAATCTCCCTGTAGCCATTATTCATCTGTAGAGTGAATAAATTATAACATCTACTTTATAGATATATTAAGTAAGTTAACATATGGAAAACACTTAGATTACATGGAATATAGTGGTTAAGAACTACAGTGAGCTATGGCTGCTAACCAAAACGTCAGCAGTTGAAATCTACCAGCCACTCCTTGGAAACCTGATGGGGCAGCTCTGTTCTGTCCTGTAGGGTCACTATGAGTCGGAATTGACTCCACAGAAATTGGTTTGGTTGGTTTGGTTATATAAGCATTGGAGCCCTGGTGGCGCAGTGGTTAAGAGCTTGGCTGATAACCAAAAGGCAGCAGTTCGAATCCATCAGCCACTCCTTGGAAACCCTGTGGGGCAGTTCTACTCTGTCCTATAGGGTTACTATGAGTTGGAACTATGAGTTGGAACTACGAGTTGGAACTATGAGTTGGAATTGACTCGATGGCACACAACAACAACAATGTATAAGTATTATCTATTATTACTATTATTAAATTGATACAGGTGAGCTGGAAAGATTTTACATTTATTCTGAACTCATGTCATTATCTAGCTAATAAAATTTTCACTTAGATAATTTTTAAGACAAATTTGTATAATTAAGCATTTTCCAAATAATTATCTTAAATATAAATATAATTATGTAATACTTTATATAATTATCTTAAATATAAATACACTGAATAATCTTGACATAAGCTCATGATTACCACTTGGGTCTTAAAGTTTTGTTTTTAATTGACCTGCATGAATGTAGTCACAGTTAAATACCTGATAGGATTCTCACACTTTTCACTTTTTATTTACTTTGCTATTCTCTTGGCAATTTAAAAATCATTTTTTTAAATCTGAAGTTATGAAATATATCTTAGAAAAAAATAATTATTTCTAGTTTAAAAGATTACAGTCTTGGAACTTCTGACTTTTGCCATGACAGAGGATTGGAATTGAATTTGTTCTACTTCTATCAAACACTAGAAAACTGGATAAAATATATGAAACAACTATCTTTAGATATTGGACTGCAAACATTACAAGGCTACTATCCTTAAGAGAAGGAAAACAAACAAGGTATGCCCTAAAATTACCCAGATTTGCTGCATAGAACCACCTTCCAGGCCATAGTACACAGAAGAGAACCCAAGCAGAACATAGTGGTCTTGCTCAGCCAAGGAGAAGAGATCAAGAGTTCAGTGAGCAGAGAGTCCCTGATGGAGCAGGAGAAAGGTGGGGTACAGAACTCAAATTCTGGTAAGAAGACTAGACTTAATGGTCTGACTGAGACTGGAGGAACCCCGGAAAGCATGGCTCCCAGATTCTCTATCAGCCCAGAAGTAAAAATATTTCTGAGGCCAACTCTTCAGAAGGGAATTGGACCGGACTGTGGGACATAAAGTGATACTCATGAGGAGTGTGCCTCTTAGCTCAAGTAGATACAAGAGACTAAATGGGCAGCTTCTGTCCGGAGGTGAGATGGGAAGGCAGAGAGGGTTAGGAGCTGATTGAATGGACATGGGGATTCAGGGGTGTAAAGGAGGAGTGTGCTGTCACAGTACGGGGAGAGCAATTAGTGTCACGTAACAATGTAGCTATAAATTTTTGTATGGGAGACTAACTTGAAATGTAAACTTCATTTAAACTACAACAATTAAAAAAAAAAGAGTTCAGGGAGGTAGAGGCAGCTGGAATTTGTGGCAAAAAAAAAAAAAAAAAAAAGAAAAGCAAACTACACAGAGTAAAGGCTTCAGAAATCTTCATAGAGGTCCCTCTGAGTCTTTCGCTGAATCTTAATCTGCACGTGTGTAAAATGGAACTCCATGAGGCCAGGCAAAGAACATACCAGGGAACTATAATCTGAAAAACTACTAGAGCTTTCACAGAACAAGAAGACATTGAAGCTCTGAACTTGAGTTAGAGTGGAGAGAACTCCTGAACAACTAGTGCATTCTGTAGAAACTCCATAAAAGCCCTACCTTAAGATTAGGACTAAATTACCAGTACACTATAGGCTGTTCTACACAGGCTCTAAAAGCTTTCAAATAAGCCTCAAAAAAAAAACCCAAAATGTTATGCAATAAATTAATTGCTTACAAGAATGAAAGTCAACCTTCTTCAAAGAAAGATAACAAAATTCACACACTCCATAAGGTAACATTCACAATAGAAGGCATCCAAATTTACTGGAACGGTAAGAAAGCAGGAAAAACTGACCTATAAGGAGAAAGTCAATCAATAGAAGCAGACTCAGAAATGACAGAGGCATTGACAGAGGTAGATAAGGACTCTAAATCAGCTATAATGAATATAATTAATGACATAAGGAAAACATGTATATAGTGAAGAAAGAAACTGACACTCTAAAAGAACAAAATAAAACTTCTAGAGCTGAAAATTAAAATATCTGAAATGAAAAATTCACTGGATGAACTTAATATATTAGACACTGCAGAAAAAAATAAAATGAACTTGAAGACAGAGAGAAATAGAACCTATCCAAAGTGAAGTAGAGAAAGGGTTAAAAAATAAACAAAAAAAGAACCCTCAAATACACTAGGCTTAGTGAAGGAGGCCAGACATAAAAGAACACAAATTGTATGATCCCATTTACCTACATTATATAAAATTTCCAGAAAAGGCAAATCCATAGAGATAGAAGGTAGATGAGTGGTTGCTAAGGGCTGTGGGTAGGAATGGGGAAAGATTGCAAATAGGCAAATGGTTTCTTCTTAGGGTATTGGAAATGTTCTAAAACTAAATTGTGTTAATGTTTTCACATTAAAAAGAAAGAAAAGACCAAAATGGATGTCAGAGGAGACTCTGAAATTTGCTCCTGAATGTAGAGTAGCTAAAGCAAAAGGAAGAAATGATGAAGTAAAAGAGCTGAAGATTTCAAAAGTGGCTCAAGAAGACAAAGTATTATAATGAAATGTGCAAAGTCCTGGACTTAGAAAACCGAAAGGGAAGAACATGCTCTGCATTTATCAAGCTGAAAGAACTGAAGAAAAAATTCAATTTTCAAGTTGCAGTATTGAAGAATTCTATGGGCTAAAATTGAATGACACGGGAAACATCAAAAGAAGATAGAAGAATCACTGTACCAGAAAGAATTGGCTGATGTTTAACCATTTCAGGAGGTAGCATATGATCAAGAACCGATGGTACTGAAGGAAGAAGTTCAAGCTGCACTGAAAGCATTGGTGAAGAACAAGCCTCCAGGAATTGATGGACAACAAACGGATGCAACACTGGAAGTGCTCACTCATCTCTGCCGAAAAATTTGGAAGACAGCTACTTGACCAACTGACTGGAAGAGATCCGTATTTGTGCCATTTGAAAGAAAGGTGATGCAACAGAATGCAGAAATTATCAAACAATATATTAATATTACATGCAAGTAAAATTATGCAGAAGATAATCCAAAAACAGCTGCAGCAGTACATCAACAGGAAACTGCCAGAAATTCAAGCTGGATTCAGAAGAGGATGTGGAACGAGGGCTATCACTGCTGATGTCAGATGGATCTTAGCTGAAAGCACAGAATACCAGAAAGATATTTACCTGTGTTTTATTGACTATGCAAAGGCATTTGACTGTGTGGATCATAACAAATTATGAATAACATTTCGAAGAATGGGAATTCCAGCACACTTGTGTTCATGAGGAACCTGTACATAGACCAAGAGGCAGTCGTTTGAACAGACTAAGGAGATACTGTGTGGTTTAAAGTCAAGAAAGGTGTGTATCAGAGTTGTTTCCTGAAGAAGACTGAAGAAGAATTGACGCCTTTGAATTATGGTGTTGGCGGAGAATATTGAATATACCATGGACTGCCAAAAGAACGAACAAATCTGTCTTGGAAGAAGTACAACTAGAATGCTCCTTTGAAGCAAGGATGGCAAGACTATGTTATCAGAACGTTATTAGGAGGTACCAGTCCTTGGAGAAGGACTTCATGCTTGGGAAAGTAGAGGATTAGCGAAAAAGAGGTAAGACTCTCAATGAGATGGATTGACACAGTGGCTGCAGCAATGGGCTCAAACATAGACACAGTTGTGAGGATGGCATAGGACTGGGCAGTGTTTCATTCTGTTGGGCATGGGGTCACTATGCATCAGAATCGACTCTGCGGTACCTAACAACAACAACAACAACATTTTCACGTCTCTGTAAATCTACAAAAATCACCCGATTAAACTGAAAAAAAGCAGAAATTTTCTAAGGTACAATAACAAGTGGCCCAACATATGTATGATCAGAATCCCAGTAAAATTGGAGGAGAGGAGTGTCAGAAAAAAGTATTTGAAAAAAATGATGACTAAAAATTTCTAGATATAATTAAAAATATTAATCCAGAATTCCAAAGATCTCAACATATTTCAAGTGAGAAGACCAACACAAAGGCATATCATGATCAAATTGTTGAAAAGCAATTATCGTAAAGAAAAAAAAAAATCTGAAAAGCAGCCAGAGAAGAAAGACACTCTTCATAATCAATTGCCTTGAGTGGATTCTGACTTATGGAGACTCCATGTGTGTCAGAGTAGAACTGTGCTTCATAGGGTTTTCAATGGCTGAATTACAATTGTCAGGCTTTCTCTCGAGGTGCCTCTGGGTGGACTCAAATCTCCAACCTTTTGTTTAGCAGCTGAGCACACTACCATTTATACCACCCAGGGATTCTAACATATTAAATACAGGGGACAAAATTAAGAATATGAGTCATAACTGGTTCAATGGCAACTGGGTTTTTTAAAATTATTATTCATAAATAAGCCAGAGACAATGGAATGCCATTTTTAAAATGCCACACAAAAAAATAAAGTCTGTCAAATTAGAAATCTATATCTGATAAATATATAGTTTAAAATAAAGGCAAAATAAAGATAATTTCAGACAAACAAACCTAGAAGTTTCTTGTCAGGAAACTTTTGTATTACAAAAAATATTAAAAAGAAGTTCTTCAGGCTTTAAGAAAATAATAGTAAATGGAAACTCAAAGATGCACGAAGTGATAGAGAATGTCATAAATGGTTAATATGCAGGGAAATATAAAATGTTTTTTCCCATTTTATAATTGTTTAAAAGATCATTGATTTTCTAAACTAAAATGATAGTAATGTATTGTTAGGTTTATCACATTTATGGAAATAAAATTAACATCAATAATAAGAAAAAGGATGGGAAGTGTAAAGGGAAAGTATACTTGCATAAGTAAGGCTCTTATAGTATACATGCAATAGGTAAAATGAGCCTTTTTAGCAAGCAAGAGCAGTCCTATTGAAAACTGCACAGAAAAGGAAAGATAAGAGCTAGAAACAGGACTAAAATTGCACTAAAACCACTACCAAAACTGAAAATCTACCCTATGTGTGAAAACTTTGATAAAACATTCTGGTAGATCACAGTGCTGACTACAGAGAAAGGGCTTATAAGTGCGTGCAGTTCAAGGTGGCAGTCTCCAAAAGGAATAGCTTCTACTGGGGGTGGGGGAGGGAGGCAATAAGGAAGAGTAGAGGCACACTTTGGCAACATAGCAGGAAAAGAAAAAAAGGAAAAATTTAGGGTCCTGTAAAAAAAAAAAAAAAAACATTTGGGAGAAACACAATCACTCTCCTATCACCAAAATTAATTAGTTGATTAATTAATTAAACTGAATTTTATCTCAATAACAGAAGATGGTGCCATTGAATTAGGAATCATGCAAACCAAATTCACAATGAATTAAAGGAAATAGAATTAAGTCTACACAAAATCTGAAAAAAAATCAGAAAACAAGAAGCCAAAATAACAGAAAAAAGAATAAAGAAACAGCAAAAGGTAAAAATCCCCTTAAGAGCTCCACAAAAAATTAAGCAGAAAAAACTATAATATAACAACCCAAACTAAATTTAGTAAACTCAAAAACGCAATTTAGGACATAAATAATGACCTGGAATCTGCAATTCAAAAATGAAAATCAGAAACAGACGAAGAACCTAAAGACATAAAAGAGAATTACTGAACTCAGTACTGAAATGGAAGAAAAAGATAAGAATTTTTTAATAAAGATAAAAGTCTTTATCAAAAATAATGACTAAGTTATGCATGTGCAAGGGAGAATAGACTCAAACGAATATTTAATAAGAAGCATTGAATAAAGGCAGAAAAATTATCAAGAGAATGAAAGCAAGAGTTAAACAAAGAAAAAGAGCTAGAGAGAAAGTGGTTAAAACAGAAGATGGGCAAAGAAGAAATAACATATATTGCATTTGGGTCCCTAAAGAAAAATTAAGTAATGAGACAGTAATATTTAAAACAATAATTTAAGAAAATTTTCTAGAAATATAACAATCCTGAAGCTACATATTGAAAGAGCCCACTGGGTATATGGGAAATTCACTCAGAATTACCAATTCTGAGAGACAATCTAGGAAAACTGTTAACACTTCAAAGATTTTTTAAAAACAATACACAACAAGGCTTACAAGAAATTAAAAAAAAAAAACTTACAGCAGTAGAATAATTCTATGGGTATCAAACTTCTCAAAAATAATGTACATAGCACAGCAACAATGGAAGAGAATTTTATAAAAACTTAATGAAAGAAAGTGAGAACCAAGAATTTTATTTCCAAGCACTCTGTCCTTTATGTATCAAGACTGAAGGAAAAAAAAAAACAAAAAAAAATATTTTACATGTACAAGAACTTATGGAATTCTGTAGGAATGAATCATTTGTGAGGAATCTGTTAGAGGATGATCTTCATCCAACCAAGATGATTGGTAAAACTTCAGCATTTTAATATACTTAAATCTTGATCTAAGACTAAAAGAAAGGTGAAGATGTGGGTGTACAACTAGTGTAAAAATGTTTTATGTTGTGACAAAATTGATATACTGTAACTAAAATAAGTGAAAGAAATAAAGTAGAATAAATTTATTAATTGTTGTTTAGGTAATAAATAGGAACTAAAGTATACCATTAAAAATAGACAAACAAAAGAGTAAAATGCTAAATGAGAAAAAAAGAGGACTAAAGGAATATACAGATAAAGAGATGGTGAAGGGGGTTGTATTTTTGTTTTAATATATATAGAGAGAATATATGTGCATGTGTGTGTATAAGGATTTGTATTTTGTTCTAATATACTAGAATTTCAATACAAAATTCTAAATACCCAATACAAAAAAATAGTAAGAGTCAAGAATTCAAGAACTAAACAAGAAATGTAGCCTAATATGCATAATTATAAAATATTAAGACAAGATCGAGACCAAGCATATTAATAAAAGAAAAAAGTTTCCATTTGACTCACATAGTAATACACACAGATATATTTAAAACAGAGTGATTCAGAGAAGTTAAAAATAAAAGGATGTATACAAAAATACATGTCAAATGGAAATGATAAGAAAGCAGAGGTAGCAATACTGATATCAGACAAAATAGAATTCAACCCAAAAACACTAAATATGACAAAGGACTTTTTAATGCTGAAATGTGCAATTCACAATGAAAGTACAAAAGTTATGAATATCTATGCACCAAGTAACAGAGCAAAAACTGTAGGAGATGCAGGGAAACATAGAAAAGCATCTTACTTAATGAGAGAAATTAGAAGCATTTCAGATAAGATCAGGAACAAGGCAAGAATGTCCTCTATCTACACTACTATTTGGAACTGTATTGAAAGTATTACCCAATGACATCGGGAAAGCAGAATTGATTAGAGGTACACTAACTGGTGAAGAAGTAAAACTAACACAAACAGTAAATTCAGCAAGGTAGCAAGTCATAAAATTAACATACAGAAATCAAAATAAAATCAACATACACAAATAATAACCAGTTAGAAGGCATAATAGTAGAGAAAACACCATTTTCAATAGCAACAAAAAAAAATTAGAAATAAAATTAACTAGAAATTTACAAAACCTATATGAGGAAAGACACTCCTAAAAGGCATAAAAGTAAGTTGGCCAAAAGGGAACATATTCCCTGCTCTTGAATTATCCAATTCAATATCATAAATATGTGTCTTTCCTAGATTTATGCATAAATTTAATTTAACCCCAATAAAAATGCTAACAAACTTTTTGACAGAACTAAGTAAATTGATAATAAACTTTACATGGAAAAACACACATGCAAAAATAGTCAACAAAACACTAAAATATATTGCAAGGGATGACTAGTACTATTAGACATTAAAACATACTAAAAGTTATTGTAATTAAAGCAGTGTGGTACAAGCACATGAATAGTCAACAAGATTCCATAGAATAGAATGGAAAAGTCAATAAACAGATACATGTAAATATGGATATTTAGTATATGATAAAGGTAGTATCTCTCAGGCAAAGACAGATGTGGAACAACTGGTTAGTCATTTTGAAAATGATAAAATTAGACTCATACCTCACCATACATATAAAATAAACTCAAATACATAGGAATCTAAATGAAAAAAAAAATAATCTAACAATACAGATGCTAAAAAACATCGATGGATTCCTCCTTGATCTCATATAGAGAAAGTCTTCCCAAATATGACTGTAAAAATGTAACTTGTCCCCGAATTGACAGGCTGATTCTAAAATTTATAAGGAAATTCAAAAGACCTAGAATAGCCAAAATATTTTCAAGAAGAACAGACAGAGGACATACACTATTTGATTTTAAGACTTACTATAAGGTGCGTCTGACCCAAGCCATAATATTTTAGATAGCCTCATATGCATGCAAAAGTTGGACAATGAATAAGGAAGACTGAAGAATTGACGGCTTTGAATTGTGGTGTTGGTGAAGAGTACTGAATATACCATGCACTGCCAAAAGAATGAACAAATCTGTCTTGAAAGAAGTACAACCAGAATGCTCCTTAGAAGCAAGGATGGTGAGACTATGTGTCACATACTTTGGACATACTATCAGGAGGAATCAGTCCCTGGAGAAGGACGTCATGCTCGGTAGAGGGTCAGTGAAAAAGAGAAAGACCCTCAACAAGATGGATTGATGTAGTGGCTGCAACAATGGGCTCAAGCATAACAACGATTGTAAGGATGGCGCAGGAACAGGCGGTGTTTCGTTCTGTTGTATAGGGTCGCTATAGGTCGGAACCCACTCGATGGCACCTAACAACAACATAAAGCTACAATAATCAAGATAGTGTGGTATTTGGTGTAAAGATAAACATATAGATCATCTGGACAGAATACAGTCCAGAATTAGAACTACACATACATGGTCAACAAATTTTCAACAAAGTTGCATTGTGTACCTTCCTTGTCAGTGACCTCTCACCCCTGGATCTAGGCAACCACTGATCTGATTCCTATCACAATGAATGAGCTTTGTCTGTTTTAGAACAACTCATCAATGGAATCAGAGTATAGACTTTATAACTGAAATATCAAGAGGGGTAGATCTGACTTACGAACGCAGTGTAACATTGTCTGATATAGGGCAGGAAGATGAGCCTCTCAGGTTGGAAGACACTCAAAATACAACTGGGGAAGAGCTGCCTCCTCAAATTAGAGTCGACTTTAATGACGTGGATGGAGTAAAGTTTCAGGACCTTCATTTGCTGATTGATACAGCTCAAAATGAGAAGAAACAGCTGTATCTTAGTTATCTAGTGCTGCTATAAGAAATAACACAAGTGGATGTCTTTAACAAACAGGAATTTATTCTCTCATAGTCTGCTAGGCTAGAAGCCTGAATTCAGGATACCACCTCCAAGGAAAGGCTTTCTCTCTCTGTCAGGTCTGGAGGAGGTCTTTGTCATCAATCTTCTACTGGTCTAGGAGCTTCTCTGAGCAGGAATTGCAGGTCCAAAGGACGCACTCTGCTCCCAGCCATGCTTTCTTGGTGGTATGAGTTCCCCTTGTCTCTCCACTCACATCTTTCTTTTATATCTCAAATGAGATTGGCTCAAAACAAAATCCAATCTTGTAGATTGAATCCTGCCTCATTAAAAAAAACTGCTGCTAATCTCATCTCATCAACATCATATAGATAGGATTTACAACACATAGGAAAATCACATCAGATGAAAAAATGGTGGACAATCGCACAATACTGGGAATCATGGCCTAGCCAAACTGATACACATAGTTTTGGAGGACACAATTCAATCCATGACAAGCTGCAAATGTCCATTAATAATTGAAACATTGAATGTATGAAGTATGAAAATTAGAAAATCTAGGAAAATTAGAAATCATCAAAAATGAAACGTTTGAAGACAGATATCCTAGGTATAGTGAGCTGAAATGGATTGTATTGTCCGTTTTGAGTCGGATAACCACATATGGTCTACTATGCCGGGAATGAAAAAAGAAGAGGAACAGAGTACTCAGTGTGAAAAGAAACTTTCAAAATCTACCCTGAAGTACAATGCTGTCAGTGATAGGATAATATCCATACACCTACAAGGAAGACCAGTTAATATGACTGTTATTGAAATTTATGCACCCACCACTAATGCCATAGATGAAGAAATCGAGGATTTTTACCAACTTCTGCAGTCAGAAATTGATCAAACATGCAATGAAGATGCATTGATAATTACTGGTGATTGGAGTGGGAAAGCTGGAAACAAAGAAGGATCAGTAGTTGGAAAATATGGCCTTGATTTTAGAAACAATGCCAGAAATCACATGATAGAATTTTGCAAGACCAACCACCTATTCATTGGAAATATCTTTTCTCAACAGCATAAACTGCAACTATACATATGGACCTCACCAAATGGAATACACAGAAATCAAATCCACTACTTCTATGGAAAGAGATGATGGAGAAGTTCAATATCATCAGTCAGAACAAGGCCAGGGGCTGACTGCAGAACCAACCATCAATTTCTCATATTCAAGTGCAAGTTGAAGCTGAAGAAAATTAGAGCAAGTCCACAAGAGCCAAAATATGACCTTCAGTATATCCCATCCAAATTTAGAGACCATCTCAAGAATAGATTTGCCCATTGCATTGGGCAAATCTACTGCAAAAGACCTCTTTCAAGAGCTAAAGATGTCACATTGAGGACTAAGGTGTGCCTGACCCAAGCCATAATATTTTCAGTCACCTCATATGCATGTCACATTTTGGACAATGAATAAGGAAGACTGAAGAAGAATTGACAACTTTAAATTATGGTGTTGGTGAAGAATATTGGATATAGCATGGACAGCCAGAAGAACGAACAAATCTGCCTTGGGAGAAGTACAGCCAGAATGCTCCTTAGAAGAAAGGATGGTGAGACTTCATCTCACATACTTTGGACATGTTATCAGAAGGGACCAGTCCCTGGAGAAGGACATCATGCTTAGTAAAGTAGAGGGTCAGCACAAAACAGGAAGACCCTCAATGGGATGGATTGACACAGTGACTGCAACAATGGGCTCAAATATACCACGATTATGAGGATGGTGCAGGACCTGGCAGTGTTTCATTCTGTTGTACATAGGGTCACTATGAGTTGGAACCAACTCGAGGACACCTAAGAACAACAACAACAAAGATGCTCAGATTCAGTTTGATAAATTTTGGCAGTTGAATACATCCATGTAACTATAACACAAATCAAAGTATAAATTGTTTCATAATTATTCTTTTAAATTATCATTATTATTCCAATCGGTATTCCATTGCATGGATGTGCCATTCTTTATTAAACCAGACCTCTATTGATGGACCCTTTTGCCATATTCCAAAAAAGCTTGCAGTGAATATGTACATGTATTATATTGCTTGTTTTCAAATATACCTACGGGAAAATTCCTGGAAGTAGGATTGCTGGATCAAAGGGTATGTGCATTTTTTTATTTAGAAGAGTATTGCCAAATTACTTACCATAGGGGTTGTACTAATTTACACTCCTGCTAACAATTTTTGAAAATTCCTCTTACAATATATCCTGGTTATTAACATTCTTGATTTTTGCCCAACTGGTAGGTGGAAAAAAATGTGATTGTAGATTTAATTTTGTTCCTCTTATTAAGAGGGATACCACATATCTTCTCATGTGTTCAAGAGCTATGGAACAGCTTCATTCTGAAAGAAATTTTGAGCAGAAGCAAAGGTACTGAGAAGATGGTCACGTGGATTCGGAGTGATGAACAGAAACAAAGATTTGACATTTATTCTGACCTTTCAAGAGAAGGTCAATAAAATAATGTGTTTTGGAGAACAATGGAAACTTGAGGAAACTTGATATTTCCAGTATGACCTGAAGACCAAAAAAAACCAAATCCATTGCTGTCAAATCGATTCTGACTCATAACGATGCTGTAGGACAGAGTAGAACCGCCCCATAGGTTTCCAATGAGTGGCTGGTGGATAACCTGAAGAGAAGGTGTCAAAATATTCAATGCAGAGCTCTATGAACTCCAAGCTCTAAGAAAAGAGGCATATCCAAATAACGGATGAAGACAATGTTAATTTGTTTCTTTAACATAAATTGTATTATCCATGCTGAATTCATCCACAAGGTCAAACAGTCAGGCAGGCTTATTATGCAGAAATTCTAAAACCTTTTTGGGATTATGTAGAGCACACATGATTGCTTTATCACCCCTTTTACTCATTACATTTTGTTCTGAAAACTTTTTGGCTTGTCCTTAAAAATCAGAGCCACTCTAAAAGAAAAAATGCGACATAAAAAGAAAGAAAAATCACTGTTAAGGATACTGAAAAGAACATGACTCCAGTTCTAATGGCAATTCCAACAGAAAAGGTTCAGGAATACTTGATAAAACTACTTAACTCTCAATGTGACTTATCTGAAGGAAACAATACTCTCTTAGATTTCAAAGTTCTTATTTTAAAATTGGTTCCATTGCTGGATAATTAGATCATTTATCCATGTTAACCCGTCAATCAGGAATATTTTAAATCCTTCAATTACCCCCTCCACCTCTAATAAAGTACTTCATGGAACAATAGAGCAATGGAAAGATTATTGTTTGATTAGTTGCCCACTTATCAACTACTTAAATTTGGAGAACAAATTGAACTTGCTAAATTAATTAGTGAAATATCTGGCATAAAGTAGTTCTCGATAAATGTTGGTTCTCTTCCTTATCTATAGCTAATTAGACCATTATTGATAGGCCCAGAAACAGCAATTAAAAAGGAAACTCTTGAGATTTCAAAAGTATTGGTTATGAACGATTTAGGTTTCAAATTAAGAAGCTTAATTTAGTCAGCATTTTCTTTTACTAAAACTTGTGATAAAAGCTGGTTTTTTTCAGAAATAGATTACCAGGCCTTTCTTTCAGGACCCTCTGGGTGGACTCAAACTTCCAACCTTTCAGTTAGCAGCCTAATGTGTTAACCATTTGCATGACCCAGTGACTCCTATATACCACAGTAGGTTTAGACATTCTTTTGTTGATGAACACCTGGGCTGTTTATAATTTTTGGCTGGTGCACATAAAGCTGTTATGAACATTCTTTTACAATTTTTTTTTTGGGGGGGTCTGTGCTTTCATTTCTCTTAGGTAAATAAGATTGTTAGTTCATTGGGTGGGTTAATTTTATACGTAACTGCCAAAACTTTTTCGAGAGTAGTTGTACCATTTTACACTCCTACCAACAGTGTATGAGAATTACTGTTACTCCACATCCTCAGCAACATTTGGTGCTGTCTAAATAGTTAAGTCTTAGCTGTACCCTTTGTTCAAATTCAATGGACTCCAACTCTGCTTAATTTTTGTGGTTGCAGGAATGTAAACATTCTGTACCTGCTCCCTATCCAGCCAGTGTCTTCATACATCTAACTGACTAAGACATGTTCTCATAAATCCACTAATTTAGTACATTCGGTTTCCATTCCCACATAATACATATGCCCAAGCATACATAATCACATAATTACATGCTTATAAACCCTCTAAGCAAATACATTTATGTACTTATCATTAACCTAAAACGTTTCTCTCTGATTGGTATTACTGATCATTTTCCCCATCTTGTTACACGAGTTGTTCTAAATTTCTTACCTTCCCATAAAAGAAGGCTGCCTCTAGCCCCTCCCCTTCCTCTGGATAACTATTCCCCCACCACTAAGAATTTATAAGCAGTAGTATATACATCTGTGGGCATATTTAAGTTCTGTTTAATTATATCCTCTCTAAATTTTTTCACCATTTGTGATTGTTTAATTGCAGATTGATCAGCAATTAATATTAAAAGGGAATGTATATACAATAGGGTAAAACTCTTTACATTTGTTTTTTGAGTAAATAAAAACTTATAAACTTTACATTACAATTTTATTTGATGAGAAGCTTTGAAAAGAATAGCTGTAAGTACTGAAATGCTAGGTTGAAATTGTTCTTCTTACATTTATTTACATTCCGTTGACCTCCAAACCAAAACCATTGCCACAGAGTTGATTACGACTCAGAGTGACCCTCTACGACAGAGTAGAACTGCCTCATAGGGTTTCTAAGGAAAGGCTGGTGGATTTGAACTGCCAGCCTTTTGATGATTAGGCAAGTGGATTTTTGTGAAGCTCAACTGTTTACTAAAGTTTTTGTTATGTCTCCCAAGAATGTAATGTTTATCCATGAGGCTTGAATGACCAGAAAGCTTGTTAAACTTGCTTCTTAAAGGAGAATGTACTTGTTCACTTAGGTCATTATGTGTGTAAGTCATACGCTAGAGCTGGCTCACAACGGATTATGAGAACTGATTGGGTATTTGTCTTCCAAACTCCATTTTCAGTGACTTCAGTTAGCTTGAAATCAGCTATGGTGGGATTTTAGAGCCCTTATCCTCTCACCCCCATTCTCCAGAGCTGGTTGTAAAACATTTACCAGCACACCACTGAAGATATTTGTTATAAGAAATCAAATTTGCTTACTTAAGTTGTAAATGAATTCCCCAGACTTGGGTTAATTGTTACATAGCATATATAATGGAGCCTGGGGTTAAGAGCTCAGCTGTTAACCAAAAGTCGTCTGTTCGAATCCACCAGCCATTCCTTGGAAACCCTAGGGGCACTTCTGCTCTGTCCTATAGGGTCACTGTGAGTCAGAATCGACTCCACAGCCACAGGTTTGGTTTTTTGGTGTATGTGCTATCTAGGAGTCTCTGGGTGGCATAAAATGGTTAAGCAGGAAAGCTCTTGACTACTAACTGAAAGATTGTCAGTTCAGACCCACCCAGAGCTGCCTTGGAAGAAAGTCCTGGTGATCTGCTTCCCAAAGTTCACAGCCTTAAAAACCCAAGGAGCACAGCTTTACTCTGCGACACACAGAGTCTCCATGAGTCAGAATGGACTAGATGGTAACTGGTTAATCTCTCTTATAAATAGATGCTGAACAGCAGACATTCAGTTTGATGGGGCACCATGTGTCAGGACAGCCAAGGGCACCCACATATTCCTTTCCAGCCCTGACTAGAGGAAGCCTCACTGTAGAGGCAACACCCTGAGTGCCCACTCTACTTTCCAGAGAAGCTGCTGCACTTGGATGTACCTGTACTGACTTCCTGGTGCCCTCCTTGCTCCCAGTCCTCCCTGCATGAAGTAGAGAATGGTATTGTACTCTTGAAAGGCTCTCACTTCCTTTCAAGTCAAATTTGTTTTTCACGTTCAGTGAATATTTCACTGGGACAGCCTTCCTCATAGTCCTATAGCACCTGCAGTCTATTCTGTGGAAACTCCTCAAAGTTAGTAAAACAGATATAAATTTTTTGGGGGATGTAATCCAGATGGCAATTCATGTTTCAACCAGGATACAAACTGGAAATAGAATCACCTAAATATTTAGAACAGAGAGACTTTAATGGAGAAATTAGTTGTCACAGAAATAAAAAAGAAGCCAAAAATGGGAACATTAAAGCATCCTAGAGATTAGCAACAGCAGGTAGCTTTTACCACACCTAAAATGGAGGTACAGAGGAAGAAAGACATGTTACAGTGGTGTAGGTTCAGCAGAGGGAACCTGGAATCATGATGGGCTGACTGGCTGGAGTTCCCACTGTGGAGGACACATAGCTGCTAGAAGAGAGCTGCCCCAGGCAAAGGATGAAGGGGAAAACAAACCTGGCTTCTCCCTTCCTTCAGTCTTCTGATCTCAGAGTCGAGTTCCCAGACAGCAGTCCTTCTGCACCCAGAGAGAGAGGGGTAGGGTAAAGGAGAGCTGTGCCGGCCAGCAAGCTTAGCACTGCAGGCTTTTTCTCCCCTCTCTGTGCACTTGACATATCCTTCCTATGAATTCCAGGAGACTTGTTTTCAAGGGGATATTGTTGGCTCTAAATTCCCCTTCTACTAAATGAGCAAGGTTTAGGGATCATCTCTAAACAGCATCCTAAATGTGCTATTCTTGTTGACTCGTTACTACTTTTCTTAACTTTCATTTAAAAAACAAAGCGAAATGAAAAACAAGAACGAGGCATTTGTGTGTGCATCTGACTTTTTGAAAGTTTGAGGAAACAGAGGGATTTATATAAGAGTTACCAAACAAATTTAAAATGAATATTGGAAAATCTTGTGATTTATAATAGTCCCATTGACACTTCTGCAGACCGGGCTCATATCTTCTTCCCTTTGTCCAAACTTCATCTCTCTAGTCTCTTTCTAGTCATTTTCACTTTGCCTCATTCCTCATAGAATCAAAGAATAAAAAAACAAAAAACATTTCTCCCTCCCTGCCTCCCCCAACCCTCACTTGTGTGTATATGTTTGAGCATGCTTCTTTCCCTCTTCCCACCTGAGCCAGGTCTTCCTTTGCACACTCAAGTCCTTGGGCTGAAGTTTTGAAAATGATATTGGAAGGCTGCCACAGGGCAGAATCATTAGAATGAGCCTCTGTCCACGTTTGCCCTGGAGAACCCCAGTTTATACCTGCTGCCTTGACATCCTGCCCAGTTTAACATTTATCTCCAATTTTTCATTTTTAAATGAAATATTTTTACTGAAATTGCATGACAGTAATCCAGGATAAGGAGCCCTGGTAGCACAACAGTTAAGCACTTGGCTGCTAACCGTAAGACTGGTGATTTGAATTCACCCAGAAGCTCCATGGGAGAAGGACCTGGTGATCTGCTCCTGTAAAGATTACAGCTAAGAAAACCATATGGGGCAGTTCTACTCTGTCACATGGGATCACTATGAGTCAAAATAGACTCGATGGCACCTAACAAATACAACAAAGAAGCTAGGGATAGGTTTGGTAGACACCACCATGCACATCTAGTGAGACCCATGGACAATGAGCAGAGTGCTCACTTCAACATCCAGTTAAATATGAAAGACAACCTGTGATAACCTTCCAGACTCTTTCTTGAGGCACTGTAACATCATTTCTCTTTAAAGAACAACATACTGGGCGCTGGCGGATACAATGAATTATAACCAGTAATAAGTGGCTAGAACTACCTAACTCCTACTGCTCTCCAGTGGGAGTGGGAAAAGTATCTAAAAATGCAGCCCCTGTGGTCACTTGGGGATAAGTCTGCAGCTTGCCAGATGCATGAAGCCATCAGGAGATCAGTTGATGGGAACGGTAGGAAATATGGGAAATTATAGTTTTGTTGTTAGGTGCCCTCGAGTCGGTTCCGACTCATAGTGACCCTATGTACTGCAGAACGAAACACTGCCTGGTCCTACGACATCCTCATAATCGTTTTTATGGTTGAGCTCATTGTTGCAGCCACTGTGTCAATCCATCTCACTGAGGATCTTTCTCTTTTTCACTGACCCTCTACTTTACCAAGCACGAGGTCCTTCTCCAGAGACTGGTCCCTCTTGATAACATACCCAAAGTATGTGAGACAAAGTTTCACCATCCTTGCTTCTAAGGAGCATTCTGGCTGTACTTCTTCCAAAACAGATCTGTTCATTCTTTTGGCAGTCCATGGTATAGTCAGTATTCTTTGCCAACACCATAACTCAAAGTCATCAATTCTTCTTCAGTCTTCCTTACTCATTGTCCAGCTTTCACTTCCATGTGAGATGATTGAAAACACCATAGCTTAGGTCAGGCTCTTCTTAGTCCTTAAAATGACATCTTTCCTTTTTAACACTAGGAAGAGGTATTTTGCAGCAGATTTGCCCAATACAATACATTGTTTAATTTCTTGACAGCTGCTTCCATGGGTATTGATTGTGGATATAGAAGGGAAAGATTAGTCCAAAGGACTACCGGACCGCAACTACCACAGCCTCCACCAGACTGAGTCCAGTAGAACTAGATGATGCCCAGCTACCACCACTGACTGCTCTGACAGGGATCACAATAGAGGGTCCCAGACAGAGCCGGGGGAAAATGTAGAAAAAATTCTAACTCACAGAAAAAGACCAGACTTACTGGCCTGACAGAGACTGGAGAAACCCTGAGAGTATGGTCCCAGACACCCTTTTAGCCCAATAATGAAGTCACTCCTGAGGTTCACCCTTCAGCCAAAGATTAGACAGGTCTATAAAACAAAATGAGACTAAATGAGCACACTAGCCCAGGGCAATGACAAGAAGACAGGAGGGGACAGGAAGTCTCGTAATGGGGAACTCAAGATGGAACAGGGGAGTATTGACAAGTTGTGGAGTTGGCAACCAATGTCACAAAACAATATGTGTATTAATTGTTTAATGAGAAACTAATTTGCTCTGTAAACCTTCATCTAAAGCCCAATAAAAAAAAAAAGAATACCAATAAATTAAAAAAAAAAACAAAAAACAAACTACAACCAAATGGCCTTCACCAGTTCATTCAGCACTATGTAATTAATTCCTTTACCACTGGGTTTTGAATTACTGGTCCACTTTAATAGAGTCATCTACTTCTAAACTAAAAAGAGTTCTGGAAATCTGGGCCTAGACCTCTGGTACAGTCTCAGAGATGTCTAAGTTATGTCAACTCAGAAGCCAATACCCAGAGGTTTATTTTTGAGCAGTATAGTCTTTCCCTGAGGCTCTGACATTGTCTTTTGTTGAAGACCCATTTTCCCATTTGTAGTTTATACCAGAACCTTCAGGCAGGCATAAAAGGAAAGGACTGTCTTGTAATGAGACAACTAATTGACTGTGGTTAATTTATTCAATAACCAATAAACTCAGAATGGAGGATGGTAACATCCTCTATTGGGGCATAACAGATTACTACTTTATAAGAATTTGATCAATATTTTCCTGAGAGTAAAAACATATCATGGACAACTGAGGACATTGATATATCTCCAGGGTTTTCTATTCCATTCTGGAAAGTGTGCAATCTCTGAAACATTTATATTAAAAACATTTACCTGTACAAAATTATCCTCTGATTTGACAACTCTTCCTATGCAATTTTTACCATATTGCTGAGCTAATTAAGAAATGTGGAGCATAAAACAAGTCTAATATCCCTGGTATCCCTCTTTTTATAAAGTGAAAGTAAAAATCTTTGTGATTTTTCAGGGTCCTTCCAGGAAATCTCAAAAGATAGTTTAAGGTGAAACAGGCATCCTAAAAAACGTTTATGTTTTCTGTTTTTCCCCTGAGTTTAGGATCTGATCTTAGGAAGGCAAAATCAAAATAGTCATCAGAGAAAACGTAATCACTCGATTAAGGTGAGATCATGAGTGCCTGAGAACAACAGCTTGAAATTGCAGCCTACCTCAAGGTCTCCTTTCGGCAGAGTTTTAAAAATAAAAGTACAGTTTTTTTTATCACAAATTAGAGCTTTCATTATTCATCAACACACTTAACATGAACGAATGTATAAGGATCTTGCAAGAAAATGGAAAAGAATTGAGGAAAAGTAGATGCATAGTGGAAGATAGCGAAAAGGGATGTCACTGAGATTGTGTGTCGAAGGACAGTGAGAGAACAAAGTGTGATGAAGCAGGAATGGGAGGCAAAGTGTGATGAGAATATATGCTGTTGTTTACCTAGCACTTCTCCCATCTCTGAACACTTGCAAGCCTCCAGCTATGTTACTTATTTCTAATTTTTTTCTATAATTAATTATTTAAAATAGGGTGATGGATTTATATGATGCTGCCTTCCTGGTCAACTTTGGTCTTCAGTAGACACCTGACCCAAGCTGGTGCAGTCATAATATTGCATCCCTCTGACACAGGTAATTGGGTCAGGCCTCAAAGTCCCTAGGACTCTTCAAGCTAGAACTGAGAGAGCTTTAAGACAGTATTTCCATGGTGGAAGATATAAGATAAGACATTTGAGAATCCTCAAGGCTCACTCTTCCTCCCATGTAGAGAAAATCTGTCCTTGGAGTCAGAAAATAAAGCCAACACTCAGAGGGAAGCAGAGGTAGAAGATGAAGGGCCTTGATGAGGAGAATCCCTAGTTCCTTTGTGCTTGACGTCCAGCTGCAACAATGAGTATCACACGTTTGTGTTGGTTCAGCACTCTCTTAAGATGCCATGAGCCAATTATTTCCCCTTTGTGCTTAAACTAGGTTTTATCACTTGCAAGGAATTCCAAAGGCAAGCTGCCTATTTCACTGTTTATTTAGAAATCATCTTGTTTGGGGATGGGTGTATTCAGAGTTTTTATTATTATTATGCAATGTAGGTATCTCAGTACCTTTTTATGACATTCAGTTTTCTAAAGCCATATCTTTAAGTTAGAATACTATTTGAGTTCAACACAAGTCTATAATGCTTGTGAAAAAATTCATCAGAAAACATTTATTGAAAATTTTAAAGTCAGAAAGTGAAGTGGCTTATGACATTCCAATTTCTTACCGTTCAGAGATTCAGTGTGTGTAATATCACACATCTACCATATAACAATGGCTAACATGGTTTTAAAACAATGTTGCCAGTCCTTTAAATCAGACTTTCATGTCAAAATGTCTGTCAGTTGAAAGACATTTTTTTCATAGAGATTATTTCTTCTGAGGATGTGTATGTTGACATATTTCTTGTCCTATGTATTCTCTTGGTAACTATTTTAACATCATGTTTCTTTATTTTCTAAGTAACAGGACTTTGTGAAGACTTCTTAGCAGGATATTATCTTGGCATATAGGGAATGGTATATGAAATTTGGAGTACAGGGTGTTTGTCAGTGATAGTAATGTTAGAATTTTGGTTTATAGAGTTTAAGGAGACTTACCCCTTTGTATTAAACAAGATCGGCTTTCTATATACTAATTCCTCAGTCTTGCGTACTCCTCAACTCAATGCTACAATTATTTATGGCATCCCTTCTCCATGTAAGACACTTTGTTTTACAGTGGAGTTGTTTTGATCAGTTCATTGTTTTGATTCACAAGCATAAGTGAATTCTGTGTGCTCTGTTGTTTTTGATTAACAGAAAAATACTATACACAGTATTATCTTTTGGGTACTAGCAAGCTAATTCATTATGAAGGAGGAATGGAGCTTCACTTTCCACGTGTCCTCTTCACTGCAGTGACCAAAGAAGAATCTAAATGGGCAGAGAGTGCCGCTAAAAGGAGGCTGCAATACAAGAGGACAATTCCTCAGGAATAGTGAAGAGTCTGAGGGGTTCCTGCATGGTCCCAGGCCATCACCTTTTGCCAGGACTTTAGTAAAGATGCTGTTAGCAATCAGATTTTTGGCAGTAAATAAAGGATGAAGAGTAAAGAAATAACTTAAAATAATGAACTTCTTAAAATAAGAATCATTGCTAGAGAAGCATTCCTATTAGAAGTCTAATGTTAAAGGAGAACTGGAGAAAACCATATTGAAGGCAGAAGTTTCAAAATCTATTCTTACTTTCTTGCTCTTTTTTTTCCTTTTGGCCCTAACTAAGAACCTGTAGAAAGCCCCAGGAGACTGTGACTACATAAGGCTCCTCTCCTTCGATCTAGTAAGCAGGTTTTTATCTAAAGCCAGAGGTCTTGGGCTATTTGAAATAGTTGGAATGACCTTATTGCTTAGGCTATGTATTGGTGAGTTCCAGAAAGATGCTCTGAGTTCCCAGAAAGTCAGTCATCACAAGCTTCTCTCCCCCCGCCCCACCCCCACTCCCATACTCTGCAGAGTTCATTATGGGATCCAGGGTGATAAAGCTGACTGGTTTTAGAAGGAGACTAAAGAAGACACGGTAATATTTGATAGGCAGTCATCTATAACATTGTTATGGAAGCTTTCTTTGAGTCAGGCTTGGTAAGCTGCTTGTAAACAACATTTCACAACATTCTGTGAGCCTAAGGAATCTCTGACATTTCTCTTCTGTTTGCCAGGTCTCTGAGACATCACAGTCTCAGGAGAAGGGTCCCTGAGTCTGTTAACATCTTTAGTGGGCTAAATCAATATTCATATATTTGATTTTTAGCTACTGAGACCATATGTGTTCTCGCACATTCTGTGAAATTTCTTGTCATTGTTAAGAAATATTAGTTATGTCCATCCTGGGTAAAATCAACCTAAATGTAAAATGTGATACGCTTATTAGCTTTCTTAATTAATTGATTTGGAGTTGAGAATTATAGTATTGGCATATTGGTAGCACAGTTAACACGCTTGGCTGCTAATTGAAAGGTTGGAGGTTTGAGTCCACCCAGAGGCACCTCAAAAGAAAGGCCTGGCAATCTATTTCTGAAAAATCAGCCATTGAAAACTCAGTGGAGCACAGTTCTACTCTGATACACATGAGGTCACCTTGAGTCAGGATCAACTCGACAGCAACTGTTTTTTTTTTTAACTGTTGCTCTAACTCAATGCTATAATTACTTACAGCATCCTTTCTACGTATAAGGCACTTTGTTTTATAGTGGAGTTGTCTTAATTCACTGTTATACTTGACAAAAACACAAGTGAATTCTGTGTGTTCTGTTGTTTTCAATTTTCTGTTTAGCATAAAAATTCCAAAGTATTGTTTTTTGGCTTTTACTTGTATGCATTCATGTTTTTAGATAACTTGCTATGCTTTGATTGCAGGCCATTAGTGGGTTTCACAAGCGTGTTTACGAAAGTATTTCATTTCACATCAAGAAGCCAGGTTCAACATATAAAAAGTATGGATGGATTCAACATAATGTTTGAATTGAAAAGTAAACAAATGGATAGTCTGCAAGAAAATGGGTAACTAAAGTTCAAGAATTAGGAAAAATATGTTCTACATTAAAACAGTTCTGGAGATTATTTTAATGGTATGTATTAGTTGCTTTTGACCCCTAGAATCTTACAGAGCTTCAGGGCATAAACATCTCCTGCCAATGTGCAGTTCTGTGGATGTAGGTGGTGAGTAGATTGCACTGAGGTTGTATTTTTAAGTTTTTGTTGTCTTTCCAGTTATTCATAAATATGTTTCTGGTAACTTTTGTCTAAAACGAGGATGCAAAAATCTGTGTCACAGTGATAAGCCCTGACATGGCTTGATTTTTTCAATAAAGTGATTATATCAGCTTGTTTACTTGTTACTTGCCTGTTTTTCATAAACGCAGAAGAAATAAGATACATACTACTCAAAATCTGCTGTTTGAGCCTTTTGATGGCTTGAATTTTGGATATGTACAAGTTTCATTTAATTCTGTGCTGTATTAAGAAATTCTACTATATTTCCCCCTTTACTTCTTTTTCCATGTACTCTTCTTATAGATTCAAGATTCAAGATCCTGAGAGAAGCCCTCAAACATCCTGAATGCAAATAAAAATGTAAGAAACAATGAATATCAGTTTATTGCTTTAACATTTTGCTAGATCATTTGTCCTTAATCATTATTAATAAATATCAGTTATGTTCTTGTTTAAAAAAAAAAAAGACAAATTATACCACTCATTTGAAAATAGCTCCCCTTTGTTCCTTTGTTTGCATAACCAAGTGCCCCCAAATTTTGTGGCTTAAAACAAGTGTTTTATTATACCTCATGATTTTGTGGGTTATGAATTTGGGCAGGGTTTGGCCAGGTGATTCTTCTCTTCCACATGGTTTCAATGGAAGGCACTCAGTGGTGTTTACCTGGTGGTTGGGAGGGTCCAAGATAGCTCACTCATGTATCTAGTACCTTGGCGGGTATAGCTGGAAGGAAGGCCTCAGCTGGGACTGTCAACTAGAGTACCTACATGTGGCCTTGGCAATGTAGTGGCAAACAAAACATAGAAGTAAAATATTCTCAAAGTACAGGTTTTTAATTTTATTGAAAATTATAAATATTTTCTGCTTGAAAACCTTCCCTCTTAACATTTCTCTACAAAGAATCAAGAAAGTATTAATTGACAGATTTTAGGCTTACTAATATTACCTTCCCCTGTGTAAGTGCGCTGTTCTAGTTACATTTTTGACACTTGAAAATGACTGCTTGCTGACATTGTCAATACGTTGAGTAAGAAATTATGTTCTTCTATGCAGCTTTCCAACCTCCCAATTTTCTTATTTTTTCTTTTCCTTTTCTCTTTAAAACCATTGTTCTCTTTGAGATGAAGCATTAAGAAGGATTAGCAATTTTCTGTCTTCCAAGTCCATTTATGTTTTGCTTAGTTTTTTATATTCATTTTTCAAAAAAAGGGTGCAAAAGATGCTACTACTCTGCTTGCTAGTCCCCCCACAGTAACGATCATGTCCTATGTGCTTAGCTCTGCCACCAGCAACCCCGTTAGCCTTACTGTATTTGGAAGAAGGACCATAGGACATCTTCGTCACACTCAGGCAACATGGGACCAGATGGCCCTCTGGGATACCATGCATTATCCTCAGGGCTGAATTATAACAGTGTATTGTGGTAGAATGAATGCTAGCCTGGAATCTGGAATACCTGACTTATCAAACTGTAACAGAGATTTGCATCCTGGGGATACCATCACTTCTTACTTTCAGTCTATATGGTTCATGTGGAACTGGATTCATCTGCTAGATCCAGCATTAGGTATTTGACCCTGGCTTAGCTAAACAGCATAGTTTGTGTCCTAGGCCACGGTTAAAGGGCAGGCATATTAACTAGGTAGAAATAGTAAGAATTAGACTTGAAACTTTTGCTACAATTGCATAGAAAGAAGTATTTTCTTTCCAATGAGGTTGTTAAACACACCATAATCTTTGAGTTTCTAGAGGTCATATTTGCCATTACTTAAAAAAATACCTGCTGTAAAGTCAATGAGAGGAAGGTGTTGTTGTGTGCAGTCTAGTAGATTCTGACTCATAGAGACCCTATAGGACAGAGTGACTGCCCAAAAGGGTTTCCTAGACTGTAATCTTTACTGGAGCAGATAGCCAGGTCTTTTCTCCCATGGAGCTGCTGCTGGGTTCGAATTGCTGATCTTTTGGTAAGCAGCTGAGTGCTTACCCATTGTGCAACCAGGGCTCCTTTGAGAGGAAGATAGACCCAAGAAAAAGGCAAATACTCATTAAATTATTTGAGTTCTGCCTTTAGTTAGTTCTGTTGTTGTTGTTAGGTGCCATGGAGTCAGTTCTGACTCATAGCAACCCTATGTACTACAGAATGAAACACTGCCCGATTCTGTGCTATCCTCACAACTGTTGCTTTGTTTGAGCCCATTACTGTAGCCACTATGTCAATCTATCTCACTGAGGGTGTTCTTCTTTTTCACTGACCCTCTACTTTACCAAGCATGATGTCCTTCTCCAGGGACTCGTCCCTCCTGATGACATGTCCAAAGTAAGATAGACAAAATCTCACTATCCTTGCTTCTAAGGAGCATTCTGGCTATACTTCTTCCAAGACAGATTTATTTGTTCCTCTGGCAGTCCATGATATATTCAATATTCTTCGCCGACACCATAACTCAAATGCATCTGTTCTTCTTCAGTCTTCCTTATGCATTGCTCAGCTTTTGCATGCATATGAGGCATTTGAAAATACTGTGGCTTGGGTCAGGTACATCTTCGTCCTCAAGTTGACATCTTTGCTTTTTAAAACTTTAATGAGGTCTTTTGTAGCAGATTTGCCAAATGCAATGCATCATTTGATCTTTTGACTGCTGCTTCCATTGGTATCGATTGTGGATCTAAGTAAAATGAAATCCTTGACAACTTCAATATTTCTCCAGTTACCATTATGTTGCTTATTGGTCCAGTTGTGAGGATTTTAGTTTCCTTTATGTTGAGGTGCAATCCATACTGAAAGCTGTAGTCTTTGATCTCCATCAGTAAGTGGTTCAAGTCCTCTTCACTTTCAGCAAGCAAAGTTGTGTCATCTGCATGTTGCAGGTTGTCAATGAGTCTTCCTCCAATCCTGTTGCTGAGTTCTTCTTCGTATAGTCCAGTTTCTTGGATTATTTTCTCAGAATACGGACTTAATAAGTATGGTGAAAGGATACAACCCTGACATACACCTTTCCTGATTTTAAACCACATGGTATCCCCTTGTTCTGTTCAAACGACTGCCTCTTGGTCTATGTACAGTTACCTCATGAGCACAATTAAGTGTTCTGGAATTCTTATTCTTTGCAATGTTACCTATAATTTGTTATGATCCACAAGCTGAATGCCTTTGTACAGTCAATAAAACACAGGTAAAGTTCTTTCTGGTATTCTCTGCTTTCAGCCAAGATCCATCT
>NW_004443973.1:16028719-16045401 GCF_000243295.1 Trichechus manatus latirostris
CCTGTCAATTTACATGCGTACCTCATTTTATTGCACTTCACTTTATTGTGCTTCACAGATTTTTTTTCATAGTGGTTTTTTTTTTTTTTTTTTTGCAAATTGAAGGTCTGTGGCAACCCTGTGTCCAGCAAGTTTATCGGCACCATTTTTCCATCAGCACGTTCTCACTGCATGTTTCTGTGTCACATTTTGGTAATTCTCACAATATTTCAAACTTTTTCATAATTATTGTATCTGTTATGGTGATCTGTGATCAGTGATCTTTGATGTTACTATTGTAATTGTTTTGAGGCACCAAGAACCATGCCCATTTAAGATGGTGAACTTAATCAATGAATGTTGTGTGCGTTCTGACTGCTCCACTGACTGGTCATTCCCCATCTCTCTCCCTCTCCTCAGGCCTCCTGATTCCCTGAAGCATGACAATATTGAAATTAGGCCAATTAATAACCCTACAACGGCTTCTAAGTGTTCAAGTGAAACGAAGACTTGCATGTCTCTCACTTTAAATCTAAAGCTAGAAAAGATTAAGCTTAGCAAGGAAGGCATGTAGAAAGCCGACACGGGCCGAAATCTAGGCCTCTTGCACCAGTTAGCCAAATTGTGAATGCGAAGGAAAAGTTCTTAAAGGAAATTAAAAGTGCTACTCCAGTGAACACATGAATGATAAGAAAGCCAAACAGCCTTATTGCTGATACGGAGAAAGTTTCAGTGATTTGAATAGATGATCAAACCAGCCACAACATTCCCTTAAGCCAAAGCCTAATCCAGAGCAGGGCCCTAACTCTCTTTAATTCTATGAAGGCTAACAGAAGTGAGGAAACTGCAGAAGAAAAGTTCAAAGCTAGCAGAGGTTGGTTCATGAGGTTTAAGGAAAGAAACTGTCTCCATAACATAAAAGTGCAAGGTGAAGCAGCAAGTGCTGATGTAGAACCTGCAAGTTATCCAGAAGACCTAGCTAAGATAATTGATGAAGGTGGCTCGATTAAAAAACAGATTTTCAATGTAGATGAAACAGCCTTCTACTGGAAGAAGATGCTGTCTAGAACTTTCATAGCTAGAGAGGAGAAGTCAATGTCTGGCTTCAAAGCTTCAAAGGACAGGCTGACTCTCTTTTTAGAGGCTAACGCAGCTGGTGACTTTAACTTGAAGCCAACGCTCATTTACCATTTAAAAAATCCTAGGGCCCTTAAGAATTATGCTAAATCTACTCTGCCTGTGCTCTATAAATGGAACAACAAAGCCTGGATAACAGCACGTTTGTTTACAACATGGTTCACTGAATAATTTAAAGTCCTTTGTGGAGACCTACTGCTCAGAAAAAAAGATTCCTTTCAAAATATTACTGCTCATTGACAATGCACCTGGTCACCCAGAATTTCTAATGGAGATGTACAAGGAGGTTAATGTTGTTTTCATGCCTGTAACACAACATCCATTCTGCAGCCCACAGATCAAGGAATAATT
The DNA here is from genome assembly GCF_000243295.1 of Trichechus manatus latirostris. Classification (NCBI taxonomy): domain Eukaryota; kingdom Metazoa; phylum Chordata; class Mammalia; order Sirenia; family Trichechidae; genus Trichechus; species Trichechus manatus. The sequence goes on from NW_004443973.1 coordinate 16,030,187, forward strand.
TCAACTTTCAAGTCTTATTATTTAAGAAATACATTTGGTAAGGCTATAGCTGTCGTAGATACTGATTCCTCTGATGGATCTGGGAAAAGTAAATTGAAAACCTTCTGTAAAGGATTCATCATTCTAGATGCCATTAAGAAAATTCACAATTCATGGGAGGTCAAAATATCATCATTAACAGGAATTTGGAAGAAGTTCATTCCAACCTTCATGGATGAGGGGTTCAAGACTTCAGTTGAGAAAATAACTGCAGATGCAGTGGAAATAGCAAGAGAACTAGAATTAGAAGTGGAGCCTGAAGATGTGACTGAATTGCTGCAATCTCATGATAAAACTTTAAAGGATGAGGAGTTGCTTCTTATGGAAGAGCAAAGAAAGTGGTTTTTGGAGATAGAATCTACTTCTGGTGAATATGCTATGAACATTATTGAAATGACAGCAAAGGATTTAGAATATTACATAAACTTAGTTGATAAAGCAGTGGCAGTGTTTGAGAGGATTGACTCCAATTTTGAAAGAAGTTCTACTGTAGGTAAAATGCTATCAAACAGCATCGAATGTTTCAGAGAAATCTTTCATGAGAGGAAGAGTCAATTAATATGGCAAACTGCATTGTTGTCTTGTTTTAAGAAATCGCTACAGCCACCCTAACCTTCAGCAACAACCACCCTGATCAGTCAGCAGCTATCAACATCAAGCCACCAGCAAAAAGATCACGACTCGCTGAAGTCTCAGATGATGGTTAGCATTTTTTAGCAGTAACATATTTTTTAATTAAGGTATCTACATTTTTGTTTTAGACATAATACTATTGCACACTTAATAGACTACCAAACCAAAAACCAATCCTGTTCCGTCTCGTCAATTTCAAATCATAGTGACCCTATAGGACTGAGTAGAACGGCCCTAAAGGGTTTCCAAGGAGTGACTGGTGGATTCAGACTGCTGACTTTTTGGTTAGCAGCTGAGCTTTTAACCACTCCACCACCAGGGCCCCTAATAGACCACAGTATAGTGTAAACATAACTTTTATATGCACTGGGAAACCAAAAAATTCGTGTGACTCACTTTACTTCAATATTCGTTTTATTGCTGTGGTCTGAAACAGAACCTATAATATCTCTGAGGTATGCCTGTACTGCTGCAACTGCTTTTGAATGATCTTCAGCAAAAATTTTACTTGCGTGTGACATTAATGATAGTTGTTTGATAATTTCCGCATTCTGTTGCATCACCTTTATTTGGAATGAACACAGATATGGATCTCTTTCAGTAGGATGGCCAGGTAGCTGTCTTCCAACTTTCTTGGCATAGACTAGTGAGCATCTCCAGTGCTGCATCCGTTTGTTGAAACATCTCAGTTGGTATTTCATCAATTCCTGGAGCCTTGTTTTTCTCCAGTGCCTTCAGTGCAGCTTGGACCTCTTCCTTCAGTACCATCGGTTCTTGATCATATGCCACCTCCTGAAATAGTTGAACATTGACCAACTCTTCTTGGTAAAGTGACTCTATGTATTCCTTCCATCTTCTTTTGATGCTTCCTATGTCATTCAATATTTTCTCTGTAGTATCCTTCAATATTACAACTTGACGCTTGAATTCTTTCTTCAGTTCTTTCAGCTTGAGAAATGCGGAGCGTGTTCTTCCCATTTGTTTTTCTATCTCCAGGTCTTTGCACATTTCATTATAATACTTTACTTTGTCTTCTCGAGCTGCCCTTTGAAATCTTTTGTTCAGCTCTTTTACTTCATCATTTCTTCCATTCACTTTAGCTACTCGACGTTCAAGAGCAAGTTTCAGAGTCTCTTCTGACATCCGTTTTGGTCTTTTCTTTTTTTCCTGTCTTTTTAATGACCTCTTGCATTCTTCATGTATGATGTACTTGATGTCATTCCATAACTTGTCTGGTCTTCAGTCATTAGTGTTTAATGCATCAAATCTATTCTTGAGATGGTCTCTAAATTCAGGTGTGATATACTCAAGGTCATATTTTGGCTCTCATGAACTTTGTCTAATTTTCTTAAGCTTCACCTTGAACTTGCATATGAGCAATTGATGATCAGTTCCACAGTCGGCCCTGGCCTAGTTGTGACTGACGACATTGAGCTTCTCCCATCTCCTTCCAGAAATGTAGTCGATTTGATTCCTGTGTATTCCACCTGGCGAGGTCTATGTGTATAGTCACTGTTTATGTTATTGAGAAAAGGTGTCTGCAGTGAAGAAGTTGTTGGTCTTGCAAAATTCTGTCATAAGATCTCTGGGGTTGGTTCTATCACCAAGGCCGTATTTTCCAACTAACGATGCTTCTTCTTTGTTTCTGACTTTCGCATTCCAATCACTTTAAATTATCAATGCATCTTGATGGCATATTTGATCAATTTTAGACTACAGAAGTTAGTAAAAATCTTCCGTTTCTTCATCTTTGGCATTAGTGGTTGGTGCATGCATACATTTGAATAATAGTCATATTAACTGGTCTTCCTTGTAGGTGTATGGATATTATCCTACCACTGACAGCATTGTACTTCAGAGTAGATCTTTATTCTTTTTGACAATGAAAGTGACGCTATTCCTCTTCAATTTGTCATTCCCAGCATAGTAGACCATATGATTATCTGACTCAAAATGGACAATACCAATCCATTTTGGCTCATTAATGCCCAGGATATCTATCTTCAAATGTTCCGTTTCATTTTTGAAGACTTCCAATTTTCCTAGATTCATACTTCCTACATTCCATGTTCGAACTATTAGCGGAAGATTGCAGGTGTTTCATCTCATTTTGAGTCGTGCGCATCAGCAAATGAAGGTCCCAAAAGCTTTACTCCATCCACGTCATTAAGGTTGACTCTACCTTGAGGAGGCAGCACTTCCCAGGTGTATTTTCCCCACATGTCTGTAAGTTTGTCCTGCTGTCGTGGCTTTCATGCTGCTGTGATGCTGGAAGCTATACCACTGGTATTTCAAATACCAGCAGGGTCACCCCTGGTGGACAAGCTTCAATGGAGCTTCCAAACTAAGACAGACTAGGAATAAGGACATGGTGGTCAACTTCTGAAAAAATTGGCCAAAGAAAACATTATGAATAGCAGCAGAACATTATCTGGTATAGTGCTGGAAGATGAGCCTCTCAGGTTGGAAAGCACTGTGCATCTTAGTGTACGTAAATTGTTGTTGGGTGTTGTTGAGTTGGTTCTGACTTGTAGCAACTCTGTGTATAAGAGAATGAAACATTGCCTAGTCCTGTGCCATTCTCACAATTGTTGCTATGTTTGAGCCCCTTGTTGCAGCAACTGTGTCATTCCATCTCATTGAGGGTTTTCCTCTCTTTTGCTGACTCTTTACTTTACCAAGCATCATGTCCTTCTCCAGGGAATGGTCCCTCCTGATAACATGTCCAAACTATGTGAGATGAAATCTCACCATTCTTGCTTCTAAGGAGCATTCTGGCTGTACTCCTTCCAAAACAGGTTTGTTTGTTCTTCTGGCAGTCCATGGTGTATTCAATATTTTTTGCCAACACTGTAATTCAAGTGCATCAATTCGTCTTCAGTATTCCCTATTCATTGTCCAGATTTCACATGCATATGAGGCCATTGACAATACCATGGCTTGGGTTAAGCGCACCTTAGTCTTCAATGTGGCATCTTTGCTTTTTAACACTTTAAAGAGGTCTTTTGCTGCAGATTTGCCCAATGCAATGCATTGTTTGATTTCTTGACTGCTGCTTCCATCGGTGTTGGTTGTAAAATGAAATCCTTGACAACTTCAGTATTTTCTCCGTTTATCACGATGCATAAATAAAAAGAGAAATATGGACAGTATAGAGTTAAAAAAAAATAGTTAGGACTCATGTGCTGATATGAAACCTCCAAGACATCTGTTATATAAAAAAATTGAGGCTATGAATCAGTATGTATAATATACTACCATTAGTATAGAAAAAAATTTATGAACATACATGCTTATTTATAGAGTATCTCTTGAAGGATGGAAGAAAAAGGTAATAATAGTAAAAAGGAGAACTAAGTGTCTGGAAGATAAGGACAGGAAGAAGACATACTTTTCATACTATATTCTTTTTTTTTTTTTTGCCTTTTATTTTTCATGACTTGTGCATGGATTATGTATTCAAAAGGAAAATAAAAGAATTTTAAAAAAAGGCTCTTTTGTAATCTAAATTTCTCATCAGTCACTATTCCCATGGTTAATTGCTTACTTGAAAGAACAAATGTCTATTTCTATCAATGCATATGCCAACCTTGAGGGTGACTGGGCAGTTGCCTTCAGCTTCCCAATAAACATCTTTTCTATCTTTAAAAAAAAACTTTTGCACCGATAAAAATAAATCTTTTTGTTGACACTATTTCATCTCCATAAGCTCCTTCTTTGAGCGTGGCAAGTATCTCACTTGCTGTAGTAAATTCACACATTATCTTATGGGAAATACAAAATGGGTAGACAATTTTCATGCAAGATGGAAAAATAATGCCTGTTCTTAATGCACACAGCTGCTAAGACAGAGTGACAACCTGCTTTAATGGCTCTGCCACAGGAACACAAAATGGTAAGCCTGCTACAATTCTCCATATGCAAGTAATGTGTGCATCAGTTACTTAAAAATAACAGAGAAAAACAAATTAGTGATTTGGTTTCTTCTTTAAAAAATTTCTTCCAGATTTTTATGTAATTTTTAAGAATGTAAACAAATACATTGAAAAAGTACTGGGTTATCTATTGAAATTTGCTGCACAGTTCTACATTAGTCCTTGTTTTTTTTTCTATTAAGTTGTTTCTATGTACCACCATCGTTTGTATTTGAAGAAGAGTTGATTTGAAGATTATCCACTATTTTTGACTGAATTAACTGCTCCATTTAGTTAATGAACCATGGAATACTATTATATGGCTTTTACTTGAGTTTGGGACCAACCTAATGAATTCTTTATATTGATTATTCAAGTTAACAGCTACTTTAGCATTTTAAAAACAGTGATCATTGTTCACAGAGTATTGATGAGGGTAGATATAGGTAGTTAGGGAACCAATTTTTCTAAAATTTAAATAGAAGAATACAGCCACTTACAGTGTATTTATCTCCAAAGTCAAAATTGCCAAACATAGTTGCCTAAGAAGGGGTACTCCATTCTTGGTAATTGTTTCCTGGCTGTTTACAGTCTTGCCTTCTGGCTCTAAATGGCATTAAACTGCACAGCACAGCAGTAGTAATTTTTAATTACAATTAATTAATAAGAATTTTTTTTTAAAAGAATTTACTGTAATAGCAAACATGTCATTGTCAAGTGATAAACAAGTATAGTGCAGTGTTTAAATGTAAGCCTTTTGACTTGGATGGAGCAGATTTGAATCCTGCCTCTGCTACAAAAAAAACTGAGATTAGGATTCAGTTTAAGTTATTGAGCCACTGCAAAATTCAGTTTCTTCATCTATAAAATGGACATAGTGGGATCTACATCATCCAGTTGTAGGTGAGGATCAATTGAGACAATGCGTCTAAAATTTTGTCACAATGTATCCATAAACTGTAGCTATTATTATTATTGTTGCAAGGGGAAATCCTTTGAATTATAGAAGTTTCTGAAAATCGTCTTAAAGCAATAAACGATCATCTAATGCTATCCTATTACGAGGATTAAACATTCATTCATTCATTCAATTATTCATTCATATGTGGGGTTCTGAAAAAGAAAATCACACTGAAGTCTTCTATTAAAAAAATTCTCCTTAATATTTTAAGAAACTTCATTTTTAAGGATAAAGCTGATTACTTTAAGGTAATAATATTCCCTTAAGACTCACCATTTTTATTTCTAAACTATTTTAAATTGTTTAAGTGCCCCCCCCGACCCCCGTCTGCTCTTCTCGCCCAGCTTTAAAGAGTCTCTCTACCAATGCCCAGGCCATCCAAGAAGATTAAAATATGACCCTGAGCTCCAGCAACTTGAATGTTCTAGTTTGGAGTTTTTAAGTCAATCTTAGCCACATCACAAATCTCCTTATCCCCAAGGGACAAATTATTTGTTTATATGTCTGTCTGCTCCATTGGATGTTAAGCTCCTTTGACAGTAGGGACAGAATCTTACTCATCTTTCAGTCTTTGCACAGTGCCTGAAGAAAGCTGGCCCATGGTGGCTGCACAATCTGTTTCTTTAAAACAATGCCCTGAATATTTTTTTCCTAACTACTCTGATAAAAAATATTTTTCTGAATATTTCTTACTTCAAAGAGATGTAGCGTTCTTTAATTGTTATTTTGCTTTACTTGTCATTTTGCTATGGTCTTAATTCAGGAAAGCAACCCATATCCATTGAGCCTTTTAAAGTTGGCTTCCTGGGGCAGCCCCTTGACTCCTGAGCTTTTCTGGTTGGTGTGGTTTTTCTGTGCCACAGTGGTGTTTTCAGAGTTATCAGAGTGGTTTCCAACTCTGCCTGTACATCAGAATTATCTTGGTAACTTTTAAAAAACATAGATGCCTGACTTCTACCTGCAGGCTATGGTTTAGGAGAAGCTAAGTGAGACCGAGGCATGGGGATTTTTAAGAAGCTGTATACATGATTTTGATGCCCAACCAGGCAGGAAAAACACTTGGATCACCTGTGCCTTACTCTGGAGACAACTAAAATGCTGTTCTCCCTGGTCTGACCTGAGCTTGGGCTCTCTGCCTATTGAAGAATGCCATGCAGAGGCTGCAAAATGGCACTCCACCAGCCTGATGCAGGCTAAAAATATTTTGTTCAGCCTGCATAATATTATTTTTCTTTTTAATTGTGACATATTTCAAACACACAGAACAGTAGTGACAATAATGCAATGAAAACATATGCACCTACCATCCAGGCCTAACAAATCTCCATATTTTGCTATATTTATTACAGATTATTATTAAAGTAATAAAACATTACAGATGCAATAGAAGTCCTTTGTGTGCCTTTCCCTTTCCCTCTTCCTCCCTCTCCAGGGGTAACAACTACCCTGGAATTCAGAGTCTGTCATTCCAATCCTCATCTCACTAAATATGTATTTATTCAAAGACCATATTTAGTGTTGTTTTCTTGTTTTTAAACATTACATATATGGTATCCGAGTCTGTGGTGTATTTTGAAAAGTTGGGCCAATATTTAAAAACTGAGAAATTTCACATAAAATCAGATTTGTTGGGCTTCTCTGAGGGAAAAAGAAACTGGAAGATCTGGCAACATTGGCTAGCTTTCTGGCATGAGAAGGTACCATGCTGGGCCAGCACGCTTCAATGTGAAAAGGTCCCACTGCTCACACTGCGGAGACATATGCGTGTGCACCTGGTCTGTGTCTTCTCTGATGCAGGTCTGGTTCCTGATGCTGAATGAGCTTCCTTCCTTCTGTTAAAAAACTCTTTCTTCAAGGCCGTTCCTACTCTTCTCAACCAACCCCTTAATGTCAAAGGTGTCTACCTCTTAGTATATCTCTAAAAATCAGTTGCTTTTGAGTCTACTCTGACTCATGGCGTCCCCATGTGTGCCAGAGCAGAACTGTTCTCCATAGAGTTTTCAATGGCTGAGTTTTTGGAAGTAGGTCGCCAGGCCTTTTTTCAGAGGTGCCCCTAGGTGGACTTGAACCTCCAACTTTTCAGTTAACACCTGAGCATGTTAACTGCTTGGACCACCCAGCAACACCAGTGTATCTCTGTTGTTGTTATTAGGTGCTGTCGAGTCGGTTCCGGCTCATAGTGATCCTACGTACAACAGAATGAAACACTGTCGGGTCCTGCAGCATCCTCACAATCGTTGTCATGCTTGAGCCCATTGTTGCAGCCACTGTATCAATCCATCTTGTTGGCAGTCTTCCTCTTTTTCACTGACGGTCTACTTTACCAAGCATGATGTCCTTCTTCAGGGACTGATCCCTCCTAATAACATGTCCAAAGTATGTGAGACCAAATCTCGCCATCCTTGCTTCTAAGGAACATTCTGGCTGTGCTTCTTCCAACACAGGTTTGTTCATTCTTTTGGCGGTGCATGGTGTATTCAATATTGTATTCAATAGTGTATCTCTAGCTGCCTCTAATATCCACCTCTCTTGCTGTCTCCTGTCCTTTGCCTGGTTTTCATTCTTATTTTCTTGCTATTCCCTGCCATCTCTCTTGGCATTCTCTACTTCAGCACCAGAGGGTCACATTTTTGTTGTTGTTGTTGTTTGTTTTGTTTTATTTTGTTTTTTAACACTTTGTGATTCAATGGTAAATGAAGTTATTTATTTTAACCAGCAAAATGGCCAATCACACTGCATCTTCTTTGACCTCTGATTTTGGCTATTTTCCCTATTTCAAGTGTTATTCACGTGGTTTGGTATATTTGGATTTACAACTCATGGGGCAACTGGGGCATCAAAAGTCTCCATACTCTATAAAGTAGGGTTTAACTGGATTATGCAATTCTTGAAGGCTGAGATGGTTTTGTTTTTTATTTTCCCACAGCATTTGGCAAAGTGCTATGGATTTTATAGTCTTTAAAAACATATTTACTGAATGAAAGCATATTAATAAGTTAAATTATGTTTTATTTTATACCCCCTACAAACCAGAGAGAGATCCCTAGGTGGCACAAGTGGTTAAGTGCTCTGCTACTAGCAGAAAGGTTGGTGATTCGAATACACCCAGAGAAGCCTCAAAAGACAGGCCTGGTGATCAGCTTTCAGAAAGATCATAGCCTTGAAAACCCTATGGAGTAATTCTATTCTGCACACATGGGGTCACCATGAGTAGGAGGCACATCAGTGGCAACTAACAACAAGCAAGGGCAGTCTTTGGCCCTCCTTTGTTATTCAGAATACATATAACCCAAGAGGTCTCTTTTTGAGAAAGATCTGAGCCTGGAAGGGGAGGCCAGGAAGGTGGGAGATGGAAAATGTTCAGAGTTTGTGAATAGTATTGGTGGAAGGATTTTTTAACAGAGAGGAAGAAAGAGGCTTTGGGATATCCTTGGTGTTTGGAAGGATCTGAAAGTAATAGAAATGAATAAAATATTTTCAGGAAGTGATTTTTTTTGTGTATAATGGATGAGATTCTTATTTGTAGTTCTTCAATTGAGATAGCAATAAAGAATCAACTTGCTCTTATAAAATAAACAATGTCACCCACGGCCAATGTGCTCCCTTAAACAATCAACTGCATGAGACTAAACAGTCAACATTTACCCAAACGTGAAGATGAAAAGTCAAGGAAGGGAAGGGAAGCTAGATCAATGGAAACAGAACAAACAGAATGGAAATAATGAGAATGCTGACACATTGTGAAAATAGTAATGAACGTCACGGAAAAATTTGTATAAAAATTGATAAATGGAAACCTCATTTTCTGTGTAAACTTTCACCTAAAATATTGTTTTAAAAATAATAAAATAATTTAAAAAAAAGAATCAACTTTCTTTTAATTACATGTTTATGTCATTCTGCCAGGGTCAGGACTATCAGGCTTTAGACAGATTACATCATAAAAGAAATATGTACATCACACAGATTTACTATGACGTCTTCTAGTGTTTCACCAAAGGGCAAACCAAAGAAACTCATTGCCATCAAGTTGATTCTGACCCATAGTGACCCTATAGGACAGGACAGAACTGCCCCACAGGGTAATCCTTATGGAAGCAGACTGCCACAAAGTTCTCCTGCAGAGCAGCTGGTGGGTTTGAACTGCCAACCTTTTGGTTAGCAGCCAAGTGCTTAACCACTACACCACCAGGCTCCTATAGCAAAAGGCAATCCTTGCTGAATACGGAGGTCTTTGTGGCACCATGGGTAAGAGTCTGGCTACTAACCAAAAGGTCGGCAGTTCGAATCTACCAGCTGTTCCTTGGAAACCCTATGGGGTAGTTCTACTCTGTCCTATAGGGTCACTATGAGTTGGAATCGACTCCATGGCTACTGGTTTGGGTTTTTTTTTTTTTTTTTTTAAACCTATGGGTAGAGATGGTAGGACTGACTCCCAGTGAGTCCTCTTTTGATCAGGACTTAAATCATGTTCAGAAGTGTCCGAGATTAATGAAAAGGCATTAACTACCACCAGAGCAATTTTGTCTGTAATATAAAATGCAACAGAAAGTCAGTTTAAAGAGCCGGTAGGAAAATAAATGAAAACACATGTCTGGAAGTTATAGTTCTTATAAGTTTAGTTCCTTAAATCATACGTGATGAATTTAAAATGTAATGCCCTTGCAACAATTCAGCTTAAAATAGATTTAAAGCTCTCTTGCAATTTATAGTTTGGAAATTGGCACTAATGACACCTTAACACTAAATTGTGTTAAGCCTAATAAAATCAAATCACACTGATCCAGACTCTGGATAATAGATAGCATCAGCTGTAACAGTGGAAAAGTACATGACACCTCTATCATTATGCTGTGTGCGAGATGGCTTGGTCTCCAGGGTTGGAAAGGATTGTATATTCTTGATTACATTCATCAGATGGACATTTGACATCTCTGCTGAGAATTCATTCAGATATTGAATATGTTTGCAATTAAAAAAAAAAAAAAAAAGCAAGCTGTAGTCCAGGGTTTCTAACAGTGGTGGCTCCAAAGAAGTGACTAATTTCCCTCAGTGCTCACTGCCAAAGCCAGTCCAAGTAAACATACAGCCTAAGAAGCAAATGCAGCTGGCTGGCTAAAGGACAAGTCCCCTAATTGCACCTTCCCTGGAGACTGCCACCTCTGAGCCCATCAGTCAGAAATTCTGGAACCACTCCTGTACTACTACAGTGTGTGTTACGGGTCAGGCGTGTTATACATACCAGTACATTTAGTCCTTAGAGCAACCCTACAATCTCGGGATGATTGTCCCTATTTTTAAAAAACAGAGGCTCAGAGAGTTTAGGCCACCAGCTAGTAAGTGCAGAGCAGGGATTTAAATCCAGCTATGGCTGACTTAAGCTCATGCTCTTTCCATTATTCTTCGCCATCTGTCTTATTCAAAAAGATGGTCAATTCTTGTCTTTAAAAGCAATCTTTAAAATCAAAATCCAGCTCTTTCACAACTTTTCATTCAAAGAGAAGTACTAGATTAGTGAGTATGAGAGGGTTGTCTATGGCAAGTGTGGTGACAGATTTTCTTGATACCCATGAATATCTGGCCGTTTCCCACCATGCAATGGCAGTGATTTTTGCAGTAGATTACAGGTTAGCCATGGGCGAAAGATCATCTGTCAATCAAAAGATCCCCATTCCTTCAACAGATGTATTTCTAAAAAGCTTTATAAATTGCATTTGTGTACATCTACTCAGTTCACTGGGGCAATTTGACTTTTAAAGGAATCACATCTGTCGTAGTGTTCCATTTTTTTACTCCTTGAATAATTCTCTAGTATACTCCCTCATCTTTATCCTCAATGTCATGGCTTCATTCAAACACGTATTTCTCTAACTTGACTACTGCAGTGGCTTCCAAATAGGTCTCTCTGCCTCCAGTTTCCTTCCATCTAATCTGCCTTTGACATTGATGATTCATTTCAATAATTAAAAACATGTTTTGTACCAAGGTTGAGAAGGGACAGTGTTGACATGTCATGGGGTTGTTAACCATTGTCATAAAACAGTATGTGTACTAACTGCTTAACGAGAAACTATTTGTTCTGTAAACCTTCATCTAAAGTACAATAAAAAAAGAAAAATAAATAAAAATAAAAGGAAGAATGAAGTCATAAAAAAACCCCATGTTTTGTACATTTAAAAAATGTTATATTCAATCAACAAATACTTACTGAGTGCTACTCCCTGCCACATGTTGTTCCAGGCACTGAGATCCAACAGTGAATAAACTGAACAAAAATTCCTGCCCTCGGGAAGCTTATATTCTGTTAAGTTTTTTACTGTTATCATTATTTATCTTTGTTCTGTGTTCTTCGTTACAAATTTTGGCAAATGATGATGATATTGATGATGGCTGTCATTTTATGCATCAGAGATTATGCTAAGGCCTTTACATATAAATTATGTTAAAACAATCCAAGAGCAACCTATTATTACGTTGAGTTTGTGAATGAAGAAATTGAGATTCAAAGAGTTTAGCTAACAAGTTCAAAGTTTGAGATTAAAAAATATTTTGGAGACAAGATTTGAATCTGGCACTGTCTTTCTTTAATACCTGGGACATAACACTACACATCTTCTCTTAAGATGTTCAAAAGGTTTCTGAATAGATGACTGAGTCCTATAGAAACCAAAATCTGTTTATAAAATGACAATTTTGTATATTCAGCTAACGGAAAGCAGTGGTTTCTCCTCCTCCCCACCCCCCCACCTCCGCCCCTGCAGGGGACAGCTGGCACTATCTGGAGGCATTTTGGATTGTCATGACTGGGATGGGAGGCTGCGCTGACATCTAGTGTATATAGGCCAAGCGTGCTGCTAAAGATTTTACAATGCCTAGGACACACCCCCACAACAAAGAATTATCCTGCACAAAGTATCAGTGTGCTGGCCTATAATGATGGCAGTTGTAAACAATTAAAAAAAAAATTTTAGATCCTTATTTTTCCTTTTTATGCTTTAAAGTCTGTTAGACTGAGTGTATTCTTTGTATACCAAAATAAACCTTATTTATATTTTAAAATCCTCCCTCTTTCAGTTTAAACTTAGTAATGGAGTTTCACTGAAAATTGCCTATCAGTTGAAATACTTTAAATACATATATTTGTTGGTTTTAAGTAACACTTTACTCAATTGTTTATGGAAACATTAACTTAGAAATTGAATCTTATGCTTTCATATAATTTAAAAATATAATTCATGCTCTGTTCTTCATATATAAAAATGTCAAAGAACACTGATAGCGGACAATCTTCTTTAAATTGATTTACTGGTAGTAGTGATGGGTCTGCACTGAATCATCTATTTAGAAAGAGGACAGCTGGGGCCAGAGATCTCATCCGTGACTATGGAACAGTTGTGGGTTTTTTTTTTTTTGTGCTTTAAATCCATGCTATTGATCTTGACAGCATCATGTTTTCCTGTTAGTTAGTTGCAGTTGAGTTGCTTCCGACTCAAGTGTACAACAGAACAAAACATTGCCCAGTCTTTTGTCCTCTTCAAGATTGTTGGCATGCTTGAGTCCATTGTTGCAGTCACTGTGTATTTTGAGTGTCTTTCAACCTAGGGAGCTCATCTTCCAGCACTCAACTGAACAGTATTTTGTTGTGATCCATAGAGTTTTCGCTGGCTAATTTTCAGAAGTAGATCTTTGGGCTTTTCTTCCTAATTTGTCTTAATCTGGAAGTTCAGCTGAAACCTGTCCACTATGGATGACCCTGCTGGTATTTGAGACATGTGTGGCATAGCTTCCACTATCATAGCAACATGCAAGCCACCACAGTACAAAAAATGACAGACCCAAGATCTCTCCTGGCCTTCATAATTCAATTTTGTGGTTTGAGAGTCAAAACGTAAATTCATAGGACAAAAATGGAAGCCATATTCATTTAATCATTTTCCTTCAAAAACAGTCGTTAGAAGTTCTTTGGGGTGGGGGTGAGGAAGCAGCACTTGAAGAGGTGAATAGATGTGGCTTGGTATAGACAGCTTCCTTCTAAAACATCAGATGCCTAGAATTTAGTTGTTTATAGTCTGTTTCTTGACAGATGTTAAAATCAATACACAGTTTTTGTACACCCATGCATAAAAGAATGTACTTTCTTAATTCAGCATAGATTTCTGCTCAAAGACCAGAGCATAGTAATTGCTTTGCCCCAATTGTTCCAAAATGCTGTAAGATACTAAGTATACTCATCTTCAGTTTACATCAAAGTTTTGAGTACACAATTAACTTTTCTCCATAACGAATTCCTGAGTTTATTCTGAATTATCTTTCCAAGAAAAATTTAAGATCTTTACACACATACTCAGGAGATAAAGTCTTACAACGTTTCTTGGAGTCTTTATTATATATGCTTATGACTCTTATCCATGTCTTCATGAGAACCATACAAGATAATATTGGCCAAATGACAACCTGACCACGGGTTCACTGCTTCATTTCAGATTAAGGCCAGAATGGTGTAATCTTGGTCATCTTTACCATATATAGCACACAGGGAACCATTGAAGACATGTTAAATATGACACCTATAATTAGAAAGACCTATGGTTAAACCATAGCAATTTTAAGGATGAGGTAATTTTGGGGGTGTCTTAAAAACAACGATTAATCCAAACTTTTCAACTCAGTTTATTTGTACGGCAGTAAATTTTTTTCCCACCAAGTATGCTCTTTAAAAGAAACGCCTGATATCTGGCCTCAGTCTCTTAACGAGTTAATGTGGCAGGTCATTAAGGGTATAGAATTTGAAATAGAGTTCATCTCTCTCCCACATTTCTTATTCTAACTTCACAGCCCCTTACATCACCTCCCTGGGATCCAAGCCGCTTGAACAAATGAAAAGAGCCTGTGAACAGCCAGGGACCTAAGGAATCACGGTGCACGTACTAAGAAAAAGCAGAAGGACTGCGATTAGATTAAGCAAGGTGGGAAAGGGATATTGGCAGGTAAAACACCGGAAAGTTACAACTTGGGTTATTTTTTAACTGGCTTCCTACAAACAAAGCCAGTGTGGGTGTCTCATTCGCTACGTTGTAAATGAACTTTAGGTGTTCTTTAGTTGGGGGAGCCTTCTGAATCTGAGAACTTGGCGGCGGTTCAACGACCCCACCCTCGGGGTCCCCAGGGGGCGTCTTCTGGAGAGCCTGATTGTCTGGAGCGAAGGCGCAGAGACAGCAGGGAGTGGAGGGCGAGCGACGCCGGCCCCAAAAACAAACACAAACGAGCCTTGCTCCCTTTTGGGGGAAACTTCCTCGGCTGCGACCAGAGCGAGAGGGGGCGGCAGGACGGCAGTTCCCCTCGGAGAGGCAGAGAACAGCGCGCACGAGTCTCCGGGCGCGCGGTGAGCGCGGCGGCCGTCACCTCCTCCCCTCCCCGCCTCCGCCGGCGCTGTCTCCTCCCTCCGCCCAGCGCGGCCTCCCTTGCTCCCTCCCCTCGTGGCTGGCTCCGGCGGCGGCGGCGGACGGGGAGGGTGTGCGCCGGCCGAGAGGTGTCGGCGACGAGGAAAGGGAAGTTTCAAGTGGAAGGTCGTCCGCCGGCTGGCGTGTCCTCCCGTCTCCTCCGGCAGCATCATGGCGGAGCCGAGCGGCTCTCCTGTGCACGTCCAGCAGCCCCAGCAGGCGGCCCCG
>NW_004443973.1:16045501-16087086 GCF_000243295.1 Trichechus manatus latirostris
CAGGCCGGGGGCGGAGGCCAGGCGGGAGGTGCGGCCAGGGGCAGGCGGGGGCGCGGGATGCTAGGCTCGCTTGCATGCTCGCCCCGGAGGCCGAGAGACCGGCTTCGGGGCCTACCGGCTTCAACAGTTTTTTTTTTTCCTCCCTCTAATTTGTTCGTTCTCTGTGCGCTGGTGCTGCAGGAGGCGGCGCGGCGGATGTGACTGGCACTGCAGACAAGCGGCACGCTGCAAACTTTTATCCCCGGGATCGCCTGGGCGGCGGAGCTGGGGACTCGGTAACGCCGCGGCATCTCCTACCACCCCGGCGCGCCGGGGTCACAGTTCCTGGTTGGGGGCCACGCGGGCAGGCAGCCGTGGGTGGGGTGAGGTTGCAGGGGCGCCGCCCTGGGCTGCCAGCGCCCCTGCGCCGCGTCCCGGGAGCCGCGTCCTGGGGGACTCTGCGGGCGCAGCCGCGCCTCAGCTCTCCAAGCTCTACGCCTCTGCCTCTCGTCATTATCCTCTCGCCGTGGGTAACCCGGCCACGTAGAAGCGGCGGAGGCCCGGGTTCTTTGTCGAGCCTGGGGAGGATGCTTGCCTGACTCTCAGACAGTCGCCCCTCCGCGCCCGCGTTGCAGCCCTATTCTCCATGACGCCCTGCGCGCCCGGGTACCCGCCTCCCTCAGTGCCGGGCGCGCCGCCTGCCGCCCAACCCGGCCGCCCGGGGAAAGCGGGCGCCCTGCCTCTTCCCCTGCACCGGGCCGATGCTTCTCTCTGGTCCACGGCCGAGTTGCAAGCGTGAAACCTGAGTGTGCCGGTGATGTTCCCTGCTTTTCGGTGCCTTCTAGTCGGCTCACAAAGATCACTTTATCTTACATTTTTAAAAACCTGACAAAAGTCGAACAGCAAGAAGCTGGCGTTACTTTTCCTTGGACAGGCAAGTGAAGGGCCAGGAGGTTTGTGTTGACCTTTCTCTTAGAACCTTCCGTGTAGGATCTTCCTGTTTAAGAATCTTGTTAAACCCACTTAGGGAAGCCTCCAGGTAAAGTGGGCCTTCAGGTACTAACCTTATTGGCTCTGAGATGGGGTGCTGCCTTCCCATAATCTTCATATTTCAGTACAGTGATGAAAAAGGAATTCAGGATATTTATCTTAAATATATTTTCTGCCTTTCACTTAAAAAAATTCTTCTCCCCTCACCTTTTAAAAAATTAAAACAGATACAAGAATTTCATTAGGTGTTTAAATTATTAGTCTTTATAACCTGCTAGTGTGTGAATGGAAACCCTGGTGGCGTAGTGGTTAAGTGCCACGGCCACTAACCAAGTGGTCGGCAGTTTGAATCCACCAGCTGCTCCTTGGAAACTCCATGGAGCAGTTCTGCTCTGTCCTACAGCGTCTCGACGGCAGCGGGTTTGTTTTTTTTTACTCTGTGAATGAAACATATTTTGGGTTTAATTAATGGCCTTTTCCCTAAGCAATTAAATACGTAGTTTCTGATGCCACTTGAATGCAGTTTAGAGTAACTACATACACTGAAATATATATAAGAAAATGAGGGGCAAGACAGCAACTTGGGATATAAAAGAGATAATAGGCATCCTTAGCTAAAATCCTTTGAAAACCTGGGGTTTTCATAACTGTTGGCAAAACATTCTCAAGCGATGAGTCTTCAGGTCATTGCCTGGATGGATTAAAAGGCTTCAAGAGCTCCTAAAAGCTTAGAGTATTCGTGAAAACCTCTTTAGCCTGTCATATAAGCCCCTTCATCTTTCCAGTTTTATTTCCTGCCCTCAACCTGCACGCCCCCTCCCACAGTCTACTTACCTTGGCTGTACTCAGAATACTTTGCTGTCCTCCAACACATCTGGTCTTCTGTTCTTTGCTGCGTTTGCATAGGCTATTCAATAAGTGCCCATCTTTGTCTAGTGAATCTCACTCAGCTTCCAATGCCAGGGTGAATATCCGTTGAGAAGCCTTACACTTCTTCCTAGGCAAAAGGCAAAGTACTGTGGCCTCTTCGTTCCCTTTTTTTACATACCTTATAGCAGTGCCCTCCCATAGTTTGTATTTGCTCAACAAAATGTGAGGGCCTACTATGTCCCAAAGGTCCCTGGATTGCACAAATGGTTTGTGCTCCACTACTGACCTAAAGGTTGGTGGCTCAAATGCATTCAGCAGCACTGTGGAAGAAAGTCCTGGCAATTTGCTTCCACAAAGATTACAGCCAAGAAAACGCTATGGAGCAGTTCTACTCTGTAACACTTGGGGTTGCCATGAGTTAGAATCAGCTGAATGGCAGTGGGAGTACTATGTCCCAAGCACTATGCTAGCTGCTAGCAGTATAGAAATTAACAAAAATGGTCCCTACCGTCAAGGATTTAATGAGTTATTAGGAGATATATGTAAATAAGTCTATAGGATGATGAGTGAGTAGTGGGAAAGCACAAAGAAGGGAGTGATTGCTAGGAAGCATTGACTTTATAAGAAAAGGTCATATTTGAGCTGGATTTTGAATTCTGAGTAAGAGTTTGTTAAGTGCTTAGTTATGCAGACAAGCCTCATGCTGCAAACATTTATCTCTGGATTGCCTTCCCTAACCAGCCATGAACTCCTCCAGGGTCTTATTCATCCCTCTGTCCCCAACATATAGGGTCTTATTCATCCCTCTGTACCCAACATACAGGGTCTTATTCATCCCTCTGTCCATAAAAATTGAATGATTGTATGTGTTTCCATAGAGTTTGGACTAGAGTTTTTAATCAATTTACATTCTTATTTTGTTAGTCGTTACAGTTAAATTGCAAACTTTGCCTTTTGAAAACAATTACTTTAAGCTGGTCAGTTTTCTGAACTAATGAATAAAATCTTAGTTTAATTTAAGTGATAGGATTAATCACAGGGCTTCTTTCTGCTTGCAATAACAGCATCGTTAATTATGGCTGAACAGTAGGAAAAAAAATAGAAACTTACCTGAGAAATTTTTGAGAACAGAAATAACTGCTTATTATTACTTCTACCTAGATTTCTGCACATTCACACAGTGGGAAGGGCTTTCTTACATTTTAAATGTATCTCATATTTTTCCAACTAAAAGAGGTGGCCTGTGTGGAGATCAAGTTATTGAAAAATCAAATTGCTGAACAGGGTTTTGTAAGGGCTGAATGTTTATAGGGAATTACAAACCTATTTCCATTTAGTGGTTAATGCTAGTTGAGTAATTAAGAGTGAACTTGTGGTTAAGCACTTTTGCTTAAACAGTACATGCAGAAGTTAGTAGTTCAGACACTGAACCAGTTTTGACACGAATGCCATTGACAGCCTTTGCCTCTACCCGCCATACGGCAGGTGTCATATGATATGGCTCTGGCAGTGTGAGCCGTGACCAGCAGGAGGCTCAGATGTGCCGGAGGAGGAGGCCCAGGGAGGCATGGTGTTTTAACTTTCCAGCGTGGCACGGAGCACTTTTTCTTCATTTCCTTCTGGCAGAGGTTAGGCCTCAGGATTAGAAAAGAATATAGGCTTACTAAAATCCAAACAGAGCAAGTTCAGTTGTTTGACTTTTGTTTTAGAAAAATTAACACAGGATTTTGCAAGTCTGAAAATAAAATTTTCTCTTTGTCGTATTGTTGTTCTTGTGTTGTAAAAGATCAATGGAGAAATTGTAATGCTCCTAGGAGTAATCTGGCACAGAAGTTTATGCATGATCTGAAAATAATGTGAAATCTGCTGAAGAGAGCTTTGTACTTAAAAACCAAACCCACTGCCATCGAGTTGATTCCAGCTCATAGCGACTCTATAGGACAGGGTAGAACTGCCTTGGAGGGTTTCCAAGGCCCTAAACCCTTATGGAAGAAGATTGCCAAATCTTTTCTCCTGCTTTTGCGGCTGGTGGGTTTGAACCACTGACCTTTCAGTTAGAAGCCAAGCACTTTAACCACTGTGCCACCAGGGCTCCTTTTTGTATTTAGAGCAGGGTTAAAAATGTTCTGAAATTATTAAATTCCTTCTTTAGCTGTCAGTATTCTTGGTAGATTTCAAATATTTGTCTCCTATAAAAGTGCTGCTCTTTAGAGGCTTTCTAACTTGTTTGTACTCTTCAGCCTTTTTAATCTCTGTTCCTCATGCCTTTCTCACTCCCAGATTCCTTCTTTATGAGTATAAGGGGTGCTGAAAGCTATGTCAATTTTAAAATTTCGTTTAGTCAGTGGTATTAATAGCATCACCATGATTCCCTGAACAAAGCATAGAAGGAGAACCATGGAAATACTGACTTGGGTACCAGTAATGAAAATGAACATCTGCAATGGACTTCTCTGTCAAAGCTGTAATTATTGCAGGATCAGTTTCTGTATTTGAATCAGGTCATTTCAGCAGTGGCTGTTGTCTTTGCTGATTTTCCTTTGAAACACTGAATAGATGCCTGCCCCCGAGTATGATTTTCTTAGATTCTTTTGCAGCATGTGTATGTAACTGGTGGCTCATGAGCCTTAACATTACGTAGTTTCTGATTTCTCAGCATTGCTTCACTTTTGGCTTGAGTGATCATTTAGAGTGATCTAAAATAACAGTTACTTAATTTGCTGTCCTAGTCGATACAAATAATTTTTTTGATTCCTAGAACCCTCGCCATAGTTTGACAGGGCGTCCTCTGAGTGCTTTGTTTCTCTCCTGTGAGGCTTTATTTAATCATTTACATGCATTTTCCCTAGGCCCAGGTGATACGACATGTGGTCAGTCTTCAAGGGGGAGCAGCCTCTCCTAAAAGGAGACCTTCAAACAGCCTGAGACATTCCCACTTTGCTCTGTGCTCTCAGAGGCTCTGTGGAGTTCTATGGTTTAGGAACTAAAGCTTTTTTTAATAAATGAACTAGAGGGATCTTGACAGCAGTAGGAGCTACACTGGGTCCCAGTGGTTTTCTGGAGCCTCAGGGGGCCAGCACGCTGCTCTGGGAAGACCCATCTCATTGATGTGTGCTTTCAGATCTCCCAGACCTTTAGACCAGGCCACTTTGCTGCTGATAACAATTCTATGTTTAGTTTGACTTTATTTTTAATACTAAAAGAAAGAGGCGTAAGATACTTGACTGAAGCACAAGACTTTTGGTTTTTCATTTTGTTTCATTTTCATTTTTTTTTAATAAAGAGAAAAATGATACAGAATTTTTTTTTTTTAAACGTGCTGTTCAAAGTACTACATGGGAAAATCTCAAGGTAAAAAGAAACATGTTATATCAGTACTTGCTTTATTTGTGCATTTGATTTGTGACTGATAGTGTTTTCCCCTTACTCCTGTGATCTATTGTATATACTACATTTTTGGTAGTATTTGAAAATGAATTATAACAGCATGAGCTCTGGAGTCAGACTCTTGGGTTCATTTCATATCCTGGCAGCAGCAGACACTGGTGTTGTGACCTTGAGCGAATTACTTAAACTTCTCTGCCCTCAGTTTCCTCATTTGTTAGGTGGAGATGATAAAAATAGGGTTTCATGAGGACTGAAAGAATGTAAAGCACTTAGGATACTGCCTGGCACACACACACTCTCAATTAGTCTTAGCCATACCTAATGTAAACTTGGTTTGCTAATCAGATCTAGACTATCAGGAGAGAGCACAGCCCTGTCTTTGGCAAGGTTGTAGAGTGCTTGAATAGTTTCTCTGGTAGCTGTCTTCTAGGAGAGGAAGCGGGTGAGAGAGGTTGCCTCCCAGTCTCCTTCCAGTGGGTGGCTGGAAGGTGGCTGGCAGCGGGAGCCAGAGGCCCATGTAGGCCCAACTTCCGCTTGCACCTCGCTGTGTGGAGGGAGCTGGAGAGACCTGTGGCACTCTTGGCAATTTGGACAGCTCAGGGGTTCAGGTGCCAAATGGCCCTCTGACAAGTGGTGAGAGCATCCTGCGGGAAGGTTGCTGGGAGGAACAGCCCATTATGAAAGGGCTCTGCGAACAGCCTGCTAAGACTGCACTTTTCCTCCACCTCTGAGATCGCCCTGTGGAGGCTGCCATGTTGGCAGGAAATGCTGCTGACTAAAAGAAATATTCACTGTGTGTCCCAGTGAGTGAGAGGACAGGGGCATTTGTTTCCAGATAAAGTCATCACTATTGCTCCCCTGTCTCCTTCCTTCCCTCTCTTATATTCTCAAGTCTCTCTTATCTTGAAAAACAAAAGAGAACAAAACACTCACTATTCCTTCCTCCTGTAGCTACTACCTTATCTGTCCCTTCTTCCTTTCACAGCTAAGCTGTTTGAAAGAACCTCCCATTCACTTCTTAGCCCACTGCAGTCTGACCTCTGCCCTCTCCCGCTAAGACACCAAAGCTGCTGTTTCCAAAATCTCAGTGACCCGTCTGTGGCCAGAACCAGTGGACGCTGCAGTCCTTCTTGCGCTTCCTCTCTGTGGCATTTGGCACGTGGCAAGGACTGGAAGGGCTCTGGTGTGGGCTCCCATGCCATCCCTTTCTCCTGGACGGCCTCCTACTTCCCTGCCTGCCCCTGCTCCAGGATCCACATCTCAAAATGCTGAGAGTCTCCCTGACCTTTGAACTGGTATTTGCATTACCTTTTATACATCTTTATTTGGATGTTTCATAGGAACTTTATATTGACAGTTAAACTCGTTATCTTTCTACCCTCGCTTCTGTCCTAATCCTGCTTCTCCCATAGTCTCCATCTTCATTAAGACCCTAAAGTGGAAAACGTGTTCGTCATCCTCCACTTTATCATCTTTGTCAATCTCCACAACTGTTTGTTTACCAAATCCTCAATATTCTGCATCCTTAATACTTTTTTGATGTGTCTCTGATTCTTGGACTTGGCTGCCACCAGCTTACTTCAGGACCTTATAAATTTTTATTTTTTTTGATTGTTGTAATAACTTCCTAACCAGTTTACTTGTCTCAATTCTTGCTTCCGGCTCCAGTATGTATTGCTGCTAAAGTGATATACTGCTCTACCAGAATTTTTATCATGCTACTCTCAGGCTTAAACACCTTTAGTCGCTCTTCCATCATCTTCAAGGTTAATTCTAAGAATGATGTTTAAGGCCTTTTGGGAACTACCTCTAGCCTCCCTTGCCAGCCACATCTTGTCGTTTCCAGCCAGTGGGGAATCTTTTGCAGTTGCTGAAATGCTTTAAATTTTTCCTATGCTTGCAACACCACTCTACCACCCTTCCTTTATGTTTTTGTCTACATAGCAGAGAGCTCCTTCTCTCCTTTTAAGTTTTACTTTTATTGAAGTGTAATAAATGTACGGCTTGATATATGTTCGCAAATTGAACATACCCATGGAACCAGCACCCTAATCCAGGATCTAAGACCCCCAAGTACATGATTTCTCTTCACAGAGACAGTCTCTGTACCTTGAAGGCCTTTCCCCTACCCCCTCTGGTTCTGTTGAGTATCTCATTCCCCGGCAGTCCTCACTGTATGCCAGTAGGTTGCCTGCTTGCCTATCCTGGCGCTAGACTGCTAACTCCCCTTGAGGACAGGGTCTGTACTTTATCTCTGTACCCCACACCTCATATTAAGTATTTGATTTGCAGGACTGAGTTCTGGGGAAACATAACTCTCATTCCTCTTGTGGACATGGAACATTGCCTTCCTGGATCCTGAAGATTTGATCTTGCTTGCAGTTAATGATGGTGCTTATTTAGTGTGTTTCAGCCAATCAGCTTAAAGGGCTCTGTAGACATTAGCTCATTAATCCTCACAGATCAAGAGTAAGCACTTTGAGTGCTTTCATCTGCCTCATTCTGTAGGTAGGCAGCAGACGCCTGGCTTTCCTGGGGTCATAGGGCTGAGAGGTGGCCTCTCCGGATTAAAGGGCCTAGATCTTGCTACCAGACTGCTGGTGTCCTTTTAGGTAGACACTGTAGTAGAATGAGAAAGTCCTGGCTCTGCTCTCTTCCTCTAGAGCTTTCCTGAGTATACAGATGGTCCTTCCCTGATGTTTATTTATTTATGTTATTGTTGGGTGCCATCAAGTCGATTCTGGCTCATAGCGTCCCCATGTGACAGAGTAAAATTGCCCCTTAGGATTTTCTAGGCTGTAAATCTTTACAGAAGCAGATCGCCATGTCTTTCTCCTGCGGAGCAGCTGGTAGATTTGAACTGCCAATCTTTCCTTTAGCAACTGAGCGCTTAAGTGTTTGTGCTCTTTGGGGCCTCCTATTATGTAGAAATCAGGACTATTGTAGAAGCTCAGGGATATAGGTAAAACACAGGGCAGGATTGCAGGACAAGTGGTTTTCAAAGCTTGTTAAGATGATAGAAGTTTTTTTTTTTTTTAATTATAAAGGACTGAGTGTGATAGGTTTGGTGTAGTATATGCTGAGATCCCAGAATTGAGTCTCTCTTTTGAAGTCAGCACCAATCTGATAGATGTTAGAACTCTTCTGTAGTGTCTTACTCTGAGAAACACTTCTATTTTCTCTTTAAATATGTTTCTCTATGTAGTCAATCATATGAGGTTTTACATTTCTCCTCTAAGATAGTTTTGTTTAAATTGTGCTAAAACAACTATGAGATGGTTAAAGTGATTCAGGTGTTTCAAATGTTTTCTTTTTCCATATCTGCCATTCATTGGTCAAGTTTTTAATACTAGAGGAGAATCCAATATGTTAATTAAAAAGGCATTTCAGCGTTTCCTTAACTGGGAAGTGGAGGAGAAATAGAAGTCCTTTAGAGGGTGGATTGGCAGTACATTAGTTCTAGAATTGATTTAGATAAACACTTTGGAATCCTATGTGAATTAATACTGCTATATTTCAAGTTTCTTCTTACTTGCCAAACAATGAACAATGATTTGAAAATAAATTCAGGCTTGGGTATTAAAAAACTTCTTGGACATTGAGCAATTAGATGATTGTATATTTCGATACATGTGAAAATAACATTTTAAGATTGTCAGAACTGGTAGAGCCCTTGACATTCACTTTATCTCTTAAATTTTACTTTCAAACTTCTTAGAAGCCTGGTACTGGGGGTGCTCATTCAGTTCTTCCCTTTGCTGAAGATAAACATTTTCATGACACTTAGGGGTTTAGGGTTCCAACATTTAGGCACCACTGGAGCTATTTGGCAGAAAAACTAGCATGGCAAGTAGAGAGTGATGACTTTCTGCCATGTGAGTGATAGATCTTCACTCGGGGAGTATTTTGGAAGCCAGCGACCTGTGACAATTCTGAGACTTCTCACAATCACAGTGTTGACAGTTGAAGTCTTTTGAAGAATTCATGATCTTGTTTTGAACTGGTAGCATCAGTTTGCACCAGCGTTTGTACCAAGAGTCATTCCAGTTGCTTTCTGTCTTGCCCTGTTTAGTTTGAGGATTGAAAAAGGATTATAGTTTCCTTGGTGCCTATTGGTCTATGTTGTGCTGCTTAGATTTTAATTGGAATCATCTGGTTATACCTTTTTTCTTTTGTTTTAAACTGGCAACGCCATCATCCTCCCTTGCTTAATTACAGTGTGACTTCAAGAAAGCGGAGGAAGAGGAGCAGTTAGGATGTCAAGGGGAAGGAATGATAGGTCAGTGCTGGCTTTTATAAGTCTGTTAACAAGTGAGGAATGGCATAAGGATACAGGGACAAAAAGGAAATTTAATTCTGGAAGAGGCTGAAGAGGAAATCTATTCCAGCTCCTTTGTTTTGTAAATGAAGTCTCTGAGGGCTGAAGTTGAGGTAACTTGCCTATGTCCAAAACCCCCCAGAATCCTGGTCTTACTGTTCCTACCTAGTACAGTATTTTACTCAGTAATTGTTTCACTATTAGTGGGAAGGAAGAATTAGATGTTAGAAATATTGATTCAATGAATTTTATAACTACCATTTTAATAGAATAAATAGATACTTGTCTGGGAAAATATTTACCATTGATATCATATTAAAAATATTAGTTATCTCTTTAGAAGTGTTGACATTTTATATATACATACGTGTACATATTATATAAATATAATTTTTCATTAGAGTCTGTTTATTTAACATGTAAACTAGGTTATTCACATAGTATCTTCATTTCAAGCATCATTTTTTGCCTGGTCTATTACAGTAGACTATTTTTTTATCTTTGATTATAATCTGTCAGTGAGATGGAGTTGAGTGTGTGTGTGTGTGTGTGTGTGTGTGTTAGAAAGTAAGGTTGAGGAGCGGCCAGTTAATAGATGAATAAATGTATATGAATTATACATACTTCAGGACTGGTCATTTGCTGGAGCCAAGTTTCTGGGCTAGATTCAGGTCCCTTCCGCCAGACTGATAGTTTATAATAATCAGAACAGCAACAGCATTCCTAGCAGTTCCTCCCACACTGTGCTGTTGGGTATGGTAGCCATTGGCCTCATGTAACTATTTAAATTTAACGTAATTAAGATAAAATAAAAATACAGTTCCTCAGTTGCATTAGCCAAACTGTAGTGCTCACTAGCCAGCTGTGGCTAGTTAACTGCCTTATTGGATAGTGCAGATGGAGACTAGTTCTGTCGTCCCGGAGAGTTCTGTCGGATAGCACTGGATAGTATGTTCTCAAACAGTATATTCAAAGACTGACTAAATATTATCATGATGGCTGTAAGCGGTGGAAGGATACCTTCTGATAACATGAAAAGGCAGTGCCATTCTGTCGTAAGTACAAAAAGAGAGGCAACACTAATCTGATTAAAAAAAAAAAATCTTTTGTTTCTACTCTGTGCCCTGTTTGAGAGCTAATTGATTCATATTTTCAGATAAACAGTTACTCTTTTTTGTATTGTGAAATAGATAACCCCTGTTGACTTAGAGCGGTAGTTTTAAAGTATGAGTTTCTATCTTACCCGCTAAACTCATTCTGGAAATGTCCTTGTGATTGCTATAAATACATAGATTCCTCCCAAATGAATTTCAGTATTTTCAGAAGTATAAAAATGTTGTGTTTCTTTAAAAAGTCACTTTTGAGTCTAGGGGTTGGGTGTGGTAGACTTAGTTTACCTTCTTTTATGTTATGAAGAAAGAACTAAATTAGGCTTTTTTGGTGAAATTATAAAGAAGTTCTGAAATTAATCCTACTTAGGAAAAATACCTGTACTAATTTAAGACACTTAAAAGGTGAGCTTGTATTGTGGTCCCTTCTTTTCCCTTGAGTTAAAAACATTTTGGTGTATGATTAATTAAAGGATTAATAGTTTAGCCTAATTTATATATCACAAAGTAAATGAAACATTCAGTATTTAAGCTAGTACCTTAGTGGAAATTCAAACTAAATAACCATTGTATGGGTACGATACCTGCTTTGTTAGGAGAGAGTTAATGACTGAGGGGTGAAAAGAGTCTGTGTAGGGGGATTAACTGGGTTTAATATTGGAAAATTTGAGAACAGTCTGTACTTTCTCACATGTAGTGTCCCTTGGGTGAACGGGGCCATAACAAAGAATGTTTTACTATGTAATCCTTTTTTATTTTTCCTTGTAGATGCTCTTTCAAGTTTCTGGGTCCTAAACCCAGTGCCTGACTTTAAACAAGGATTGTTGTGGAAACATTTTTAAAATGGCACCTTCCCTGGGTCAGCTGGGTGACTGAAATAGGACCAAGAGAGGTGTTCCAGATGGTGATTAATGGGACAAATTTAAGATGAGTAATAATCTCATTTTAATGAGATGAAGTATAAGTCAAGATCAGGCCTAGATTGTTAATCTTTACTAAAGTATTTCTCAGTTGTTTAGAAAATGAAGATGTCTAGGTCTAAGAGATGATGAGCCCCTGACTTCATCTGTAATCATCTTGATTGTTTTCACAAGAGCAGCAAGACTTCCTGAAGACTATAATTTCACATCCTATTCTTTAAAGCCCATTGTTATTGTTAGTTGCCATCAAGTTGATTCCAACTCATGGGGACCCCTTGTGTGCAGAGGAGAACTGCTTCATAGGGTTTTCATGGCTGTGTGACCTTTTGGAAGCAGATTGCCAGGCCTGTCTCCTGAGGCGCCTCTGGGCAGGTTCGAACTGCCAAACTTTCCACTAGTAGTGGAGCACTTAACCTTTTGCGCCACCCAGGGACTCCTTAAAGGCCATTAGAAACAGATAATATAGGTGGTTTTGTAGCTTATGTATTTGCTTAAATAGTCGTAAAGAAACAGGGAGATAACTGACCTTTAGTCACTAGGGTAGGTAGAAGTCCCAGTAAGACATTTATTTTGCTAGTTCTTTTAGGTTGTAGTCCATTTAGTCTGTCATTTGAAAAAGTGAAGTTATTTTCAGCTGTAACTAGTTGTTTAAAAATTAAAGATTGCTTTGTCTCTTTGAGCCCCTTAAAGGAAATGACAATAAGATGAAAGATGATATTTATGAGGTATGGCTGACTTTAAAATTGATCACATCAGAATTTATGTATACAGGAAGTGTTGTTTCCTTCAAGGAGGCATGGTGGGAGGTGTCCACTTATACTTTATAGCTACATTTTACTTTAAATTAAAAAAAGAATTACTCATATCCATCAGTCCTCTTATGAAGAAAAGAGATTGATTTTCTAATGTGACATTGATTTGCTCTTAAGATACTTTCAAAAAGGTTTTAAGCAGCGGTAGCATTATTGGATTAGTTATTTAACCTTCCAAAATGACCCATTAGCCAGACAGTGTTAAGTTAGTTGTTTAAGTTCCACTTTGCTTACTTTTATTTTTTAATCGATTCTGGATCATTACTTCATAGAAGTAATGAGATTATCTGGGACTTTGCTTTGAGGTTAGAATGCACTGTTAATAACCCGTTGCTGTCAAGTTGATTCTGACTCATAGCGGGATAGCAAAAACAAAAATCAATGGTGGACTGAGAGGTTAAACTGTAGAGTGGAGCTGGGATTCCAGAATCAAGTCTGTAAAGCCAGAGACAAGATGGAGATTTTCCAGCTAAGACCAGTGCAAGGCAACAGAAGACCTCAGATCTGGGTAGGTGTGAGGGTCATATCCAAGTTTAAAATTTGCAGGGGGTTGACAAGGGGTCAAGGCAAGAGAAGTAGTAGGAATAATGCAATTTTTTCCAAGAAAAGTTCAATGGCAGCATCTTGTGGTGGCACCTTATTTTTGAAGGTCTGCCTTCAGGTGTGCCTGTGACAAACTGAAAGGCTCGGTTCTCTAATAGGAATTCTAACAGTCTCTGTATCATTTTATCTATTGCTGCTTAACATACCACCCTAAAAGTTAGTGGCTTAAAATAACCATTTTATTTGCTTATGCTTCTGTGGTTCAGCAATTTGGGCTGCGCTTGGCTTGGCAGTTCTTCTGTTGGTCTTGCCTGGGGTCATTCATGTGGTGAGCTCAACTAGGACTGTCTATTTTAAGATGGCCTCACTAGTATGTATGGTGGTTGGTGCTGACTGTTGGCTCACCCTCTCTCTCCACTGGTTTCTCATTCTCAAGCAGGTTGGCCTCGACATTATACCCTGGCAGTAGCAGTGTTCCAAGATGGTGAGAGTGGAAACTGCAACAACTCTTGAGGCCTAGGCTTAGAAGTCATACGATACCACTTTGCTGAATTTTGTTGGTCAAGGCATATCACAAGTTTAGCCCAGATTCAAGGGGAAGGGAAATAGGTTTGTCCACTTGTTGGGAGGATTGGTAAAATCACATGGCAAAGGGCATGTGTACCAGGGATTGAGAGGAATCCTTGTGGCCGTCTTTGAAAACTGTCTACTGCAGCAACTTTATTTAGCACAAAGTGATAAATATATAATGTTTGTCATTCATTTAATTTTTGTTTTTAGTTTGTGGTGGGGAGAACTAATTGCCCAGCTACCTATACTCTAGTTGTTATAGTGTAGTTGGTTATAGGCTTCATAAATGTATTTGCTGTAGTGAACTAACCGTTGGAACGATTTTTGCTGTAAAAGTGGCTTCAGGAATATATAACTTGCTGAAAAATTTAAAGGTGTCGATTCTAATGCAACACTTGAAGGGGGTCGGCATGTATATGTAATGCTGATCCTTTTTAGCCTTGAGATGTTTTATTCCAGACTGACCTTCTTAAAGTCAATACCACGTTAAAAATATAGACTGTTTACATGCATAGGTAATTATTTCTCCTGCCACCTAGAAGTGAGTGAACTAGATCTGTCACAGTCCTAAAAATAACAGGTTATCTATGCATCTCTCCATTTAAAGGTAGGTTGTTGCTTGGATGATTAAATAAGTTTCCTTACTTTGATGTCAATCCAACAATATTTTACAGCCTGTTCTAGAGTCAGTTTTTTCTTTTTAAAGAATAGTCAGCTCATTATGATAAAAGGTCAGACTAGTAATGGTTCTTTACAGATTTTACACATTTTCTTTAGTTTATTAAATACTAATGGCAGAAATAATAGAAGGTAGAGAGATGTGCAGTTTTATCCTTTATTAAATTACAAAGTCTTTCTGGTAAAAGCCCTTATTATAAAGTATTTTGTGCTTTTAGATGTAAGAAGGGGGCTGAGTGTTATCTTTATAAATTTACAGATATAAATGCTAAGTGACTTGCTGTTTATTACAGACCTGGTCATGGCATTAGAATCATGGAGTGGCCCACCTGTGGTTGGCCAACACCCCTTTCTCACATAAGGAAGGACTGAGGAAAGGATGTTACCTAGACCTTTGAGGTTATAAAACATTCCAAGCTTATTTGTTTTAAACTTCCCCAATATTCGACAGGTAATAATAGAAGAAGGTCATTGTAGAAAATTTGGATAAATACAAAGGAAAAAAAAAATCATCAGTTACCCTATCACCCAGGGATAACCACTGTTTGAATGCTGGTACAGGAGTATATGTTGAAATGGAATTGGACTTTTAAAACAAAATGCAAATTGATATTTTGGGAAATTTCTACTTTTTAGCATTCCCAGTACTTTAAAAATCTAATTTGTTTAGAGCAAGAAAAATAAACTGATCTTAGATGATCATCTGCTTGGTGAAAGTGATTTGTTTCTCAGGGACTTGCTACACACTGAGAGTCAAGCAGATTTTATGCTACCGGACAGTGTATATGTGCATTTCTTTTTAATACTTAAATGTTTTTAGAGCCACTGAATACATTTAGAATCTGAGATGAACATTTATGTTTATGTAATATTTTTTACAAGTATCTATTATACTTTGTTTTTTGTCCTCTATATACTGTTGGATCACTTTATTCTGATATTTGGTCCTTTGTGATTGGAAGTGAAATCATTTTACAGAAAGTGTTGTGATTGGGGGAAGTTAAGCATAAGTAGCTTTCTTATTGGCTGCAGGTGCGTCTGAACAGAGTCATGACTTTCAGATTTCACGCTGACCTTTCATTATCAAACCTGGAGCTGGCAGTGGGAGAAATTTCTAGATGGGTTAAATAATATCTTTTTGTAGAACTCTCTGATTTCGTGGGTATGTGGGAGAAGTGAATCTCTAGGAATTCAGTTTGATCTGGATATTGAATATTTTGCTCTTTTAAATTTCAAAGATTTCATAATGTTTTAAACAAAACAATGATACAGTTACTGGCATGACTAGTCTTTATTTAAAAAAGCTTTTAAATTACAAAAGTGTAATACTTGTGTATCAAGTAAACAAGTGAAAGTAACCCTCAATTTCCATTCCCCAGAGATACCTTCTATCACCAGTTTAGTGTTTATCCTTCTAGATGTTTTCTATGTATATACATACATAAATATGTACATGAACACATAGGTTTTTCCAAAATATAATAATTATACATGTAATGTGAGAACTATACATATTATTCTGCAACATGTATATTTTCTGTATATACTTACAGTAAAATATACTATTACAAATATTCACAGCTATCATTCTAGATCATTTCTTGTGGATCTATCTTGGAAACGCTATGGGGCAGTTCTATTCTGTCCTATAGGGTTGCTATGACTTGGAATCGACTAGGCGATGGGTTTGGGTTTTGGTTTTCTACCTCATTTTAAAATATACCATCTTATTTCTATTCTGGGTTCATATTAACTGCATGGATGTACCTTAATTTATTTAATCAGTTGTCTGTTAATAAACTTATTGATTGTTTCTAGTTGTTAAATATTTCTGTAAGATGGAAATCCAGAAGTGGGATTGTGGGGCATAACGTATTGCATTTATATATTGATGGATACTATGAAATTTTCCTCCAGTTTTTATTCTAATCAAATACCTGCTTAATTACTCCCCTTACTACCATTAAAGCTAGAAGAGAGTTAGAATGAGAAAGCATCTTGTCTAATCCCCTAATTGACCTAGACCTGAATAAAATATCTAAGTTAGGTAGGAGAAAATGGTGGATGAAATGGGATGGTGATATGGTGATAGATTGGGAAATAGAAAAATTATTATCTGAGTTTAGGGAATGAAATGTGGATCATTTTATGGGCTAAAAAAATGAAATGGCCTGAAGCTTTACTAATAGGAACAAATTTATAAAAAGATTTTCTGAATTGGTGAGAAATCTAGACTATAAAATAGAATATAGATTATTATACCCTTTTGGTTACAAGGAACAGGATCTCACTAAAATTACCTCAAGTCATGGGGCATTTTTACAAAGATAGATCCCAGGTTTCACAGCATCCCAGGAAAAGCTGAGCATCCAGGTCTTCAGGAATAGCAGTAAAATGAGGTCTCACGGACCCAGGAAATGGACAAGACCTCAAAACAGCAGAAATTTCTGTTGCTGTTAGTTGCTGTTGCGTCAGCTCCAACATGGCGACCTTATGTGTAACAGAACAAAACATTGCGCAGTCCTTTGCTGCTTAATTGCTGCAGTCTCTCCTTATTTTCCAATTTTAATCCCAAAGATTGATTTGGGTTCCTTCATGGGACACCTCCCAGCCTATAAACCAACTACCCTAAGCTCAGGTGTGCTCCTTGGCCCAACCAGCTGAGGCCAGAGAGGATAGTACTTAACATCAAAAACTCCTGCTTCTAAAGGGGCTGTAGATATGGCAGGCAACAGGAGTTGGATCTATGTAGCATTACTCTTAGGTAAGTATCCAACTACCTATTTAAGAGGGCACTTGCCTTAAAAAAAACAAAACAAAAACCCTAATTACCAAAACATAGTCCTTGATCTCTAAGGGCATTGGTGGCTCAGAGGTAGAATTCTCATCTTCCATGCTGGAGACTCAAGTTTGATTCCTGGCCAGTGAATCTCATATGCAAATACTACCAGTAAGTCAGTGAATGTTTACATGTTGCTATGATGCTGAACAGGTTTCAGCAGATATTCCAGACCAAGAAGGACCAATAAGAAAGGTCTGGCTATCTACTTCTGAAAATAAGCCAGTGAAAACTGTGTGGATCACAACAGTCTGATGTGCAACCCATACCAGGGATGGTACAGGACCGGGCAGCGTTTAGTTCGATTGTGTGTGGGGTCACCATGAGTTGCCACCGTGACTCAATGGCAGCTAACAAGAACAACAGTAATCCTTGATCTAGGAACTTTTTTCTTAGAAAGTATATACTTATGATGTGCTTAAAAAGCAGTT
Source organism: Trichechus manatus latirostris (assembly GCF_000243295.1). Lineage (NCBI taxonomy): Eukaryota > Metazoa > Chordata > Mammalia > Sirenia > Trichechidae > Trichechus > Trichechus manatus. Next base: position 16,062,948 of record NW_004443973.1, read on the forward strand.
TATTTATGTCGTTAAATACTTCCCTAGGAAGTTACCTCCCTTTTCCTATATGGAGTGTTAATTGGGAAAACTTATGTCTAGTCTCAGTTGTAAATTCTGAAATACCAATGCGTGAATCATGAGATATCGTCTTGCCTGTTCTGCTGGACATTTACTTCAAATTACTGTGGACTAGCTCATCCTGTTTGTGTAATGAAGGTCCCTGGGCATGTCCTCTTATGTGATGTTCTGAAAAATACACCTGGAACCTGATACTGTTGGAAGAGCTCATTCCCCTATGTCAATAGTTTTTAATCTCAGCAGTATCTTCTCTGAGGATATTGGAAAGAATATCTGATCCAACCAGATTTTATTATGTGTTTGGAGGTCCAGTATTTCAAAAATGAAGGATTGTTAATATTCCTCTGACAGAGTTCTCTAAGCTGCCTTGTTTTCCTACTGAGAGTCACTATCAAGTATCCCTTTTTTCTTGTTCTCCTCCCTCCTGAACCCCAGTCTGGTGCTCTTTCAAAGCAGTGGCCAGTGGGATGAATGTTTCAATGACCTTTGAATTGCTGAGTCCTTAAATTGGGTGCCTGTGTCCCTCAGCTTCCCTGTTACTTTTTTAAAATGAGAACCATGCTCTTAAAATGCTGTCTTAGTTTGGTTTCCTATCACTTAAAATATAATCTGATTTGAGAGGCAGCATTTGAGGTCCTGTTTACCAAAATGTTGTTTTGACTGTCATCTTGTGGGAATTTTTTGTTGGGTTAAAGAAAGATGAACAGTAGCAGATTTGCCTTTGGAAAAGACAACCAAATGGCCTTGTTTCACTCTGGAAAGTTTCTCCTGGTGGTCTTGAATTCTGTGTTTTAATCTGCTTAAAAATGCCTTTTAGCACATAAGCAAAATTAAACATCACTGTTTTATTAAAGACTGTGTGATGCTTTTTATAATTTATGAGAAAAATCTTTTAAATCCTTTTTGGTGAGGACGTGTAATTTAAAGCTTTCATTTTGACAGCCTGGTTTTAGCTGATAGGTATGTTAATCTCTATTTGATTGCTTTGGTTGGGGGTTGAAAATCACCTAATGCCTGGTTTAGAGTGTGTTTGTAAATGCGCCTTTTTGAGGTGGGGTAGGTTCTTTTTGTGAAATAATAGAGTGAATTTTCCCACATGTTGTTTTATAGATTTGACTCTTTATCTGATTATTAGATTTAAAGAAAAAGCTTAACCGTGGCCCCTTTTGGGTATATGTTCCTTTTTAATCCTTTTTTCTTGTGTGGATGGGTCACACCAACACATGGTTTATAGGTAGAGACCCTTCATCATTTACTTTGCAGCATGACATTGCTCTGTTGTTGTGTCTGCTGAGTTGACTGTGACTCATAGCAACCCTATAGGACAGAGTAGAACTGCCCCATAGGGTTTCCTAAGCTGTAGGGTCGCTATGAGTCAGAATTGACTCAAAGGCAATGGGTTTTTTATCTTTATGGAAGCAGACTACCACATCTTTCTCCTGCAGAATGGCTGATGGATTAGAACCTCTAACCTTTGGGTTAGCAGCTGAGTGCTAAACTGCTCTGCCACCAGGGCTCCTTGACATTGCTCTAGGGAAGTGAATATTTTTTGTTCTTTGAGAATTTCCTATTCATTTGTATTTTGGTTTAATTGTCATTACACTCTTTCCTTCTTCCCCTCCCCCTCGGAAGTGCCAAAATGCGTGTGAATATGACTATATAGAGAATATGAGCATGCATCATCTTTTTTCTTTATATGTGTAGAGGCAGAAGATATATTTAGATGTATATGTATAAAATTATACAAGATAAAAGAATAATTCTGTGTAATGGAAGATTTTTGACTCTTGGGGGAAAATTTTATCTTTTGAGATGTAGTAATCTTTGACAAAATGTTCAGAATTAAAATTCTGGGAAGGGTTATTTCTCTCTATTACCAGGGTTTGTAAAAGTGATTCAGGGTGACAAGATGATGCTGCTACAAACACCTATGGAGCACCCAGTGTGTGCCAAGGACCGACCAAGTATGTATTTTATGTCTAATGCTTACTGCTATTCCTGCAAGGTTGGCATGATTATCCCAGTTTGACAAATTAGGAAACTGAGTCTTGGGACAATCACATGATCTGTTGAAGGTCACACAGCTGGATCTGAAGCCAGTCAAGTCTGGTTGCAAAGCCCTTGCCCTTTTTAGGATGCTTCTTTGCTTTTGCTGTCTGATCTGCCCTTAGGGTACCCAGTCCATCAGGACAGGAGTTAATTTCTAGAAAAAAGGTCTCTACTTTTAATCAGCATCCCTTGGTAGTTGGGTCCCATTCTCATTATTTATTTACAGCTTTACAACTGTGAGCCAGTTCCTTGGCCTCCTTATCCTTCATAGTTTCATCATCAAAATCAGGACCATCATATCAGCCTTGGAGGGGTGTTTTAAGGATTAAAGATCATAAATGTATAATGAATACTAAATAATAATGATGTTGATGCTCATAACAACAGCAGTTAGCACTGAGGAGTTATTATGTATCAGCCCCTGGGCTAAAAGCTTTTCGTGGTTAGCCCATTTATTTCATACAACCACCCAATGAGGCAGGCACTGTTATCTTCATTTTACATAGGAGGTCCTCAGTTTGTGCAAGCTGTTGTTATTATATTTCCACACCAGCCTACGTACCATTGTTACAGGTAATTGAGAATTCACTTATCATTTAATAAAGGTTAATTAAACATCTGTATGTGGTAATTAAAATTGATAAGGTTCCTCCCTCCAAACCTTATATTCTTGTGATAACTTTTTCGTATATATCTGATATTTTAACAGGTTTCTTTTGTTGTTAAAAAAAGGATTCTTTTTCATGATAATTCAGGCACTTATTTAGATATTTCACTAATAGGAACACCATGGACTGAAGTGCCTATATCCCAAACCAGTTTTTATGTTCCTTCAAAATAATTAGTGCTACTACATTGGTAGAAAGGCCTCTGGAGGTTACATGAGAGAATGAGAAAAAAAATTGCCCTCAGCGATCCCTCTTCTCATCCTTTCTCCTGTCATACAAAGTTCCCAAAAATGTACTTGATCAATACGTTGCATAAAGCAGCAGTCTTCATGGCCCTGCCATCTAACTAAATCAATGATGGGGACATTGGGAGTTTTTTTAATCAAGTTATTAACATTGATGCTAACGTGTTGACAACTGTAAAGAACACAGAAGAATTCCGGCAGTGCACTCAGACACATTTCATCATAGAAGAGAGAGATTCCCACACCAAGTGAGAAAATCTTAGGGTTTTGCTCATGCACGTCAAAACACTGAAACCAGACTAAAAACATTCAGCCAAAACAGCAGACTGCTAAACCTTAAAGAAAAAAAAAAAAAAAAGATGCAAACGTGCTGCACTCTTTATACACCTGTAACATCCTGGCAGGTAGTGCGAGGCCCTGTGTGCGTTAGGTACGTTCTTCCCTGCATGTTAGGGAAGGTGAATCCATGTTGCTCAACAAACGAAAAAGTAGTGGTATGGCTCTTGTAAAAGTAAAACTTGATTGTGTGTTGGGGATGAGGAAATGTGGAACTGTGAGCAAGTGCGTAGAGAGGGGTGAGGCTGTTCTTTAGACAACCATGAGATGGCTGAAGATTAGAATTTACATCCCTGGATGGTGCAAATGGTTAACATGCTAGGCTGATAACCAAGAGGTTGGAGGTTCAAGTCTATCCAGAGGCACCTTGGAAGAAAGGCCTGGCAACATACTTCCCAAAAAATCAGCCATTGGAAACTCTATGGAGTACGGTTCTGTTCTGACACACCCACATGGGTTGCCAGGAGTTGCAGTTGACTCGACAGCAACTGGTTTTTGTTTTTACTTTGTCAGAGGCTAGGGAGATTGATTATCCTCCATGTATTCATTTAGTCTTTGTTGAGCTCCAGTGTGTACCAGGCACTGCTCATCTTGGTAAAATAAAGAGGAAGCTCCCTTTAAGTCTAACCTTGAGGAACTTAGAAAGTGTGCAGGGGAGAATAGGGGAACGATCACGCTCCAGTGAAGGAGTTCTCTAGTGGAGATGGGTCACATTTAGAGCTGATTACCCCATCTCCAAAGTCCTTCTGTCTTTTGTCAACAGCAAGTCATGTGGTAACTGTCAGAATCCTAAAAGGAAGGGATTTCAAATCCAGTTTGTGAAATTCCAGCCACTGACAATCCACTAGGAGCCCTGGTGGCTCTGTGGTTAAAGCTTTTGGCTGCTAACTGAAAGGTCGGTGGTTCTAACCCACCAGCCACTTCGCGGGAGAAAGATGTGGCTGTCTGCTTCGGTAAAGATTTACAGTGCTGGAAACCCTATGGGGGGCAGTTCTAGTCTGTCCTGTAGGGTTGCTGTGAGTTTGAATCGACTTGATGGCAGTGAGTTTGGTTTTTTTTTTTTTTTTTTTTTTTTTTTGGGTAACCCACTCTGTATTGCAGTTTGTTCCAAGAGAGAACTGTAGTCAGAGACAGACAGGCTACATGTTTTCATCAAGCTTTGCATTTCTGTTCATAAACACAATTTCTGAAGTTTAAAGCTGCGTATACATGGGTTAAATGTTAACACTAATTGGATGTATATGTATTTTTGTTTTTGATGTGCATGTATTAACATTATACTTTTATCCTGTATGTGGACTCTGAGATAATTGATGTATAAACTTCCAACAAGGAAGAGAAATAATGAAAAGAAACAATGGCTTTTTGTTGCTCCCAGTAACTAAATTTACTATTGTTCTGAGAACTCAACAAATGACCACGGATGTGAATTTAATCAAGTTATGCCTTTGAACAAAGGTATCCTGGTTGCAGTGGAATTTTTTTTTTCCCTCGTCATCCTGCTCACGTGTTCACTTGCCTCCTGTGCTGAAATTTAACAGCAGTTCATTATGATTTAGCCAAGTAAACAAATAATTCTAATAATAATAATAAAATGGACCCAGGAAGCAAAAGGAACTGTCAGTATTTCTGACTATGTCCTCTAGATCAGCACCTTTCACTGGAAAAATACTATTCTGTGTAAAGTGGCCCACGTTAAAATATGACTCCTGCAATGCAGTCTCATTTTGTTTCCTTTTAATAGTGGTCGCATATAATACTTGTCCTTTTGCGATTGACTTATTTCCCTCAGCATAATGCCCTTCAAGTTTATCCTTGTTGTGAGAGGTTTCATGGATTCGTCATTATTCTTTATCATTATGTAGTATTCCATTGTGTGTATGTACCATAGTTTGTAAATCCGTTCAGCTGTTGATGGACAGTTAGGTTGTTTCCATCTTTTTGCTATTGTGAATAATGCTGCAATGAACATGGATGTGCATATGTCTATTTGTGTCAAGGCTCTTATTTCTTTAGGGTATATATTTAGAAGTGGGATTGCTGGGTCATATGGTATTTCTATATCTCGCTTTTTAAGGACGCACCATACTGTTTTCCACAGTGTTTGTACCATTTTACATTCCCACCAGCAGTGTATCAGAGTTCCATTCTACCCACAACCTCTCCAACGTTTATTATTTTCTGTTTTTTTGATTAGTGCCAGTAACATCGGGGTGAGATGGTATCTCATTGTAGTTTTGATTGCAGCCTAAGTTTTGGTTGGAGGCAGTATTTGATAGGCAGTGAGGCAGGAAGTATAATATCAATCTCCTCAATTAGACACATGTACAATTATATTACCTTTGACAATTTAAATAAAAGTTTTTTCATCTAGAAGAAACTAAGTAAACATTTAATGGAGAACCTTTTTGAACTCTGGGGAGCTTTCCCTTAAATAGTGAAACTTTACGAATATTTTTCTTGATTCCCTAGAAATGAATTGCCTTTGGCTTTAACATTTCTTAATGTGTGTCAGCTCCCTAAGAGAAAAGTGCTGTATCGATGTTGTTAGTCATTACTTGCACTTCATCAGTGCTGTATTAGTAACTATGACAAATATTTTACACACATTATCTCATTTAATACTCCTTCCAAGCCAGTGAGGAAACTGAAACTTGAAGATTAAAAAAAATTTCGAGAGTTAGATTTAGTTTCTCTCTCCCCAAAGTCCACACTCTTAACCATTATTGCTCTACAGCTTAGAGTAGTTTTCTCTTTGTCCCAAGAGAACTCTAACAAGGTAAAATAACAGTATATTTACAGTATCAGTGTCACTTCTTAGCAGATATCCTTTGGCATTTATTGCACTTGCTAACTGAGCAGTTTAGTTTCATTTCATTACTTTTTCTCATATTGAATTTTATTAACAAAGAACAGCATTGATTGTTATCATTGTTCAAAGACACGTCATAAACTAAGGCTCTTTTCTGTGTGAATGACCCGTAGTGTGCCATTATGTATTGGAGGAAGATAAATAAATAATACTTAAATGATAAAATATAAAATAAAATTACAAATCAAAGTGAGCAACATTAAAAAAAAAAAAATCTAGATGAAAGCAAGAAAACCAAGACTGGCTCTCCATGCTAACAGCAAGGTAAAGTGAGGGCCTGGAAGGTGTCTCTGAAGGTGTGAGTGCAGCTGTTTTTCATTCTCATCTTTTTAAATGTTGTTTATAATAAATGGCTTCTGAATTCCCAAGCTGGGACTGTTAGCAACACTGAGATTGCTGGGAGGGCAGTTGAGGGACAGAGGTTTTTGCGTTTAGAGAGGAGTGCTAGCTTGCTCCAGGCCTCCTGGGGAGAAGGTTAGGATGGATTGGAGGTAAGTTTTCTCCTCCTTCACCTAATGGCACCTGTGTGAAGGCATTGGGTTGGATAGTAGAGCACAGAGGAAATCTACGCACAACATTCTGGGATTTAGTAGGAGGGAAGTAAAGGAAACCCCAGGTAAAGCCTTCCCCTACCCGAGAACTAAGGAAGGAAATAGGGCTGTGAGATCTCAGGATGGGATGGATGGAAGTTCCCATGGTACACGACATAACTACACTCTGCAAGGCTGTTTCCAGTACATTGAGAGTTAAGTATATTTGGAAAATGTCTGAACGTACCTAAAATACCTGATATATTTCATTTTTCACTTACTGACCATACAGAAAGGGAGCCCCAGTGGCTCAGTGGTTAAAGTGTTTGGCTGCTAACCTAAAGGACGTCAGTTTGATCCCCCTAGCTGTTCCTCGGAAGAAGGATGTGACAATGTGCTTACATAAAGATTACAGCCTTGGAAACCCTATGGGGCAGTTCTCTGTCGTATAGGGTTGCTATGAATCGGAATTGACTTGACGGCACTGGGTTTGGTTTGGTTTCCCATAAAAAAAGCCTGTTTGAGCCACTGTGGCGCTTTAGGTACCGCATAGGGCTGGTGAGGGAATTTGAGATTTTGCTTGGGCATTTTTCCACTCACGGCCTGACCAAGTATCTCATAAGGATTGGTGTTGCTTGTCTGGGTACCTGAGATGATTTCTCATCTGTTAGACTGATCAGATACCTCTTCCCTCTAAACAAATAGTCATAGACGGGAAAGGAACAGAGAAGAGTACTAATCATCCCAAATTTCCTGCTGCTGTATTTGATTTCATTTCAAAGATAGGATGATAGTAGAGGTGATTCAGTTTGTTGCTCCACATATTTTTGCAGTCTTACTTTTAGCCTCCTAGTCTGCTGTTTGAGGGCTTCACTTTTTTTCCTTGCATATTTTTGTCTTTTTCTTGGAGAAGTCTATTCTCTGCTCTTGCATTTGCTTTCTGTGCCTGAAGTTACCTTTGGAGAAATGTGACACCTTTTTGACTTTTGTCTCTAAGCCTTTCTGCTCTAACAGGCAGGAGTTTCTCTCAGGACAGTCATGTTCTTTAGGGGACTTGGCCCTTGCTGTAGTCAACCCACCTTGGCTGTGCATTTGCCATGGAGAGCTTGGGGAGTCCAGGACACGAGTACCTGTGTCCTTACTCTGGTGCATGTGGTGCTTTTTTACCCATGGGCACTATCTTTGATGGTAGGACTCTGTCCAGGCAGCTTCCTGGAAAAGATAACACATGTAGATACTGTGAAGTTGAACTTCCCCAAGACTTTTTTTTGAAATTTGCTGTACAAGTTACTTGTCTTCTTTGGACATCCAGGGCAAGCTGCTGGTCCCTGTGTAAAAATAAAACAAAAACCTTTGCTGTCCCCATAGGCCTTCAGTGAATGACGACAGTGATGATGACTCAGAAGAGAGAGGCTTTGTTGGGCCGAGCACAGGGCTAGTCAGTGGCACCTCCTTCAGTTGATGTGATCTGGTGTGCTGTGTTTACATCCCTTCTCCATCAGGATTCCCATCAGCTAAAGTCATACCAGTAATTTCAATTTATTGCCTTCTTGATGATTTGTATATGTCCTAGTATTTTCCAATTACAGTGACTTTAAGTAATTGATGACTTGTAAGCTACTTTATCAAAATCGTGTTGCTAATAACCCGGATATGATCTTGAAATCGGTAGTTATTCATTTTGTGTGTGTGTGTATGCTTTTTTTTTTTTTGTTTGGTTGTTTTTTTGGTAGAACACTTGCATTTCCAGGGCTGACTCTTGATTATTAAATACACTCACACACACAACACACACACGTACACGTGCGCACACACACGCCCACGCACACATGTATTTCTTTTGTAGGGTGTGGGAGAGGGTATAGGATATTCTGTGCTCATCACATAATAAAATGTTTTGGAAATGTGAGCTTATGTGATTCTTTCATTTTCTCAGATCTGTATTTCTGCTGTATAGGAGGGTGCTGGAGGTACTGTAAATACAAAGATGGAGCAGTTAGTTAGTTCCCTTCCTGCATACAGAGCTTGTCCTTTCTCGTTTTGGGGGGTTTCTAACTCGTGCTGGATCTCCTTCCCCTATAAAGAAGGTCAATAGGGAATTGAATAAGGTAGGTGTATAATGTAACATATTCCCTGTGGGACTTAAGGAATTCAAACTAATTGTAGGCTCCCTTTGTGGAATGGTCTTAGATAACTTAGAAGAGCGGGACTGCTGTAAAGATATTGGTAAGCTGCACTGAATCGCATAATCGTCTATCTTGGTTTTGTGAGTTTATTCAGATTAATAAAGTAATGGATTGTGGAAATCCGCTCTAACAGGCCTTTCCCTGACACAGCACACCTGCTGCTCCTAAGAACTCAGGGCTGGAGCTGACCTTTACTTCAACCAGTGCTCTGGGCACCTAGGCTGACTTTTTCAAAAAGCTTCATCCCCAGGAGATTGTCTAAGCTCCCTTTCCGCCCCGCCATCCCATACTTTGAAGGACTGGGCCTCTCAGGTAGTCACAGAGCTGGTGAGCAAAGCCAGGACTGAGACCTCCTGGGGAGATCAGAGTCCTCTCCTGCTCATGAGATCATCCCTGGATAAGAGGTGGTGGTGGAATTAGCCTTGCCTTTAGAAGGTTGAAAGCACACACACAATGTCTTCTTTTAAAGGTGGCTTGCAACAATGCTTTTCTGCCTGAAGACTCCTATTTCTGTAAGGTTTGCTCAGGCTAAGAATGGCGATTTGCCACTTCGTTAGATGACTCACCTCACTGAGAAAAGACATTTTGGCCCTTCTCTTGGACTGCATAGACCCAGGAATTTCTCACAGGAATCCCAAGGAGATCTTTAAACAGCCAAACACAACTTTTGCCTTCAGTATGTAGACACACTTCTGTTTGTCAAAATAAATTAGGTTGGTAAGTTATAAATTAGGAAAATATTTGGAGACTTGTGTTTATTATTTAACAAATAGAATAAATAGCTGGCCTCAAAAAAAGAAAACAAAAACCCAAACCAACCCTAAATCAGTCAACAGAAGATCATTTTACTATTTGCCGAGAGCGAGGATGTTCCTTCTCTGGGAGACAGTCAGCCTTTCCTCTGTTAGCATTTGACTGTATTCACCCTTCCCCTTCCATCTCTCTTTGGTCTCTCTGCCCTTTTCTACCTCTGCCCTGTGTATTGGGTGGGGGGATGAAAGCCTAGGAGGAAAGCCAACTGGGAGCTCTCTCCATATCTGAACTGTTTATTTCCTGCCCGTCCTGGATGTTACAGAGTTTCTCCTTACTTTGCTTTTATCAAGTCTATGAATGACTCCCTTTGTAAAGCTTATTGGAATGCCCTGTGGGAGAGATGCTATGCAAAAAATAATTGCATAACTGCCTTGTCCTCAGAGATGCCAGAATTGCCCTTGACACTTGAACAGACCTTCCTCTGGCCAGTCCTCTGAGAGCACGGGGCCATGCGTTTGAGAGGTGGCTCTGTCCTGTACCCTAGTACCACCATGGTGACCTTTGCCCCATCTCTAATAAAAGGCTTATTTTAGATTTCTAAAATGTCAGTCTTTCCTTAGCCCAGAAGGGAATTTTTCCCTGTTTTCTTCCCTTGTATGATTCTTTCCAGCTGCTGTTTCTTCACAAATGTCAAGTTTGCCTCTCTCCTGTGTCACCTCGAGGCAACTGACATGTGTGACTAATTACCAAAAAGGGGCAGCCTTTTAGTTTATTTTGATAAAAACAAACACCCAGAGAACTCTGTTATGTACACTGTATTTGAGCAGGTGACATGTTGGTGTTTACGGTTTGAAACATGAATCTAGAAAAATTAGGATTTTTAGAATGGTAGCTGAAGGAGCCAGAAACTCCAGGATGAACTTCATGGGCTTGTTACTGACACTATATGTACCCTCTGAACTAATTCCAGGCTTTTAAACTTCAAACCAGATAGCCTGGCCAGGTGGTCACGGGGGTTAGAGAAGGGCTATTTTGGAGCAAGGAAGCAACTCCTATCCAGCTTTTATATATATATAAAGTATGTAAGTTAAATTGACTTCACTTTGGAGGGTGTGGAAGTGGGGGGGTCATTGCACGCTTTTGACTGTTTAGTAATGGCAATAATGGTTTGGAGGGTTGGCTATGAAGGATGCACCAAAAATAGCTCTAAAAATTAAACTTTGAGATTAAGATTTTGTTTTGGTCTACCAAAAAACAAAACAAAACCAAAACCAAACCTGTTGCCGTCGAGTCCATTCTGACTCATAGCGACCCTATAGGACAGAGTAGAACTGCCCCATAGGGTTTCCAAGGAGCGGCTGGTGGCTTCGAACTGCTGACCTTTTTGTTAGCAGCCAGGCTCTTAACCAGTACGCCACCAGCGCTCCATTATATTCCATATTTGATGAAAACTTTCATTAATTGGCATATGTGTGGTGAAGTTCAAGCAAGTTGAAAAGGTGTGGATAATGGTCTATTCCTAGAGCTGTAAGCAGAATGATATAGGGTGATATACACTAGCATGAATATATATGTGTGTGTGTGTGTATGTATATACACAGACATATATAAATATAAAATTTATATATATACATATATAATTTATCAGTAGGTAAAAACAGCAAAAGGCAAGAATGAAGAAGAGAGTTGATAACATACTGACAAAAAGTGGCTATAGAAAACTCTGCTATTTGTATGTACCGTAATTGAACTATTTCCCCATTGATGGATTTTTAGGATGTGTGTGTGTGTGTGTGTACACATACATACATATGTGTATATTTTTTGCCACCATGAATCATATTGAAAGGAACGTTAAGGACAAAAGAAAATTCTAAAATAATATATATTTATTTTAGAAGTAGGGCTGGGCAAAGAGAATAAACTAAAACACATGTAATTCCCCTCAGTGGTAACCACTGTAAACATTTTTTAACATAGTCTTTCAGTCTCTTTTTTACTTTTTTAAATAGAGAAACAAAACCTTTTAGGAGAAAGGATGATACTGTAAATGAAATTTTTTTTTTTAATAGTTTATAATATACCATGACCATCTTCATTTTTTCATCTAATTAATAGTGAATATTGAGTAAGTGCTTAAAATGTGGTAGGGAATATTAGAAGTCTTTTATGCATCTGAATTCATTTAATTTTATAGGAATCATTTGAGGTGTGTGTGGCTAATATAGCAGATGAGGGAATTCATGTATATTTTTAAATTAACATAATTGGCATAATGCTCTTACTGTGTGTCACTTTTTTGTTTAAATCAGCATGTTCTTTTGATTAATCCATTTATCCACCTTGCTGTATTTCGTTATTTGTTCCCATCACAGCTTCCTTATCCACTCTTCCAACTTCACGTCCCCACATATGGCCCTTCAGGGAACGTCCTTGTACATGACCCGCAATAGACCCGAGGGAGGAGTTGCTAAGATATATATCCAGGAACAGGATACATAGGTCATTGGACATATGTGTACTTAATTTGATTAAGTATTGGCAGATTCTTCTCCAGAATGGCTGTGCTGGAGCCTACACATCTTTGCTGTATGTTTTTTGTGGTTTAAAATGTTATGTGCACAAATGCATAGAAAAAGGCTCAGAAGGATATACACCAATTCAGCAACACTGGACCATCTACAAGGGGACCAGGAGGGAGGTGACAGTACTTGAGCATCGTAAGTCATGATTTGATATGTTACAAGGAGAATGCCTTCATATGTAACTTGCCATTTTAATGTGTTTTTTTTTTTTTAAAAAAAAGGTCTAGCAACATGATCTTTACCTAAAGTTTGTATTTTATGCTATGAACAGATTTGAAATTGAGAATGCATGGCTTAAGTTAGTTATGGCACAAGCAAACGAGTTCTTTTGCAGCTTGGTGCTTTTTGTTTTGAGGCACGCTATGAACAGTATTCAAGTAATACCAGGAAGCCCTCCTTAGCCTTTTAATCCAGGTCTCTCACCTCTCAGATGGTGCAGAAAGGTGAAGTGATTTGCCCAAGGGTTCATGGTTAGGAGACTTGGCCAAGTTTGATGTGGAGAGGTGGTGCTTAGAGAGGTGGGCCAGAGCAGAAGACTTCTTTCTAGAGGGCTTATGTAATGACTGGAACATTAAGGTTGGGGAGGAAATAGGTACTGTTTTCCTCAAGGTGAGGCGAGGAGGAAACATTCTCAGGAACACAAAGTTTCAGTAACTTGCTTATGCAAACACTTATCTGAATGAATGTATTAGCTTGGTCTGTTTACTGAGCACCAGGTATTAAGATAATCTTTGCCTTACAAGCTGCTTCTACAAGCTGAAGGTATGTGATTTTCAAGTCATGACTCAAGCTCCTTTTCACCTCTTTTAAAGTGAGAAAAAATAAGGTTCTGGATGACTGAAGAGATACTTTTTAAAGGTGCCATTCAGGTCCCTCTTGGATATTAACTTACACTGAGATGCCTCAACCTTTCTGTGGAGCCCAAATGAAGAACAACTGACAAGTCACTTTTTCAGTAACCGGGATGGAGGGGGGCAGTTAATTTACAAAGACCTTTCCCATCTCCGGTCCCATTACCTTCCCCCACCCCCGGATTATGGTGCACAACTTGATTTATACAAGAACCAGTGAGTGTTAGCATCTGACTTTTACTTTCAGAAGCAGCAATAGGAATATTTATGTGAATGCACTTGTGTAGAAAGAGGAAGTGTTTGTACATGGCTATACTGACAGGTGATTTTCCACTCTTGCACAGTGACTGATACAGGTTTCCTCTGATGAGCTGCACGGAGACAAAAGACAGGATATTGAATGATGCTTTATGAAGTATGTTTGCTGCTTCTATGTAAAATTGAACTGAGTAAAATTTAAAAATAAATTGTAAGGCAGATAATGATATGAAGTCACATCTTTAAGACAGGAATAATTCTTACCACCAAATATTACTGAAAGCTCACTGATATAGAGGTTAAAGCACATAAAGAGTAGTTGAGAAGGCAGACCCTGTGGATTACACATTGTTCCCAGGGTCGATGAACTCTGTATAAACTCTAGGAACAGAAATGAACCCTACAAACTGGTGCACAAGTGTGCTAAGTCTCTGATGGATGTGTGCTCACCAATAAACACTGCCACTTTCTCTTGACTCACATGACTTAAATGAAGGGTAGTCACTCACATTCACATTGCAGTATTTACTTGTGTCAAGTAGGGAAGTTGAGCAGTCCTGCTATATTTAGTAACATTGTTGGGAAGAAATAGGTGGGGTGGGAGAGAGAACAGTTTCATTTTACCTTTTGGGTAAATCTAAGTGAAAACATTTTTATTGTCCAGATTTACAGCTACTCGATAATTTTTTGTCCTAGAATATTGAAGTTCCAAGGTTTTTGAGAGGAAACTTCTGTTTGTTCAATGTGAGTAAGATACCATAGAGAAAATGGACTAGTTAATTACACTCCCTTTTTTTTCTAAGTATATAATGCCTGCTCACAACTGAAACTTTTAAAAAATAGTGGTAAATGTATATATAACAAAATATTTGACATTTCAACAATCTTCACATGTACAGTTCATTGATATTATGTTCATTATATTGTTCAACCATGACCCTTACCGTTCACAAGTTTTACTTTGATGAACACATTTTAGCCTTATTTCAGAGGATGACAAGTGTGATAATTAAATTGTATATCATTCTGTGTGGATTGTCTTTTCATGTAAAAAAGGAAACCTTCTCTGCCATTCCCACAGAAGATGAAAAGGAGGTAAAGATTTTTCGAGGTGCAGGTTTTTGATCCATTATTCAAAATACGACAGTTTGCTTAACTAGTAGATAAACAAATGGGAGTGTGTACCTTGATGTCTCGCTGTAGCTTATATGATCCAGGAACTGGTAATAAAATTTGCAACATCTCTGAGCTAGAAATTTTTATGAAACCACAACACGTATTTTCTTTCATAGCTATTATTTTAGCCAAGATGCGTGGGCCCCTCTCAAGAAGGGGTGGTAAAAAGCAGTGAAAAGAAGGGTGGTAAAAAGCAGTGAGGTGAACTTTTCGTATTTGTATTGCAATTCTGTGGGTTAAGACTTCTAGTGTTTAAAACTATGGGTGATATTTGTGAAGAGTATCAGTTTCCAGCAGGTCGTGAGTAGTGAGGATATGACCCTTAAAGAAAGGTAAGCTCATTTATATGCCTATTTTATCTGCTCTGCTGTTTTCAGAGTTGGCATGCCCTTACAGCAAGGGTGGGGATTGAGATTTTTCTAGTCACGTTTGTTCCTTACAGTAAGAGAAAGATTTAAATGTTATATATCTAAGTAGACATTCATCTCCAGGATTGAACCTTATTTTCTTTTTCCAAACTATGTATTTTTCCGGTGGTTTCTTCTTAAAATTCATTTGACTGCTGCTTAAGACTTTAATCACTATTAACAAAAATATGTCAAACTATTTCTGTACGTTTCCCCCATATACCATATAGACCTGGGAATGCAAAGGAGAGAGGCAGACCTTAGATTCTGGAGGTTAAACAAAATAGAAAGTAGGTAGACTTCTCTGGGTTTGGGTGGAAAAGGATGAAAACTTTGATTTTAGTCATGCTTTATTTGCAATATCTTTGGGATGTCCACTGTTGTGTCTACTGGTCTGGCTAAGTTGGGCTATGGTGTGGTGACCAACAGCCCCGAAATCGCAGGAGCTTACCACAACAAAAGTGTATTCTTGCTCTCAAAGTCCTCTGTGGGTCCGAGTGATGCTCCAGGCCAGCTGTCCTTCCTGCAGCAACTCAGTTATCCAGGCAGCTGTAATCTTGTGGCTCTGTCATGTAATAGCTGTAGGAGGTGGAGTCCGGGAGGAGTGCTGGGCAGAGGCTTTTCCCTGCCTCAACAATGAAGAGTCAGTCATCATTGCTTGCATTTCATTGGCCAGTATTAGTCACATGATACTGTCTTTTGCAAGGTTTACCAGTTGTCAGCAGTCGAATCTGACTCATCGCACCCCCATGTGTGTCAGAGTAGAAGTGTGCTTCATAGGGTTTTCAGTGGCTGATTTTTCAGAGATAGATCACCAGGGCTTTCTTCCAGGGTGCCTCTAGTGGACTTGAACCTCCAACTTTTCAGTTAGCAGCTGAGTGCATGCAGTGTTTTCGTGATCAGAAAGGAGATATTGGTAAGCCCCAACAGTGTCTACAGCATGTCTCTAAATTAGGATCGAGAGCTCAGAGAAGAGATTGGAAGTAGAGATGAAGATTTGAGAGAAGTCATTTAGAGAAAAGGAAATGGTGGAGTGAATTCATAAGGAAAAGCGTACACTTAAAGAGGGTTCAGTTTTCCATGATGGTGTCTCTGCCTGTAGTTTCTTCACAACCCAGGCAGAGTAAAACCAAACCTGTTGCCATCCAGTCAGTTCTGACCCATAGCAACCCTATAGGATGGAGTAGAGCTGCCCATAGGGTTTGCAAGGCTAAAAATATTTATGGAAGCAGACTGACACATCTTTCTCCCGTGGAGCAGGTGGTGGGTTTGAACCGCCAACCTTTCAGTTAGCACCAGAGTGCTTTAACCACTGAACCACTAGGGCTCCTTCCAGGCAGTATGCTGGCCTCAAAAAAATATGATGGTAGCTATAGCTGCTGTCAGAAAAGCCATGAGAGTTCTAATGGTCTTGTTGATTTGTGTGCTTTATTGACATTGTCTGCCTCCGAAAGTGTGCTTGCCCTTGACTGATTGATCATTTTAGGGTGATTTGATCTTGTTGGTTAGCATATCCTTAATGATAGTAGGTTGTATTGGCTAGAGCTTAGGTGGTGACCTGATAAAAAGGCTAATTTTTTTTTCTCAAACTTTTTTCCTCTTATTTACTCTTTCGCACATTAAACATTTACGAGGACACTGACCTTCTGTTATCTTTTTCCCCAAAAGTATTTATTACTTGACCTTGACATTGGAATATATGGCTGTACTCATGGGTGCTACTAAGCCCAGAACATCCACAGAGAAGGGACCTAGTGGATCAGAGGTTGAGCCAGTTTCTGTGGGTTTTTGCTGTTCTCCCCCTCTGGTCTTTTCTTTTTACCCTATTCCTTCTTCTAGCAACACTTGCTCTTTACTCTTTCCTTCATCTCTGTTTGTTAAGGGCATGGACTTTGGGAGCAGACAGACCCTTATTTGGATCTCATTCTGTGACCAGTTGATTGACATTGGGCGAATCACTCTCCAAGCCTCAGTTTCCTTATCTGTAACATGGAGCTAAATAGTTGGGTCATTAGATTCTTAGTATTAAGTATAGTAATGTATGTAAAAGCACCAAACACAGTACTGGGTACATTTTAATTGTTTAATGAAAGTTAGCTATGATTAGTGTTATTGTCATTTCTCATATTTCAAGGCAGATCTCAAGTCATGCTTCTTTCATAGCAACTTTCTTCATTAATTTGCCAAGCAGTAGATATGATTTACTCAACTGAGCTTCCAAAGCCCTTTAGATCTCCTCTGACATTTCATATTTTTTTTGTATATGTATACTTGTATACTGAGAATTAAAATCCCTCATTGCTGTATCTTTTGCACTGCCTTTATTGTATGGTACAATCCAGCCTTATGGAAAGGTTGAATAGAGTCAAAATTACCTGTAAAGGGAGTGGGTGCTAACATATTTATAAAATAGCCCCCCCAGTAGGGTGAATTCTCGTAAGTTGTAAATACACCCTTGAAATGTTATACATTTACTTCTCTAGGTAGAGTAAATAAGTAATTCTCTATGTAATTGAAACTTTAATGTGATAACAAAAAAACAGAAAATTAAATAACAAAAATGCAAACGGTCTAAAAGATAATCATTACCATAAGCTAGCAGTTCATGGAAACATGGAGGGAAACTTAATGCAACCTTGGTCATTTATATAGCTCAGTACCTACCTGGTTGCAACATTTAAACTGTTTCTGTATATGGAAAGTGATGCCTGGTAAACCAAAAGAAGGGTATTAAACGAATCTCACCTAAAGTCTGAGTCACATAAAGTAAATGGTTTACCTGGGGCTATGCTGGGTTTTTTTATTTGGAGCCTTGGTGGCTCAGTGGTTAAGAGCTTGGCTGCTAACCAAAAGGTTGGCAGTTCAAATCTACCAGCCACTCCTTGAAAACCCTACGGGCCAGTTCTGCTCTGACCTATAGGGTCGCTGTGAGTCGGACTCAGTGGCAACAGGTATGGTGGACCCTGTTTGTGTTAATCGAGTTAGTTTCCTTTTCTTTGAAAGGGCATCTTTGGCCTTCCTCCCTCTGTTCCCAGGACATCAATAGAAGCTTGCAGATGTGTGTGGGCTCTTACTAGTCCCTTTACCTGCCCTGAGTTAATCACCATCTTGAACACTGGATCCTCAAAGATTTCCTTGATTAGCTCTTGTTTTTCATCCCATTATTTTCAGAAGTGAGTGAAATGTTGGATGTCTGTCTCATAGATCTGTAACGCTACAAAAGTTAAAGAATATAGAGAGACAGTGTTCTTAGAGCTGTACTCCTGTTTTGCAGTTAGGGTGTCGTGTGATTTGCTCAGAGTCACCAGGAAATCAAGAGCCTGGATCTGCTCGTTTCTGCTGCAACACTTGAATCACCAGGTGTATTTGTTTTTGAGAAAGAAAGTAGATATTATACTGTACACACTGGACAAACAGACATAGACACACTGGCTGTGGGTCTTTCTGGAGGCCAAAGGAGGCAAGTGTGCTAGGCCTTTGGGGTAAACCAGATGCTGTTACGGGTCTGGTGGAACTTAGGAACTGGGGACTTTGATTTGAAAATATACTTAAAAGAACTGACTGCTAAAACACATTTACTTGTTTTTTGTGCCTTAATTGCCAAGAGATGATGTTAGTGGGTGACCTAGAGCTTATAGGATTTTCTTTTACTGACTTGCTTTTTCAAAAATCTACCACTAAGGAAGCTGAACCCATATAGTTCATATAATTCTAGATAGTAATTTAGATTTGGTTGTGGAACTGTATTTATTTTAATTTAGTATTTTAAAGTGAATTTTTTTAATTGCAAAAGCAAAACATGGTCGTTGAAGAAAAACTGGAAAACATAGGAACAAAGAAGAAAATAAAAGTTTCTTATCTACTCCCTCTAGCCATCCATCAGTCCATCTTGTTTTTCTCCCTTACATTTCAAAGTAAATTTCAGACATCAGTGCAGTTCGTTACTTTTAACCAAGCTGGCTTACCTACATAATTGCCTTAGGTTTACACCAATATCCAAAGGAATTTGTATTCTCTGAGTGCACAGAAGGAAAGCCCAGGGAACTTTCAGAGAATCATGGTGGTGGGGGAAGAGGGGAACTTGCTGGAATCTTACTGGGTATTGGACTTCCACCAATTTAAATTTTGCCTTGGATCAGAGTTAATTATATGCATTTTTAACATCTGGGTGGCAAATAAAAGGACCAGGAATATCTCTCTCTTAGTCACCTGCTCTTAGGCCTAACTCCCACTCTAAACCCAACCCAACCCAACCCAACCCGTTGCCATCAAGTCCATTCCAACTCACAGCGACCCTATAGGACAGAGTAGAACTGCCCCATAGAATTTCCAAGGAGCGCCTGGTGGATTCAAACTGCCGACCTTTTGGTTAGCAGCAGTAGCTCTTAACCACTGTGCCCCCAAGGCTTCTGAACTTCCACTTTAGGATGGAGGAAGAGGAAAATGTTTAAAGGGGCTAATACTTCTTTTCCCCTTGTAGTTCTTAACACCAGTAGAGCATCGATGCTTGATAAATAGTGTGGATTGACTTGTTGCTAGGAAAAGCACTTCAGAGTGGTTTCCGCTGGCCTGTACGTGGGGGGCATCGAATCAGAGCAGCCGTGTGGACGCAGGTGGCTTTCTTGGGCGTTTACCTTCCCTGGGCAGAGGATTGAGAGACTTTTGCTCTGCTTGTTGAACTTTACTGTTGTAGCTGATGGGGCTATATTCCTGCCCGTTTACCTGGTCTTCCTGTTGAATTGACATTTTCTTTCCTTTGTTTCAGCATGGTGGTTTTGGTGGCAGTGGTGGCAGTGTGAGACAATGTTGGTGGGCATAGAAAATACTTATAGCTTGTAACACCCCAACGTTCTTGTTGTTGGGTGCTATCTAGTTGATTCTGACTTATAGGGACCCCGTGTGGCAGATACCTGCTTTTAAAGTTGTCTTAAGCTGTATGTCCCAAGGGGTCAAGGCCAGGTGGGGTAACTGCTTTGTATACAATTCCCAGCATAGCACCTTGTGTACTTGGGCACTTAATCAATGCTGGATGACAAGTAAACTGTCCCTGTTAAGCCCCCTAGAATCCCTGTAGTTGTTCTACTCTGTAGGCACGTGATACATTTCACAAGCATTGCAAGAGCACACATCCGTTCTTCAAACCTTACAATCTTTTATTGTGTTTTTAAGTGGATCAGGGCCCTTGAGATAGAGTAGGCTCTGTGTTTCCCATGTTTCGCATTCCAGGGTGTTCAATCTCAGTGTCACGTCAGCACCGTTTAAAATGATTAGAAGCCTCAACTCTGGCATCGGTGACGGCTCTGACATATTCTGTCTCATAAACTCGGCCTCGGGCAAGACACCTTCCTAGGGACTGAGGTGTGTGGAGCCCCAACTTTACATAACTGGGTCCCATAAGGCAAAGTGATTCCTTTTCCCATCTTTCGCCTCCATCTTTTCCTTTCTGTTCTTTTCTTGAGGGCAGTAGATTCTTGGCCATCTCAGGCAGATCATCCAGTTTCTGGATTATCCCTGTTCATGGTTTTTTCCTTCAGGCAGTTTCAGTGCTCAATGGCTGGGCTAGCCAGGACCTTGGAACTTTGAAAGGATATCTGGTTTCTCCCCCACCTGCCCCCTTTCTCTTCCCTTTCAGGCAGAACCCCCTCTAGAGCAGTGATGCTCAACAGAGGGCGATTTGCCACCACCTCGTCCCCTCCAGGGATATTTGGTAATATCTGGAGATATTTTTGATTGTGACAACTAGGGGTGGGGGTGGGATGCTTCTGGCAGGTAGCGGATAGAGGCTGAGGATGCTGCTAAGTCTCCTGCAATGACAGCCCCCCCCGCCCCACAACAAATGTCAATATTGCTGAGATTGAGAAACCCTGCCTGTTATGGGTTGAATTGTGTCCCTCTAAAATATGTGTTGTAAATCCTAAACCCTTATACCTGTGGATGGGGGCCCTGGTGGCACAGTGGTTAAGCGTTTGCCTGCTAACCAAAAGGTTGGCAGCTTGAATCCACCAGCTGCTCCTTGGAAAGCCTATGAGGCAGTTCTGCTCTGTCCTATAGGGTCACTATGAGTTGGAATCGACTAGGCAGCAATGGGTTGGATTTGGTTTGGTTTGGTTTATACCTGGGGATGTAATCCCATTTGTGAATAGGACTTTTCTTTGTTATGTTAATGAGCTATCAGTGTAGGGTATGTTTTAAGCTAATCACCTTTGAGATATAAAAAGAGCAGATTAAACACAGAGAAGCAAGCAGAGGTGGGGGAAGATAGATGGCATGCCACATGAAGATCGCCAGGGAAACGAACAGAAGCTGAAAGGAGGCAACGACCTTCCCCCAGAGCAGAGAGGGAAAGCTTTCCCCTAGAGTGGGTGCCCTGAATTCGGACTTCTAACCTCCTAAACTGTGAGAAAATAAATTTCTGTTTGTTAAAGCTATGCACTTGTGGTATTTCTGTTACAGCAGCTCTAAGAAACTAAGACACTGCTGTAGATATAGAGGTCCTCTTTTGTAAATCTTTCCATCAATGGCATTGTTTAACCCCCAAGCTCGTATTACAGTGTTCACTATCAGAAAGTTCATTTGCACGTCTAACCTAAGTCCCTTGTGCTTCAGGAGTTGCACAGAAGTAGGGATGAGAATGTATGCTCACTATCTTCTGCATACTCTGGCCTTTCCTAGATCCTACTCTACCAACCCAATCTCAGTTAACTGTTCTTATTTATTGCTTTATAGCTCCATTGCTCTTTTTATTATTATTTTAAATTAAATCTCTCAAGGTATTTCCAAGTGTTTCACTTATTGTATCTTTTAAGTTGTGGTAACCCAGGCTGGGTATAGAATTCTAGCACTTTGGTCACTGCGGCGTATGATGTCAGTGGTTATCTTTGGGGTGTAACTGGGGAGGGGGTCATCATGACCAATCATCTGTAAATGACTAGTAGGAAACCAAGAGGCAGTCACTTCATTTGCTTTTTTTTACAGAGTCACATGGAAGGAAAATATTTTCACGTCAGATACACCTGGATACAGATCTGTACTCTGCCACTTATGGAAAAATGTGACCTCTGGCCTCAGTTTTCTCGGCATAAAATGGTGACAGAATACTTCTTAAGGTTGTATGGTGAACAGGACTGTGTCTGTACTAATGATCATCAGTCCAAAAAAAAAAAAAAAAAAAAAACACAAACCATTTACTGTTGAGTCAATTCCAAATCATGGCGACACCATGTGTATCAGAGTAGGACTGTGTTCTAAAGGGTTTTCAGCGGCTGATTTTCCGGAAGTGGATCACCATGCCTTTCTTCCAAGATGCTGCTAGGTAGATTTGAACCTCCAGCCTTTCAGTTAACAGCCCAGTGCGTCAACCATTTGCAGCACCCAGGGATTTCAAAGATTATTGACACCTGTGAGTAAATAGGGACTTGGTGTTTTAATTTACTGAGTCAAAACTTTAGGAAATCCTCAAAAATAGTTTGGATTTGATGATGGTCTGCAAACTTTAGTGTGCAGAAGCGTTCCTGGGGAGGTTGTTAAAAAAATGCAAGTCTTCAGACTCCATCCCTAGAAATTCTATTTGGCAAGTTTGGCAGTTGAGGAATTGGTCTTTTTCACTGTGACCGAGGTGCTTCTGATGCAGGTGGTCTACAGATGACACTGGAGAAATCCCGGCTCTGTGGCTACCAGGTGAGCATGAAGGAGGGCCTTCAGGGCTCTCAGGAAGACTCATCTCCGTCTAGTTGTTTTCTGTTTTTCCGAGGCCACTGACAGAGAATCATTTTTCAGAGCTGTTTCAAGCAGGACACAACTGTTGTTTGTTCTTGCTTTTAATGACAACTAGAGATATCTTTTTATTGGAAGGTCTCCTTTAACATTATTTGGACTCACTGTCCTAGGAAGTCTTTTGGGAACCAGCTCAGGAACCCAGACTGGAAAAATCTCTTTGTTCATTGGCTTATGGAATTGTGATTTGGGGTGGGGAAGGGGCAGGTTGGAAGGAGATAGTGTTTTTTTCTCAGTGGGGGACTTGGAATGCTTTGGGAAAGTGAGCTCAAACATGGACAGGATTTTTCCCAGCTCCCAACCTGCCTTCATTAAGAAATAGGATAAAAATGACCACATTCCATCCACTTTAAAATTATTTATGTCTAGTTTATCTCTTCTTTCAGTGAATTATGCTGACAGTCTAGAACATTGACTGTATTAGCATTTTAAAGAGTTTCTGTTTGCAGTCTTTGTTCCAGGGGTGGGGGTTGGAGGTGATGAGCAGAGCTAGCAACTCCTGAAATGAATGTTTGTAATTGCCTGACAGAAGGACAAAATAAATGGCCCAGACTTGCCCATAAATATGTATCAGTGCTTCCCCTGTGCTGGAATTCTGGGTTTGCCTGTGTTCTCAGAGAGATCTCTTTCTGTTGGATATGTTTTACCCACACCTTTCTGTCAGGCACAGAGTCTCACTGCCAGCTACATTTGGCCTCTGCAATGTGGTCTGTGAATCCAAAATATTTAAAGAGAAAATCTTGGAAGGGATTTCCATCGTTTATTTAATAAACGAAAGTGTAAGGTAGAAATTCAAAGTCAACTGGGGAGTGTATCTGGCAAATGTAAACCATGTGAGATGTGCCTCTAAAGTTTTAACTCCTTGTTGGTCATCTCTCCCTATGGCCCCACCACCCAAGAACTCCTTTTAAAAGTTCTATCAGTTGACTGTAATGAGTTCTAAACTGTGAATGTGAATCTTACATGAAAAGTATAAACCAAAGAGCCAGGCTGTTCTGGGTTGGTATTTTTCAACCCCATATTTAGGATGACTGTCAAATAAGTTGAGTTAATAGGAGATTGATCTGTCTGATAATGTTGGGTCACTGAACCAACAGCAGGTAAACATTTCTGTGGATTTCATCATAATAAAACCAAATAGAGGCAATATAATTATTTATAAGCTGGTGCAGAAATAGAAAGAAAATATTTAATGATTAAATGGTAGTGAAAAATGAAAAAGGATTTGCCTAACTGAATAGATGTTCTAATTTTTTTTTTTTTATTGTACTTCAGGTGAAGGCTTACAGAACAGATAGTTTCTCATGAAACAGAAGTACACATGTTGTTTTATAACATTGGTTAGCAACCCCACAACATATCAACCCTCTAACTTCTCAACCTTTTTTTT
>NW_004443973.1:16094778-16112124 GCF_000243295.1 Trichechus manatus latirostris
AGGTACGTGAGCCTAAGGGAGGGGGAGGTGGGGAGAGGCAAGGAAGAAATAAAAAGAAGTGGAAAAAAAGCAACACCAGCAGCCAACAAATGGCAATCAGAGAGCCACCTCTTCGGGTGTGTGGAATCCAAGCAGCCACTGCTTCCCGGTCAAGAGACTGTGGCCGCGGGAAGCAGAGGAGGCCGAGTTGGGGTGAAGAAGGGTGGGGGGTGGGAAAGCGTATATCACCAATTGCCAGTTATTTTGTCTCCCGCTGGAAGCTCTGTGAGGCTGCTTTCTCGTACCCCCTGTTTGCTGGTCTCTGATAGGAGTCCAAGATGGCGGATCTGCACTACGTTTACTGGTAGGGGACCTTTGCATTAATCTCTCCTTGCTGTCCGTTCTCTGTCAGCTTTATCACTCCATTTGGTGCTTGGCTGAGTTCTTTATCTCTTCATTTGATGTTTTAGGGTTTCTCTGTTTGGCTTAGTTTTTCGGATCTTTGCTGTGGAGGGACGGCGTGGTGCTTCTGCCTAGAGCGCCATTTTGCCGGAACTCCCTTCTATTCTAATTTTAACGTGTGCTATCATCAAACCACTTTTGCTTTAGAATTGAGAATGAGGTAAGGTAGTAGTCCGGTATGCATGTACCTGTTGCAAATTTAAATTGCCATTAGCTTTAAGACTAATGGCATGACATTTATGATTTCCATGTTTTTTTTTTTTTTTTTTTTTTTTTTGTCTAATCAGTCATAGCCTTTCCTGTTTCTGAAATATTTTGATGTATGGTTTTTGATGTATATCAAAACGAAACCCGTTACTGTTGAGTCGATTCCAACTCAGAGTGACCCGGTAGGGCAGAGTAGAACTGCACCATAGGGTTTCCAAGGAGTGGCTGGTGGTCTCAAACTGCCAACCTTTTGGCTAGCCGCCGTAGTTCTTAACCACTGCACCACCAGGGTTCCTCTTGATACATAGATTTTAAAAATCCCTTAAAATGTTACTTTAAAGTTCAGGAGAAGAACAGCGGTGAATGGACAATGGAACATTATTTTGTTGGCCCTCTTTGGTGATTTTGGTTCTTGCTGGAGAAAGTGAGGAATTGTAGTGCAAATCAGATACTGCCGTGAAACATAACACGACATCCAGATACTCTCATAGCCCAAACATTTCCAAGGCCCTACTGACAGCTTAATTATTTCAAGCAATATTCGATATGGCTGAATACCAGTTGTCCAAAGATTTTAGACCATCTTTTTGGATTCCTTTTCCAGTGTAAGCCATGCCGGATGAGGTGAAAATCCGCATTGATACAAATGTTAAAATACAGGGTTACCACATCCTTTTACAAAAGGAATCATCATAAAAAAATTAAAAAACCAAACCCATCGCTTTTGAATCAATCCCAACTCATAATGATCCTATAGGGCAGAGGAGAACTGCACCATAGTGTTTCCAAGGCTGTAATCTTTACAGGAGCAGACTGCCACATCTTTCTCCTGAAGAACAGCTGGTGGGTTTGAACTGCCGACCTTTCCGTAAGCAGCTGAGCGCTTAACCACTGTGCCACCAGCACTGCTTCATAGAATTCCTTAAAGTGGCATTCTGCACCAGAGGCTTTGAAATACGATACAATTGCAAAACTGAAAATTCTCCTCAGTTTTCTAGGATGGAGTCCAGGCACTCCCATGATGAGATCTGATCTGTAGATAGCCATCTCTCTTTCTCCTTCAGACATTCCCTTGAAATGGTTGGACTCACAAGTTAAGGTTAGCGAATAAAAACATGGAAGAAGTGACATGATAGTCTCCAAGGCTGGTGAGACTGCAGCTAGCCTCCTTTTAATATCTGAGATCAATCTTCAGTTATGTTAACCTCATGTCTACTGAACTGTGTAACCCATTAAGTATCAGGGTATCAAGGGAGATGCAATTTTTCTTTTAAATATTTCCTGGAGCTAAAACCCCTGAAGCTCCCCATCCTCTCTGCTACTTTTAGTATTCCCTAAAATACAATGGTACGGTGAAGGATCTGGGGGACAGCTGGGAAAGTGGCAATTGCATGAACATATGACACTTTTTTAGATGTGCATGGAGGAGTTAGGAAGGCTTAAGGGAAAGATGGAGCCCCTGAGTGGTGGAAAAAGTTAACACATTCAGCTGATAACCAAAAGGTTAGAAGTTTAACTCCACGCACAGGTGCCTTGGAAGAAAGGCCTGGCAATCTATTTCCAAAAAATCAGCCACCCAAAAAAGTCACCATGAGTTGGAGTCAACTCAGTGGTCACTGACTGGCAAGGGAAAAACACCGTTAGAATGCAGTATAGTGTTTTCTGGATGTATAGCATTTTTGTATATATTATATATATAGTTCTAAATTTACCCACACGTTTAAATATAGTAAACTATTTTAATGTAGAACTGTCCTTAATATATTCAGAATTGTCTTTTGCAGCATCTTATCTGTGGTCTCTAGCTGATTGATAGTCCTTAACCACCCAGTGACTACTAAAACTTTGGCGAAGTTTTACAGTACTAGGGAATGTGATTGTCCCCTGTGAGTCCATATTCCATTCACCTATTTAAAAAAAAAAAAAAAATTCTCTGGTGCAGATTCAGTTGATTTTCTGATGTGTTTTGTGAGTTATTCCACTATCCTAGGTAAATAATCCCTAAATGACGTATTTCTTTTTGCTTACTTGGTTTAGCAAATCATTGACAGGTTAAGTGATTTTATAAACGATTAAATGAGTTACCAAATTTGGCAACTTTAAAAGAGCCTTGAAGCCTATGCATCTGGCATGGTTTTACCTTTTATTTGCACCAAAGGTGGGTTATCTTTTGGAAATTTATTATGCAACATTGAGTTAAAGAAGGATTCAGCGTCCAGTCTCAGTGTTAAAGGCAGTAGTTTATGGTTTAATAACATGTTGGGATGTTTTGTCACAATTAATGTAATTATAAACATCTTTTAGAAACATGAAAAATGTTCACAATCTAATTAAAACTCAAGGAAAATGGGAGAATACAAAGTCATAATTATTGTGATTATTTATGTGAGTGTGTTTGTGTGTGAACAAGGAAAAGGACTGGAACATAATACGCAGCCATGAAAATAGTTGTTTGGATAATAGGGTTATGATTTTTTTTATGGAAAACACCCTTTGTTGTTTAGTATGGTTTAATTTTAAAGAAAGGAGGAAAACAACTTTTTTCAACTAGTTAATTATTTTTTTAAGCCTCTGAAAGAAAAGGAATGGGGTGGAAAAAAAAAAATACCCCTGTCTTAGTCATCTAGTGCTGCTACAACAGAAATCCACAAGTGGATGGCTTTAACAAAAAGAAATTTATTTATTTATAGTAAAGTAGGCTAAACATCCAAATTCAGAGCCTCAACTCCAGGGGAAGGCTTTCTCTCTCTGTCGGCCTTCCTCTCATCAATGTTCTCTGGATTAGGAGCTTCCCTGCGCAGGGACCCCAGGTCCAAAGGACGCGCTCTGCTCCTGGCACTGCTTTCTTGGTGGTATGAGGTTCCTCTGTCTCTCTGCTCACTTCTCTCTTTTATATCTCAAGAGACTGCCTCAGGACACAATCCAGTCTTATAGATTGAGTCCTGCCTTACTAACACAACTGCCACCCATCCTCCTTCATTAACATCATAGAGGCAGGATTTACAACATATAGGAAAATCACACAGTACCAGGAATCATGGCCCAGCTAAACTGATACACACATTTTTTGGGGGACAGAATTCAATCCATGACAACCCCCAAATACCAAATATTTACATATCTTTTTCTGATTTTGTAAAACATTTTTTCATAGGAGGGCAGTGCACACACGTCCATTTTTAACAGATGACGGAACAGTTATTTTCCCCCTGAAGTATCTCCTGAATATGTGGCAACATACTCTCTTTCTCACTCAGTAAATGGGAGAGGGAAGCAACTTGGTTCCGCACTACTTTCCTTGCATCCCCATCCTTTCCTGTTCTTGATGTTGGAGGTTGATTGAACAGTGCTTGGTAGCCCAAGCAAAGTATATTCTGGTGGATGGGCCAGCACTGAAAGACTTGGAAGAGTGAGGAGGGAATCAAGGTATTCATTATAAAATATAGTGACAATTACAGTAGTGATGATTACGTATTTAGTGTAGTGTCTCTACCTCCAGAATATCCCCAAATCTAACCACTTTTGTTCTTATCTACTTTGGCCAGACTAGCTTAAACCAAAAACCAAACTGGTTGCCACTAAGTCGATTTCAACTCATAGCGACCCGATAGGATAGAGTAGAACTGTCCCATGGGGTTTACTAAGGAGTGGCTGGTGGATTCGAACTTCCGACCTTTTGGTTATCAGCCAAGCTCTTAACCACTGTGCCAGACTATCATTAACTTGTGTCTGCACATTTCTAGTAACCCCATAACCAATCACACTGATATACTCTTGCCTTATACACAGTCTTTCCTCTGCATAGCAGCCAGAATGAGCTTCTAAAACTTAAGCCAGATCATGTATTCTCTTAATCAAAATCTTCCAAAGCGCTTACCTTGGTCTGTAAGGCTGTCTCTGTTTGATGTATCCTGCCTACCTGTCTCTGACCTCATTTTCTACCTGCTTCCTCTGTCAATTATTTCCAGCCACACTGACCTTCTCTCTGTCCTGCAAACTCTCTAAACTCATTCCTGCCTCAGGATCTTTGCATGGGCTGTTCCTGCTTCTTGGAGTACTCAGTCCACAGGTCTTTGCATTGCTGGCCTCTTCCCATCAGCCCAGATGTCAGCACCTCAGAGAGACTTCCCTGACCATTTTAACTCAGGTACTCTCCCCCTTCAGTCCACATCACAACTGTTTTATTTTTGTCATAACATTTATTGCAGTGTGAAATTATCTTACTCATTAATTTGTTCTGTGTTTTTATCTATCCCTCATTAGAATGTAAACTCTAGTCAGACGGGCACTTGTTCTCGGCCCCATTTCCAGCACCTAAAGGGTTGTATACACTAGAAACTCAATAAAATCTGTTGAATGAATAAACAAATACGTATTTTCTGTTACTATGATTGTATGAGATGTAAATTAAAGTTCTTTCCAACTCAGAGGTGCTAGTATGCTTTGTGTGACAAAAGTCTGTCATGCAGAGTCAGTAGATCATGTGCTGCTGGTCTCTTCTCCCCACCCCATTCCCATTCATGGTGGTGATGTTATACCTATTCATCCATATTATGTCGTTACTGGGTCTGGATGACTAGGGCTCAGGTGTTATCTTTGGCATGTAGCAGTGTGAAACTAATTGACGTGTTAGGGGATTGAATCTGAAACTTGGGCTTTTTCAGGGTTTTGGACCACTCTCTGTAGCCCAGAGCCCAAACCTGAGAGCATGGCCATTATCACCAAGAGGCTTTTATTAAATTATACGCAGGAAGGGTTATCATGGCAGTAAGCAAGGCACATTGAGTGTAGGTAATTGTCTTTTGAGAGTTCGATGTTCAAGGTAGAGACATTAGTTAACCAAAAACTTCATGGTAATGACATAAAAAGAAATGCTTCTTCTCATTTAAGGTAAGTGAATGAAACAGAAAGGAAATGAAGTTTCTCTGATACAAGATCAATTTAACAAGTACATATTGATGTAATCAGTAGAGCTATTTAAAAAAAAAAAAAGTAGTAAATGAGTGACTGCAAGTCATATTGAAACTCATGCTGTCCCCAAGCAGCTCTCTGCAGAGTGCACACCTCCTTCCAGTTAGAGATATGTCACAGATCTGAGGAACTGGGGCCCACACTGTAAGAAAGTAGGGTCCATGAAAAAAACTATTTGTATTGATTCTGTTTCTTGGAATATCATACTAGGTAATCTGTATGTATTGAATTTAGACATAATATTGCTACTATAGAGTTTAACTTTTTAATATGAGTATATCTTGGGGCCCAATATGTTGAATAAAATCATATATAATGATATATTGTTAACTTTGTTTACTGTGTTTTCTTATTTACTCATAATATTGGAGGAGTCATGTTTTCTGGATTAATGAAACAAATCTCCAGATAACTGAAGCCCAACTTAATTTCAGCGGTAGTTCTGGAAATAATTCTGAAGTTTAATTACACTTTGTCTGCTGAGGCAGCACAGTGGACTTGCCCTCTTCTTTCCTTTGTAGTGCATTTCTGAAAGTGCACCTGAAAAACCAAATAACAAATTTACATCTTAGAGAGGGGATGCTGAATCTTCATTCTTCAAAAGCTAAATATACATAAAATCCCTAATTGTGGTTCCTTGGAGGAGGCTTTGTTCCTTCTAGACTCTTGCTCCTGACTCCCCAGGTATCTGCTTTCTCATGGCTCACACCTACCTTTGCAGCTGGCCGTGGAGGACTAGGAGGTTGGTCAGGAAAGTTTTAAATGTTCTACTACCTTATTAGTAGGTAGGTACCTAGAACATTTGGGAGTGATTTAGAGAAGCTATATCCCCATGCTCAAAGTATGGTTGGTGGCTTTGTGGGAGCTTGTAGAAACATAAAATCTCAATCCCTCAGAACTACTAAATCAGCATCTACATTTTCACAGGATACCAGGTGACCCCCTTTGCTGTCTCCATGCCTTTTGGTTTCTGCACAGTCCTAACTTGGGACTGCATTTCCAAGATTGCAGGAAGGGGAGGTCCCCTCATGGCCTGCCAGGCTCCCCTTGATAGCATTGTGGAGTCTATAGCTGACTTCTATTAGGAGGAACCACTGAGGGGTAGGAGGAGGGTGCTAGCAGAGGCAGGGACTGATAGCTTGCTTCTGCTCCTGTCAGGGCTTAACCGATGGTTTGGGCCACTCATCAAGGTGCTTCTGCAGCTTCCTTCTAACTCAGTGCTGCTCTCAGGGCCTGCTGGCGTTGCCAACACTGCTTTCTACTATACTGCACGTAGTGCTCCATTTCTCTTGTGGCTTACTTTCTGCTGTCATTTCAGACTGCTGCAGCATCTCTGCTTCTGGGTGAGTGTGTGTCAAGAGAGGGGAAGGGAAGACTTCTATTCTGCAAGTAGACCTTACTTCCTGTTCTGTGGTTGTAACTTGGGGGAGAGCCTCAGGTTGCCAGGGGAAACCAGATAAGCAGGACTTTGATTTTGAATAGAGTTAAGGCAAATGGAGAGGTAGGGCGGGGAAGTGGCATTAAAGTGAATGGACTCTTTTTTCCCTCTGTCCTTGAGCTAGGAGAATTTTTTTAGTTACTTGCTGCTTCATGGATGTGGTAGCCAAGGATGCTTAATTACCAGAGAAGTGGAGCTGATTGTATCTTGAACAATAAATCATTTCCCTGCATAATTTTCTGTATATCCAGTCACTGTGGATATACAAGTTGACTGTCAGTGCTAACTTATAGGAGTCGGGTTTAAAGAGAGGGAGTTGAAAGAAAGTTAGCAAGAATTGGGGTTCAGTGGGAGCAGAGGTGATCCCAGAGATAGGGGATAAGAAGATATTTTTCTCAAAAAATTGTAGTAAATCTAGTTTCCAGTCAGGTATCTGGGATAATCATATTGTTGATAAATATTAATTGTCAACATGACCAAATACTTACGTGCCAACACTTATTGCATTTGCATGTATTATCTCATTTAATATTTATCTGTATCCTGTGTGGTAGATATTATCATTATCCCCTTTTTATAACTGAGGAAACCAAGACACAGTTGCAGAAGCAACTTGCCTGAGGTCTTATAGCTAGGAAGATTAAAGCTTGGGCTGTCTGACTCTAGACCCCCACTCTTAACTACTACATGACCAAGAGGTAGTGGAGTGGAGGTGGGCTGGGTTTGGAAGTACTGAGTGTATATTTTGGGAGTGTTATATATTTTAAAACGGTCATTTTAGGAATTGTGTTTAAAAGTAAAGTGAAACGAGAATTAAAAAAAAAGAAGAAGAAGCCGCCAGGCCATTGTTAGGTGGAACTGGCAATAGGTCCCAACCTCCTGTTAGAGCTAATGGACATCATACTCCCTCCACTTGATAGTGAGTGATTTGTCTCTAAGCTCCAGACCCACCTTTCTGCTTCATGATGCCATGCTTCTTCTTTGCCTATTGTTTCCCTGCTGTTGTTTTTGTTCATCAGCTCTGACTCATGGCGACCTCATGTACAACAGAATAAATACTGCCCGGTCTCACACTGTCCTCATGATTGCTGACATGCTTGAGTCCATTGTTGCCTTCCAACCTAAACCAAAACCCACTGCCATCGAGTCAGTTCCAACTCATAACTTAAGGGGTTCGTTTTCTAGCACTGTATCAAATGATATTCTGTTGTGATCCATCGGGTTTTCATTGGCTCATTTTCGAGAGTAGATTACCAGGCCTTTCTTTCTAGTCTGTTTTAGTCTAGAAGATCTGCTGAAACCTGTCCACCATGGGTGACCCTGCTGGTATTTGAAATACCACTGGCCTAGCTTTCAGCATCATAGCAACATGCAAGCCACCACAGTGTGACAAACTGACAAACAGGTAGTGGGTTTCCCTGTTAGTTTCTGCTAATAGGGAGTGCTAAAGGGATTCTGGAGCCCTGGTGGCACAGTGGTTAAGAGTTAGCTGTTAACCAAAAAGTTGGCAGTTCAAATCCACCAGCCACTCCTTGGAAACTCCATGGAACAGTTCTGCTTTGTCCTGTGGGGTTGGTATGAGTTGAAATCAACTTGAACGCAACCGGTTTGATTTTCTTTTTTGGTTAAAGGGATTCTGGAAGGCTGGAGGAGGAGAAAGCGACATGCATCATCCTGTTTGCTTGCTGTTCTTTTTAGCTTTGCTTCAGAAGGGGTCCATCACTCTGTTAGTAGTAGTTGGTTCTTATCTCCAGCTTCTTTCTACACTCTTGGAGCCAGCCTCACGGTGCCCCTCAGAGATACCATCACCAGCTGGGGAGTACCCCCTCCATAGAAGTTTGAGACCTAGCCTCATCAAGGGTCACTCTTCACACTCCAGAGGTACCAACACCTCCTCAGAGGTCTGGGTCCCAGCTCTGTGAGTGTCCTCCTCTAAACTTTTAGATTCTAATAAAACTCCTACATCCTTCCTTTTATCCACAGCCCTAGCGGTGATACAGCTACCACCCTGTGTTACTCAGTCTTTTCAGTTCTCTAACACCTGTTGAACCAATTGTTTATATTAATATCTGCTACAACACCTGGTGCTGCGTCCATTTTCCTAACTGGATGCTGACGGATGAATTTCCCCACCCCTGTGTCCTGTTGGTTGGGGTGTGGTTCTCAATTTTAAGAATATGGGGCAGGGGAAAATCACTGGAGAAGCTAATTAAAAATGCAAATTCCAGGCCTCCAGTTTCAATAATTCTGATACAATAAGTTGGATATGGGCTCAAGAATCTGCGTTTTAAACAGGCATCTTAGGCATTTCTGATGTAGGTGCCCCATTTCAGAGACTTTGAGAGAATCTGCCCAGACCTGGGATCTTCCTGTGGGGCTATTTCTTGAGACTGGGGTTGTTGTCTTGAGCTTAGAAACAAACTAATTTTTTTTTTAAAATAGGATGTGGATTATGGGTATGTTAGCCTTTGACTGAACGCTACCAAGGTTGTTCATTGCTTCTGGAGGCTGAGAATCCTACCTTTGTTCAGCCTGATAAGCCCTGATGCAATTAGCTGGGAGAGAAGAGCTTTACCCATAATGCACAAAAGGCACAATCCACTTGTCAAGTCTTGCACCCACAGAGTTGTGTCCGTTCTGGGATCCCTTTTTCCGTTTCATACAAAAGCACCACCCATGTAGCTGAGATGGGATCTTGATGCAGACACTGGCTCTTTTTGCATCAGAGCCCTTCCTGTTTCTAGGAGGTTGAAGTTAGGAGCAGTAGGAATTGGAGTGTAGGCTTAAGACTACCATCATACGTATTAGGACCAAGATCTTGTGTCTTTTGGCCTTTCCCAGTGGGTGTATCTGTTTATCTGTGTGAATAGCAATGGACATTCCTTTATGGAATGTTGGCTTCATTCAGTTGATTTAATCAGTAAAATGAGTGGGTTTTGCTGGGAGGAGTTGGACTACCCCCTCAGAGCAGAACAGGAAGTTTTTCAATCCTGCCAGATCATGGGGCTTTGAGTTTCCAGGGGGCAAGGACTTCAAAGTGACCTTTTCCTGAATTTAAAAATCAGATTTGCATCGTAGGAATGTGTCCCTCCTACAGTCTAGGGTCTGGCACAGTGTTTCCTGAGATGGACTTGGAGGACTATAGTTGGCTCATGTTTGTCACCTCTTCACATTAGGTGTTTTGTATTACATCTTTATTCTCATCCAGACCCTGCTTTATATTCCAGTTGGCTTCAAGTTGATTATGACTCCTGGTGACCCATATGTTGCAGAGTAGAACCGCATTCCATAGGGTTTTCAAGGCTGTGACTTTTTAGAAGCAGATCACAGACCTTTCTTCTGACGCACCTCTTGGTTGGTTCAGACTGCCAATCTTTCAGTTAGTAGTTGAGTGCTTAACTGTTTGAGCTACCCAGGGACTCCTGCCTTATATTAGCCTGCTGTTTTTTGTGTAGCTTCTACATGCTCGTGCTGAGCAGGGACCACGGGATCCAATTTTAAATTGAAGGTCTGAACCCATTCTGCTGGAAAATTCCTCTTCTGTATCAACTGTCCTGTGATTCTTGCCTCCAGAATTGAAACGACTGTTCTGCAAAGCAGAAATGCCTTAAAGCAGATGGCCTCCTTAGTCTTGTTCCTTGAAGTTATTTGAAGTCCTCCAATAACTACCTACTTAAAACATACACAAAATGAGCAACCCAGAGATAACGTATTGAGTAAAAGTGCTCTTCCTCTTTGCTTGTAGGTTATATAGCCTATCAGGGCCTACTTGCCTCAGTGTAGACCCAGCTTTGACCACAGCTTCACTTCCCTTGTCTACAAGTGGCCTCCTCGGTGATGAGTTGATGTGACTGCCAGTTTCATTCATTTAGGGAATATTTACTGAGGGCTTCCTGGGGTCCAGGCGGTGACCTAGGTAGGTAGAAGGGTTGATTCTAGGAAGAACAAGGCTGAGGGAAACCAATCCATAGGCATGTGAGTGCTAGGAGGTGTGTGCAGGGCCCTTGGGAGCTCAGAGAGAGTGACTAACCGCTTGGAGTTGGTAAAGGTGATAACTAAAGTGATTCCTAGGCAATACTTGGGGCTAGATTGTCATTTCCCACCTCCCTCAAACACCTCAAGATGAGGTGGTCTTCTTGACAAATAAAGGAACACATCCATTGACAGGTTATGTGCTGATCAGTATCAACGTTAGGACTAGAATCCAGATTTTCAGCTTTGAGGGCTCCAACCACTGAATGAGTGCTCTTGAGACTAATTGCTAAATGTTCTTTTAACTGGCAAGTGATGATATTCATGGGGTGATTTTATTATCTAGCATATACCATTAAGAAAACAAAAAATATCTAGGAGTAAATCCCAGTATTAATCACATAGAATTTGATGGAAATCAAAGTATGTTCTGTAATAGCTCCTTGTCACAGACACTTCATTCATCTTTAGCCTGGTGCCTAGAAGTTACCTTACTTTTAATGTTAATTTTTATTATTGATTTTCTTTATGTTGGATGAACCCAATCCACATACTTTCTGGGTGTTTAGTAAGGCAGTCCCTGGGTTATGAACGTACAACCGGTAGTTATGAACCAACCCCTGTGAAGCCTATTATATTAAAAATTCGAGGTACATGCAATGGTTCATAATAACAAACGGGCACTACTTTGCAATGTGCATCAAAACATTATTATTATTACTGTATTATTAAAGATGTCTTAGTGTATCTGGAACTGTTTCTTTAATTTTTTTATGCATAGAAAGGTACACTGTATACTGTATACTGAGACAAATATTTGACTAACTAATGTTAGATACAAACCGTACCTAACTCTTCTGATCTACGTACAGATTCGACTTAAAGACAGATTTAGAAACGGAATTCGTTTGTAATTCAGGGACTGCCTGTAACGATAGTGTAAGTTTTTTTTAAATTGTTGCTTTAGGTGTAACTTCAGGTCCAAGTTGAGTTTATTTATGTTCATTCCAGTTTAATCCTATACACTAGTTCCCTCTCTCTCTCTTAAGATCAGAACCCTGGGATACTTTTTCTATGGCATTATCAGGTGGTTCTTGATGAGTTACATACAAGTGCTGCTTTTCTTTGGTGAAGTCGGTGACCTCTAAATGTTTTAACAAGCTGGGTTTTCCGAGGTAAGGTGGTTTATCCAGGTCAGTGGTGCAAATGTTGTAAGTATATTTCACTGAGCAGCCATTTCTCCACCTCAACCTAGTCTTTATTATTTATTTTTTAGTAAGCTCTAAACCAGCTCCAACAACCCCAGAAGGAGAGTCTTCTGACTAACTCTCTTTGATAGAGGCAGAAGGACTAACTGCTAGCTTGGCTGTAACACATACCTGTTTGCAGCTGCCTTGAAAAACATGACCTTGCTATGTGGGCCTGTGCATCTGCACTGTGAACCGTTCATCCAGACAGGCTGGCGGGAGTGTCTGTTTTGTAAAGGAATGCATATGGCAAATTGCTTGTAACACCTGTCTCAGTTTCTCTGTATACCATCTCTATTTTATTTGAGAGTTTACTGTGCACATGATTCTTTCACATAGAGCAGTACTGAATGACAGAAGAACAGCTCTGATGAGGTTTTCTGTTTGTGTAAAATAATAAGATGAGGTAGATGATGAGGTAGTAAATCATTTTAAGGCCCATACCACGAGTAGTGCATGCACATATTAGGTTGAACCATGTAAAATGTGACCATTTTTGACTTAGAAAAATGACAATTTCACGTGTTTAATAAGTAATTTAAGATTTGGATCATCTGGGAAAAAAAAAAAGGATACCTTTGAAACCAAATTGCAGTAATGCAGGTAGAGCATGAGGCAGCATTTGTAATGGGACAAGTGATAGGCAAAATACGGGCTGCAGTGAGCGTTTATTTGACTCAAAATGCTTTTTTTTTTCTATTTTTTTTTTAAAGTAATATTTTGTTGTGTTTTTGGTGAAGGTTTATACAGCAGTTTAGGTCCCAACTCAACAATTTCTACACAAGTTGTTCAGTAACATGGGTTGCATTCTTCACAACGTGTGAACATTTTCATTATTTCTGTTCTGGTTGTTCTGTTTCCATTAGTTTCCCTGTCCTCTTACAGTCTCGTCTGTGTTTGAAAGTAATTGTTGACTGTACCCACAATGATTTTTAATTTTTAAAAATTAATTGCCAGCTTTATCATAGTAGGAGATCTCATAAAATTCTGGATTTTCAGCTTTTCTACAAAAATTGAATGATCTTGCAGTGCCAGCTCAGCGACTTCACATGTTGACGATTGCCCGAGGCAGTGTCAGCTGTCCCCCTGTAGAGCTCACATGTGCACCCACTTACCTGAGTTGGGCCCTCAGGTGACCTGACTGGCCCTTGGGCTTTGAGGTTGGGCACGTGATGTCAGTTGAGCACACGGAGTAAACTGCTTAAAGAGGGGATTGGAAGAAATCATCAGCCGAACTAAAGCCATTTGATGTTATGTTGTAAATAAAACACCAGCCATCACGTTTAAAACGAAAGCCTGATTCAACTCTGGACTGTATTCATTGGGGAAGGTTAAGTATACATAACTAAGGAGTACTTTCATGTGCTAAGAGATGGTCAGACTCTTATTAAAAAGTTTTGGCTTGGTGCTCCTTGTTAAAGTAAGATGTGATGACAGAACTTCTTCCAGTGGCCACCATTAATGTTAGAGGCTAATGTGATGCCTTTTTTTTTTTTTTTTAGCACTGTCATTTATCAGAAAAGGTCATTGGACAGTTGCGTCCTAACTTTAACATAAAGAAAAGTTCATGTAAACTAAGATTTTTTTAGAGCACCACGTTTGTTGCCGTGTTGTTCATTTTGAGGGAAAAACTGGAAATGCAGTGAATGCTTAACAGTAGAAAAAGGACTGAATAAATTATGGTACATTAACACCATGAAATATTATATAGCCATTAAAACAACGAATTGGCAGGATGCCGGTTGACCTGGAGGGATTTCCCTGAGGACTAATACTAGCTAGGATTTAATTAGTACTTATTATGTGCTAGGCACAGTTTCAAGGGGTTTGCATCTGTTAACTCGTTTGATCCTCACAGCCCTCCTATGAGCTAGGTACTATTACCACCATTTTACAAATGAGGAAACTGAGGAAACAACTCATTCAAGGACAAGCAATTAATATGTGGCAGGGCTGGGATATGAACCCAGGCGATGTGGATGGACAAAGATATTTTAAAATCAATTTTATTACATTGGATGTTATAGTGCATTATGAGTGAGAAGTTTGACTTACTCTCTTATATTCTAGACTCAGACCCATGGTGCTACATCAG
Organism: Trichechus manatus latirostris; assembly: GCF_000243295.1. Lineage (NCBI taxonomy): Eukaryota > Metazoa > Chordata > Mammalia > Sirenia > Trichechidae > Trichechus > Trichechus manatus. The sequence continues at coordinate 16,109,150 of NW_004443973.1, forward strand.
ACCCTGGAGATCATTTAGTCTTCTGGATTTCAAATTTAGCCCTTCCCTTCCCCTTTTAAACCATCTGAAATCTTCCTGTTAAGCAAAATGAAACCTTGTATTGGCTAGGAGCTGTCTGCTCTGCCCTCTCTCTTTTCCCTTGGGTTCTGTGTAAACTACAGATATAGTCTACCAGTTGAAGACGGAGAAATGTGTCCCAGAGAGAGGCAGCCTAACATTTTTTGAGTATGTGTTTTCAAGGAACTATACTAGACATGTGAAACACATTATACTATTAAGCCTTCACAGAAGGCTTATGGATAGATGTTATTATGCTCATTAAGGAAACTGAGGCTTAGAGATTAGGCCCACAGTCACTGAGGGAATCACTGCTAGGGTTGGGAAAGAATCCCAATCTAGCCTTTTCAAGGGTCTTGCTAACCTAAGACTTGGGAAAGACAATGTCCTAGAAGAGGTGGTTGAAATCAGTCTTGCCTTTTATTGCTGTTGACTTAATTATGAAGTTTCCGAGAACTACTAATTACTGTGGCATTATTTACCATAGGTGACAGTTGTAGAGTGACTTACAACAGACAAGAAAAGGATTTCCAGTCATTCCTCTTAACCTCTATATAGGAAATGATCCTAGAGAAGGATTCATTCCGTTGAAACATGAGAGACCACTTTTAGACCTCTACCATCTAGTGAACTGCCTGACACATGGAAGGGGTTAACTTTTCTTTCCCATACAAAGATTTATACATACACTGTTATGTGACCCTAATTGCTCTCCCTATACTGTGACAGCACATTCCTCCTTTCCACCCCTGATTCACATGTCCATTCAACCAGCTCCTAACCCTCTCCACCTTCCCATCTCACCTCTGGACAGAAGCTGCCCGTTTAGGCTCTTGTATCTACTTGAGCTAAGAGGCACGCTCCTCACGAGTATCACTTTATGTCCCACAGTCCAGTCCAATCCCTGTCTGAAGAGTTGGCCTCGGAAAGTGTTTTAGTTATGAGCTGATAGAGAATCCAGGGGCCATGCTTTCTGGAGTACCTCCAGTCTCAGTCAGACCATTAAGTCTGGTCTTCTTAACTAGAATTTGAGTTCTGCACCCCACCTTTCTCCTGCTCCATCCGGGACTCTCTGTTATGTTCCCTGTCAGGGCAGTGATTGGTGGTAGCTGGCACCATCTGGTTCTTCTGCTCTCAGACTGATGAAGTGTCTGGTTTATGTGGCCCTTTCTGTCTCTTGGGCTAATACTTTCCTTGTGTCTTTGGTGTTCTTCATTCTCCTTTACTCCAGGTGGTTGAGACCAATTGATGCATCTCAGATGGCCGCTTGCAAGCTTTTAAGACCCCAATGCCACTCACCAAAGTAAGATTTAGAACATTTTCTTAATAAGCTTTGTTATGCCAGTTGACCTAGATGTCCCCTGAAAGCATGGTCCCCAGACCCCTACCCCTGCTACTCTGTCCCTCAAAGTGTTTGATTGTATTCAGGAAACTTCTTAGCTTTGGTTTAGTCCAGTTGTGCTGACTTCCCCTGTAGTGTGTGCTGTCCTTCCCTTCATCTAAGATAATTCTTATCTACTGTCTAGTTAGTAAATAACCAAAATAGTAAATAGCCAAAAAATTTTTTCCAGTCTGTAGGTTGCCTTTTGATTCTTTTGGTGAAGTCTTTTGATGAGCATAAGTGTTTGATTTTTAGGAGCTCCCAGTTATCTAGTCTCTCTTCTAGTGCTTGTGCATTGTTACTTATTGTTTGTATTGTGTTTATTCCATGTATTAGGGCTCCAAGCGTTGTCCCTATTTTTTCTTCCATGATCTTTATCGTTTTTGATTTTATATTTAAGTCTTTGATCCATTTTGAGTTAGTTTTTGTTCATGGTGTGAGGTATGGGTCTTGTTTCTGTTTTTTGCAGAAGGATATCCAGTTATGCCAACACCATTTGTTAAAGAGACTGTCTTTTCCCAAGTTAACAGAATTGGGCCTTTGTCAAATATCAGCTGCTCATAGGTGTGTAAATTTATGTCTCAATTCTCAATTCTGTTCCATTGATCTATGTATCTGTCGTTGTACCAGTACCAGTATCAGGTAGTGTAAGGCCTCCCACTTTGTTCTTCTTTTTGAGTAATGCTTTACTTATTCAGGGCCTCTTCCCTTTGCATGTGAAATTGGTGAGTTGTTTCTCCATCTCATGAAAAAATGGCAGTAGAATTTGGATTGGGATTGCATTGTATCTGTAAATCACCTTGGGTAGAATTGACATTTTCACACTGTTGAGTCTACCTATTCATGAGCAAGGTATGTTTTTCCACTTATGCAGGTCTCTTTTGGTTTCTTGCAGTAATGTCTTGTAGTTTTCATTGTATAGGTTTTTTAAGTCTCTGGTTAGATGTATTCCTAAATATTTTATCTTCTTGGGGGCCATTATAAATGGTAGTGATTTGGTGATTTCCTGTTCGAAGTTCTCTTTGTTGGTGTAAAGGAATCCAATGGATTTTTGTATGTTTATCTTACATCCTGAAACTTTGCTGAAATCTTCTATTAGTTCCAGTAGTTTTCTTGTGGATTCTTTGGGGTTTTCTGTGCATAAGAGTTTATCATCTGCAAATAGAAATATTTTGACTTCTTCCCTACTAATTTGGATGCCCTTTATTTCTTTTTCTAGCCTAATTTTTCTGGCTAGGACCTCCAGCACAATACTGAATAGGAGTGGTGATAGAGGGCATCCTTGTCCTGTTCTCAAGGGGAATGCTTTCAAAGTTTCTCCATTTAGGATGATGTTGGCTGTTGGCTTTGTATAAATGCCCTTAATTATACTGAGGAGTTTCTCTTCTGTTCCTATTTTGTTGACAGTTTTTATCATGAATGGGTGTTGAACTTTGTCAAATGCCTTTTCTGCATCGATTGATAAGATCATGTGGTTCTTGTCTTTTGTTTTATTTATGTGATGGATTACATTGATTGTTTTTCTAATGTTGAACCA
>NW_004443973.1:16112224-16113647 GCF_000243295.1 Trichechus manatus latirostris
TTTTTCATAGTATTCTGTTATGATTCTTTTAATTTCAGTTGGGTCTGTTCTGGTATCACCCATCTCATTTCTTATACGGGTTATCTGCTTCCTCTCCTGTTTTTCTTTTGTCAGTTTGGCGAGTGTTTTATCAATTTTGTTGATCTTTTCAAAGAACCAGCTTTTGGTCTTATTAACTCTTAACATTTGTTTTTCTGCTCTCTATTTCATTTAATCCTGCTCTGATTCTTATTATTTCGTTTCTTCTGGCACCTGAGGGCTTCTTTTGCTGCTCTCTTTCTACTTGTTCCAGTTGTAGGGTTGATGTTTTGATTATGGCCCTTTCTTCTTTTTGGATGTGGGCATTTATTGCTATAAGCTGACCTCTGAGCGCTGCTTTTGCTGCATCCCAAAGGTTGTGGTAGGATGTGTTTTCATTCTCATTTAATTTTATGAATTTCTTTATTCCCTCCTTAATTTCTTGTATAACCCAGTAGTTTTTGAGCAAGGTATTGTTCAGTTTCCATGTGTTTTTGTTTCCTTGCTTTTTCTGTTGTTGATTTCTCCTTTTATGGCCTTATGGTCAGAAAAGATGCTTTGTAATATTTCAGTAGTTTGGATTTTGTTAAGGCTTACTTTATGGCCTAATATGTGCTCTATTCTGGAGAATGTTCCATGTGGTTTGGAAAAGAAAGTATACTCGGCTGCTGTTGAGTGGAGTGTTCGGTATATGTCTGTGAGATCAAGTTGGTTGATTGTAGCATTTAGCTCTTCTGTGTCTTTGTTGAGCTTCTTTCTGGATGTTTTGTTCTTCACCAAAAGTGGTGTGTTGAAGGCTTCTACTACTATTGTGGAGCTAACTCTCTTTTCAGCGCTGTTAGAGTTTGTTTTATGTATTTTGGAGCCCTGTCGTTGGGTGTGTAAATATTTATTATGGTTATGTCATCCTGGTGTACTGACCCTTTAATCATTATATAGTGTCCTTCCTTATCCTTTGTGGTGGATTTTACTTTAAAGTGTATTTTGTCAGAGATTAGTATTGCCACTCCTGCTCTTTTTTGAGTGTTGTTTGCTTGATATATTCTTTTCCATCCTTTGAGTTTTTGTGTCTTTAAGTCTGAGGTGTGTCTCTTATAGGCAGCATATAGACGGATCGTGTTTTTTAATCCAATCTGCCACTTTCTATCTCTTTATTGGTGCATTTAGTCCATTTACATTCAGTGTAATTATTGATAGTATGAGTTTAGTGCTGTCATTTTGATATCTTTTTTTGTGTGTTGTTCACAGTTTCTTTGTTCCACTTAGTTTTCTGTGCTGAGTCATTTTTCTTTGTGTGTTTTCTTTTCATCTTTTTCATTGTTGCTGATTTTGTGTTTGCTGAGTCTGTATATTTTTCTAGTATTTTATTTTGAGTTGTAGGATTGTTAGTTTCCTTTGTGGTTAC
>NW_004443973.1:16114312-16125957 GCF_000243295.1 Trichechus manatus latirostris
TTTCTGATTGCTGTCTCTCTATGGATTCTTGCAGCCTGTTAAATTTGTCATTATGCTCTTCTCTAATCTTTTTAATTTCCTCTATTGTGTGTTCTTCGTTTTGCTAAATTTCCTTTGTCATTTCTTGAAGAGTTCTGTATATTAATGTTTTGTATTCTGCCTCCAGTAATTCCAAGAAATTTTCCTTCTCTGAAAGATTTCTAAATTCTTTATTTTGGCAGCTTGCTGAAGCCATCATGGATTGCCTCTTTATGTGATTTGATATCTCCTGTTGTCTCTAAGCTATCAATAAGTTGTTATATTATTTATTTTATGTTTTCTTACTGTGTCCTAGCTTCTTGTTTTGTTTTCATATGCCCAGATAGGCTGCTGATATGAGCTGGTTTGATGATTGTCACCTTTTAAGGTCTAATGTCCTGTCACCAGTTGGTTAGATCTGTTACTAGGTGTGTGAGCTCAGGAGTCTGCCCACTTCTCCTGTATGGATTCAGCCCCATTGCCCAGGTAGATAGCCACCAAGTGTGTGGTATAGGCTCTCACTTACAGTCCTAGACAGGCGTGGGTGATTGGTGTAAGCACAGGCATCTGGCTGTAGCAGGGGGACACACTCTGAGCAAGGCAGGGCTGATGGCCGCCCCTGAGTGTCCAGGAGGAAGGCGCGTCCCTGTTCCCTAGAGGGCATAGGTGGTTGGGTTTAGCAGTGGGATTATGAGCACCTAATGCTGTTGGCTGTAAGGACTGGGGGCACCTCTTATTCATGGGCCCCTATCACAGGTGGCTAGGTGGTGTGGGTGCAGCCACCAGTCCTCAGGCCCTTGATGTGGGTAGGTGACGACCCTGCTTAAAGGGAAGAGCAGTGTCAAATGTCAAGAACCTTCCACTTCACAGCTGAAACAGTTGAAGTTAGACTTCCGGTATAGTCCCTGTTGTACAGCAGTAATGAGGGTCTGTGCTGTTGAGATGGGCCCACACAAGTCTATGCAGCGGGAAAGGCACTCAAAGTCTGTGGATCCCTTATGCCTGTGCCCAGGCAAAGGAGCTGTGCCTACCCTGGGTTCCTGGCTTAGGGGAGCCAGTAGTTTATTTTTTCCCGTTTGTTAATTTGTTCACACTCCAAGGCAGGGAGAATGGCTCCGGGCATGTGATGCATCCTACTTCTGGCCCGGGGGACTCGGCAATTGCTGAAGTCCGTGCGGGACCCAGTGCAGAGCAGGGAGCAGGGAGGTAAATGGGAGAGAGGTTTTTCCCTAAGGGGGGTGTTTTTGATCCACGAGGTAGATGTACACATGTAATTATCTTTTGCCGATTGAGCGCTGCTTCTCACTGGTTCTGAGTGGTCGTGTAGATTCTCTGGTGCTGGTTCTCTCCCACTGCAGAAAATGCGCCTTCTGAGCACCACCACTTGCCTGCCTCACTGCTCACCCCGGAGTTGCTCAGGCCTGAAGGGCTCAGGGTCTCGATGGGTCAGATCTGGCACTCCTCATTGCTTCTCAACCGTCTCTCCCTGCCCCTGCCACTCAGTCCGTTCCTCATCTCTGCCTTTGATGTTCAGGGCTCCCAGATTGCCATATATAATCGATTCACTTGTTGTACAAGGGTCCACCGGAAGCGTCTGAGTACTCCGGCATCTTGGCCCCGCCTCCACTCAGTTAAATTTTTGTTGATGAATTAATAAGCAAACATCTTTTTGCTGCTTTTCTTTGTGCCTGAAGTTTTCTAATGGCCGTTAAGCACATTCTTTCTCATTTGGTGATCAGGCAGTGACATTTCATGAAGGAAACTTGCTTCACATAATGGCAGCACTACTGAATTAAGTGGAAAGGAATGTAGTGTTGTTTTGTGACGTTAGTTGATTTTCAACTCGTAGCGACCCCTTAAAAAGAATAGAACAGCCCCATAGGTTTTTCTAGGCTTTAATCTTTACCAGAGCAGATCACCAGTTCTTTCTGATGTAGATCTGCTGGCTGGATTTGAACCGCCAACCTTTTGGTTAGCAGCGGAGTGCTTAACTGTTGCTCCATCATGACTGTATAATAGAGGGGGTGATAGCAGAAGTTACAGAAGATCTAGGGTAAGAATTGTTGCTATTATTAAACATAAAACGTAGATCTGAGCTTTCTGACTGTGAGGACAAAAGGAAAATATGATGTTACATATTCCTATCTACTCATTAAGTTATTTGAGAGGGAGATATTTTTACCCTAGCACTAAATGCAAAGAGTGATTTATTGTGTGGGTCCTAAGAGTGGGGACATCGAACACAATCTTCAGACTATAATCGGATAGTCATGGTTCTCAGTTGTGGTTTTTACAAAATAAGTACTGAAGTTCTTCATCCTGATTTCTTATATTAGTGAAAGCCAAAATTTTAACACTAAATTGTATTTCCCTAAAGTATTTCTTTGGATAACTGAAAGTGTGAAGTGCAGGTATGCAACTTTCTAGTGACTTACCTTAATACCAGCAGCATTACAAAGGGGAAGATGAGAAGAGATGTCAACTCAACTGCATCTTGTGAGGAGCTTGAGCGATCTCTTGCCTCTGATTGCTATTGACATAATTACTACCTAAAACTTCTAAGTAGCTGGTCTTAGTCTGGAATTATTTACCAACAGTGGATTGACTTAGAATGAACTGAAAAGATTCAAAGTCATCTCTGTTAGCTTGTGTATATGGCCATAATCCTATAGAATGATTTATTTCACTTGAAATACGAGTCAGGAATAAAATGTCTGAAATGTTAAGAGCGTCTGACTCCCAAAGCAGTGCATGATACTAAATTGAAAATATACTGTCAAATGTTAATTAATTATATGTAAATATCATACATGGTTCAAAATAGACACAAGATTCTATTTAATATATTCATTACTATTATTATTTCACATTTGTAATCCTCTGTTTACAAACCCTACATTTTTAGCTTCCTTTTAAACTAATCAGGAAAGTGCATGAAAATCCTTAAAATATGATTGTCTTCTTATTACTTTTAAATGTCCTTTAGAATTCTGTAGTTCGGTCTCGTCCTCTTTCCCTTTCAAAGCATGGATTTATTCTAATCCTGGGAATCATAATCTAGTACAGCAGGTTTTAAACTTTTGATTATGACTCACAGTGAAACATGTATTTTACTTCAGCTTGAGTCTAACTGAAACAAGACTTTCATAAAGCTACTCTTACCCTTACTATGTAAAATGCATCCTGACTTTTTCCTTTCCTTTCTTTTCTGTTCTGTCTCATTTGGTTCTGTTCCATTCCTTTTATTTCCATTCCACTCAATTAAAAAAAAAAAATGCTGGCTTTCTCCACCCACTAAATTAATTTCATGACCAATAATAGATTGTGACTAGTAATTTGGAAAACCACCAATCTAGTGAAAAGAATGGTACGCTAGTGCACTAGGAATAAGGATGCCTGGGATTCTAATCCCATGCGTTTCAATTACTAGTTGTATGATCTTGAAGATAATTACTTATCCTTCACAAGACCTTGTTTCCTCATTCATAAAACAAGGAGTTGGACTTGTGGTCTCTAAGGTGTCGTTTACCTCTAACACTATTCTTGATCGCTCTTGTAGTTGAAGGAAATGTTTGGATTCAAAACAGAATCTCCCAATGAATGATTAATCTATTCATTGTTAGGTGCTGTTGAGTCAGTTATGACTCATAGTGACCCCATGCACAACAGAACGAAACCCTGCCCAGTCCTGGCCATCCTCACAATCATTGATATGTTCGAGCGTATTATTGCAGCCAGTATGTGAGTCCATTTCATTGAGGGTCTTCCTTTTGTTCGCTGACCCTCTGCTTTACCAAGCGTGATGTCCTTCTCCAGGGACTGATCCCTCCTAATAACATATCCAAAGTATGTGAGATGAAGTCTTACCATCCTCGCTTCTAAGCATTCTGGCTGTACTTCTTCTAAGACCGATTTGTTCGTTCTTTTGGCAGTCCACGGTATATTCAGTATTCTTCAGCAACACCATAATTCAAAGGCATCAATTCTTCTTTGGGCTTCCTTATTCATTGTCCAGCTTTTGCATGCATATGAGGCAGTTGAAAATATCATGCTTGGATCATACTGTGACCATAGTCTTAGATCAGGAGGTTTCTTATTTATTCTATCTAGAGATGAGAAGCTCCCAGTTGTTCTTTTGTCAGCTGCAGTTGTGTAGCAATGAACAGTTCTCTCCTTGGAAAGCTCTACTTTACTCTTTTTAAAAATTCTCATTTCTGTCCATATTCTTGTGTGTGTTCCTGGAAGTCAGAAGATTTTTATGCTTAATAGACTTTAAGAGAGGTATCTCAGTATTCTATATACTTGTGTCCTTCCTGGGAATTTTTTTTTTTTTAAATAAATTTTCTGTTTTTACTTCCCCTGATTCGAGAATGTCGTGGGGTGTGGTTTAAGGGTATTGTTGTTAGTTGCTGTCAGTCATGACAACCTTATGTATAATAGAACAAAACATAGCCCTGTCCTTTGCCGTCCTCACAGTCATAGGTATGTTTGAGCCCATTGTTGCAGCCACCATGTCAGTCCATCTCATGGAGGGTTCCCCTCGTTTTCACTGACCCTCTAATTTATCAAGCATGATGTTCTTTTCTAGCAAGCATTAAAGATGGGAGAGTAGAATTTCGAGAAAAGAAGATTTATAGCAAGTGACACTGAGAATGGCTTCCTATCAGCAGCTAGTTAATGGTGTTTGTTGATTTCTCTGCTGGGTGCCAGGCCCAGTGCTGATCAGCTACTTAGCACTTTCTCTGCAGCTCCCTTCAGGGATGGTCTCTTGTTCTGGAGACCTCTACTGGAAAATACACTTTGCTATCAGCAGGGCTCTTTGTGGTGTTTGGCTCTGGTATTTGGAACATTCTGGATTGAACCCAACATGCTGTGACTGCAGGGCCAGTGAGGCCAACCTGCTGGGATGTGGAGTAACAACTGACGAAGGGAGCAGTGAGATTTGGGAAAGGAAGGTCCTTTTAAACAACCTCTGACCATAGCGCACTCTCTAAACTGAGTTCTAGAGAGTGTGACACTAACTGGAACCATCCCTCCAAGTTGTTTGTCTTTTGTTGAATAGAATAGGATAGAGGGAAATATTTTCCTAGCAAAGCCAAAACAAGTGAGAAACGGAAGGGTATGTTCTGGCTTTTGAGAGGTAGAAAAAAGCCTTTGAGTCCGGCAGACCTGACTCTGATCTGACTCATATATTTATTATCTGTGTAATCTTGGGCAAGTTTTCTGAGCCTTGGTTCAGTTTTCTCACAGATAAAAATGAGGATAATAATAAAAATGTGCAGAGTTCTCAACAACAAAATAAATACAATTTTTAAAAAATGTGCAAAATTTTAGCAATAATTGTATGAGTAAAGTGCTTGCCATACAGTCGGTGGACAGTAAGTGTGGATTTTCTTCCGCAGTGAATGCTGGTTGGGCTTCCCTGGAATGGGAGTCTTGAAGTTGGAGACCAGTGTTTAGAGCATTAAAGAATCTACCAGAGTTACCAAGTCAGGGGGGTCAGAGCTGATGATGAAGCTGCAGGGCAGAAAAGGCAGAGCCCCAGGCCTAAAGACTTCACTGGGGTGGGAAAGCCTTGGTTTGCACTGAAAGTATCATGCATTTCTGTTACATATATAAGGAAAGCTATTACTGATCTCGCTTCCTTACTGCCTAACCCCACCCCCCCACCCCTTTTGGTGGCATTTGATGACTCATTTGGGAAGTATCACCCAAAGAGAAGCTACAAGGAGAAAGTTAGCTGGTCACATCTGTCCCCCTTTTGCACAATCCTGAGAGCAGCCTGTTTCTTTCCTTGGCTCTCTTGCAGTGGCAGAAGATTTATGTAATTAGAATGACATTTTTGGTATTATTTTCAGAATAGAGATGCTTTAACCAGGGGGTCTTTTCACCCCTATGGAACAGAAATCCGATTAGGAGCTCTTTGTGCTCTGCCAGAAATCATTGCACATCTGCATTTTGCTCTTGTGAAATATGGATAATGGCATGGCTGTGTCTCCTAGGAGTTTGCGTGCATTAGCTAATGATCATGAAACTTAGAAATAAGAAATTCATACGAATGCCGAGAGCTTTTGTAATTACACACTTGCATCATTTTGCTTGGCATCCTTGAAAGTCGTGATTTCAACATGAGAATACTAGGATTGATTTCATGTCTTTCTAATTGTAGAGCAAGCTATGAAGAAATAAGCTCAACGAGCGCTCAGAACAGATAAGTTGTCAGAGCATCTTGTGGCAGCCTTGAAGTAGCTCAGGCTGGAGAGGTTTGGTTTGTGCAGAAGTGGAGAAAAGCTTGAGATACTTTAAAGGCATGGTACTGGCTTCCATTCAGGTTTGTGCTTACATTCCCATGCACTTTGTTCCTGTGTCCTCAGACCCGCCACTTTCCCAGGCTTTGTTCTGGGCAGAGGTAAACTCACTGTATTGAATGGGCCCTTTTGATGTGACTTGTCTCCGTGGACTGTAAGCCTCTTGAGAGCAGATACTGTCTTTATATCCTCTAGAAAAATCTGGTTTTTCCATTTTCTCCTCCAGATAATCATTTTAGGATTGAAGAAGCTTTTAAAAAAGATATCAAGTGGTAACATTTTGAATACCTGAACGACTTTAAAAATAAATAAATATTTATTTATGAAAAGGGTTGCAGATAGTAACTAACAGTGTACTGTTTGATAACTGATTTGTTTTTATTTCTTTTCAGGCAGTGGAGCTACTGCTGTGGTTCAGGCTGCTCTGTGCAAGCCAAGACAAGAACGAGTAGCAATAAAGCGGATCAACTTGGAAAAATGCCAGACCAGTATGGATGAACTATTAGTAAGTAAAAGTGAGAGATGGATGGAAGGTGCAGAGATAAGAGCAAAGAGGACTTGGTGTTAACTCCTATTTTGACTCATGCATTTCTTGGAAAGCAGCCCATACTGCTTTCCCCTCTCCTGATGAATAATACTTTAATACATTAATATTGTATAATGTATAATTTACTCTGCTTTGATAAATAGTATTTGGTTCAGTTATTTTAATTCCTATGTGGAGATGGTCTCAGTATTGACACTGTTTTATAAAATGAGGGAACAGTTAGAAGACCTGAGATCACATAATTACTGCCTGCAGAGTTAGATGGCAAGCCTCTGGTCCTCGTTCTAGAATCGTGACAAACATGAGAATTGCTCTCCAAAATATTTTTTGGTCATTTTGGCTTTCATACATTACAAAATCACAAGCAAATTTCAGTTATTCATAATACTGCAGGGTAGCTTGCATTTGGCTAAAAAAAGGAGAGTGTGTTTTTCTTACATGGCAACTTGTAGTTCTTATTCTAAACGAAGTATATTACAAAAATAATTGGAGCTTGTCAATGTGGATGTGACTATAGTAGTAGCCTTGGTTGGTTGAAGGAACATTTGCTTTTGGCTTAACTGACTCATTATTAAATGAACAGCTTGGCAAATGGTTATTAGTTGCCCAGCAAACTGTGAACAGTTTGAAAGTTTAATCTCATAAATATAGTTGTTGTTCTGTCTGCCAATTTTCTTTTTTTCCTCTTGCCATTTGTATGAGGATAATAGAAAACTGCAGTGGAAGAGTTAACTGATTGGTTATCCCAACACTAATCCCAGTACAAATATTAGTCCAATAGCTCCATACAAGCCACAAAGTATAATGACAGTTGGCTCCGAATGAAGAAGCTTTTTGTTATGTTCTACATTGGAGATGGAATGTCATCAACAAGAGCTTTTTGTCTTCACTCAGAATATAGCTTTTATTTCAGGCTTCATTACAGTACACTATAGTATAAATTAAGTACAAGGATAAAGCTGTACTTTTCCAGATCTGTTTGGCTTTACATTTTAAATTAGGCTGCACAATGCACAGATTTCATTGGGACAGAAGCAATGATTGCCTAACAATACTTAGGCTAAAGCAAGGGCTTCCACAGTTTAATGTTTATTTAAAAAATTTGCATACATTTAAGGTTTTTAGGATCCTCAGAATTTCAGCTGTGCTTTGCTCGTACTGAAATTATTACTTTGTGGCTTGCTATCTCGGTAACCAGTGAAATCATGCCTTTGTCATTCAGCCAGTTTTCAACATTACTTTGTCTGAGTGGAAAAAGCACTGAAGAAACTGGGGAGGGTTGGGTCCTGCTTCTGCCACTAACTTGGTTTTTAACTTTAGGCAAATTCGCTAACAGTTCTGTGGCATTAACATGAGAGTTGAGTTGGAGGCTTTCTAAAAATCCCTTTGTTGTTGTTGTTAGGTGCCATCAAGTCAATTTCGACTCATAGCGACCCCATGTGACAGAGTAGAACTGCCGCAGAGGGTTTCCTAGGCTGTAATCTTTACGGGAGCAGAAGGCCAGGTCTTTCTCCCACGGGAGCAGATGGCCAGGTCTTTCTCCCGCCGAGCTACTGGATGGGTTTGAACTGCCAGTGTTTTGCTTAGCAGCCGAGCACTTAACCGTTTGCACCACCAGGGCTCTTAAGTGTACATTAATTTTTTTTTTTTATATTTAGAGTATACGTTTAAACTTATGCGCTGTTTGGAAATATCACTCAAGAATTTACCCATGATACTTATGTTTGATTGTGGTGCTCTTAATGCAGATTTTAAAAATAAACATTAAATTGTAGGTGTCCTTGCTTTAGCCTAAGTATTATTAGGCAATTGTTGCTTATGTCCCAGTGAAATCTGTGCATTGTGTAGCCTAATTTAAAATGTAAGGCTAAACAGATCTGGAAAACGTACAACTTTATCCTTGTACTTAATTTATACTGTAGTGTACTGTAATGTATGTATAATGTATCTATGTACAGTGTAATGTATTGTTTAGTTTATGAAACATAGTCATGTTTTTGCTACTAGCAGAATATTTATACAGAATTATGTGTAAGGCTTGGGTCCCCTCGTGTTGACAGTTCTGGAACCAACTTCCTGGGGCCATCCTTGGCCCATGCTCTGGTGTCTGGTCTCTGCCCGGACCTCAGTTGCCCAAAGCATCCATGTTTTTTTCCCCTTTGCTGGGCTTTCATCATCGATTGGTTGCCAGTGATGGCAGCTGTGTGAGGGCTGGCGTGGCTCTCAGCAGGGAGACAGCCATTCCAGCCCCCTCCTCTGTTTCCCTGGGACCAGTAGGCATAAGTGTCATTTGTAGTAACAGGCAGAACCACCTATCTAAGCACTGGTGCTTTTCTGGCTTTGTGCCTGGCTCAGTTAATTTTAGATGTTAGGATTTATGAGTTTGCCTGTTAGCCGTTAATTTATTTTTCTCTCTGTCTCTCTTCCCGCCCCCCCCCCCCCGCTTAATGTCCATGTAGTGCTAATAGAGACTAGTATATATGCATAAGTATTTAATTTTCACTTAAAAAGGTATATTAATTTATGGCTTTGACCTTTCCTTAACCTTGAACGTTTAACCTTTTGATGTCTTGTTGTGCCTGGAGAGAGGGGATAGCTATGGCTCTTTAGAATGTAGTACTCCCATGTCCTTTCCAAACAAAAATAAGTGGAATTTACAGCATAGGCTGCCTAAGGTTGCCAGTCTTCTGTGGCCTGACTATTGGCACGTGATACCATGTGCTGTAATCCTTTCAACTTCTAATACTGCTGTTGCTCACAGTTTGATTCTTTCTATGGGATCACATTTTGGCAGTGTTTGGACATCCGGTATCCTAATAATCCTTTAATTCCATGTGTATGTATTATATACAGGTCAGTGCACTGCATCATTTCACAAACTGTGCCATGTGTTAACTGGAAACCATTGTTCTTATAAGAAACAATGGCCACTGAAATCTTTTTATCTTCTGAGAGTATTATGTCATAGAAGTCACAGTTACCAACTTTTTGCTGGTCATCGGAACATCTGTCTTCCCTGATGAAACTGTGTCTCCTCCTCCCCGCCCTACCCCCCACCTTGGCTCACGTAGAAGGTGGGATTTATACACAGAGGCCAGTTGTGACTGCACAGAACAGTTTTGGAAAGTTGGCCATGCACTCTGCTACTTTATGCAGTGGGGGGCATCAGTAGGTTTTCTTATGGTTATGGAGTTGGCTCTAGGTGTTGCTGAAGAAGGGTTCAAGGGGTCATGATTTCTGAAGCAAAGTGATATTTATCTGATTTTTAAAGGAAAAAATTTTGTGTGTGTTTTGAATCACAAGCAGTGTGATTAGTGCTTGCTTTTGGAATGTAGAGACGGTGCCAGCTTCTCTGAGAAAGAAGGGAGGAAAAGACATGGTAGATGAGATTATTGGCGCTAAATAATTGGTAATTTAAATAAACACTATTGAAATTAATACTGTAATATTCCTCTAAAAAACTCAGTTACAGCTCTAATATGCATTTATTCATTCATTTGGTAAACATTTAAAGACTTTCTGTATTTTGCTTGTTGTTGCTAGGTACCGTTAAGTCAATTTTTGACTCATAGCAACCCTATATGCCAGAGTAGAACTGCCCCATAGGGTTTTCTAGGCTGTAATCTTTATGGGAGCAGGACCCGCTGGGTGGGTTCAAAATGCCAACCTTTCAGTTAGCAGCTGAGTGCTTAACTGGTGTGCCACCAGGGTTCCTATATTGTCCTTAGACCCATGAAAAAGAGTGAATTTTATGTGTATATATGGCAGGACAATGCCATACACTCAATAAAAATTTTAGTTTTATGGCAGTTAGAACACCCTAGAACAAATGTTTTCCTTGGTGTCACGTGAATAGCATTTAATTTATCTTAACTAATGCCTTTTCTATGCATTCTTTTACATTTTTGTATATGTTTGGCCTGTAACTGTATCTTAATCTCTTTGGATATGATTATCTTGGTGGTTAATTTTCCAGGAGCCAAGGGGATGTTGCTGGTCTAGTCTGTATTTCTTACCATCCCACCAAGATGCTTTGATAATTTCTGAGATTCCTCAATCCCACATTTGTTGTTAATCCCACTTTGTTAACCCACAGTGGTGTAAATGACTAGTTATAATCAGCATAGCATCCTCTCTGAGATAATTTTGGAGTAGAATTGGTTATTTTGTAATTATTAAGCCCCACCAAATGCTAGGTACTGAGCTAGGTGTTGGGAAAACAAAGAGGGTCCCTGTTCCTTGGGGAGCCCATGGATAAGTAAATAAGTCTCTATTTTTTTTTTATTGGCTAGGTGAGATTTTTGAGCTGGGAACATTTTTCTGTACCTTATCCCTCTGTTTGCCTAGACGTGGTTTAACAGATTGGTAGCTACTTCTCACAGACTACTGTTCTCTAATGTGTATTCCATTGAGGGGAGTTCTTGCTTTCTGATAGGAGTTTAAGACTTCCTAATGGGACCGACCCACCATCGTGGAGACTGTTGTTCTCTATGTGAAGATAGCCTTGAGGTATCTTTTTTTTTTTCTTTTTTATTGTACTTCAGCTGAAGGCTTACAGAACAAATAGTTTCCATGAAACAGAAGTACACATGTTGTTTTATAACATTGGTTAACAACTGCATAACATATCAACCCTCTAACTTCTCAACCTCTTTTTTTTTTTTTTTGGTGAAAATACACATAGCCAAAGATACAGCATTTCAAAAATTTCTACATGCACAGTTCAGTGACATTGACTATGCTCTTCCAATTGTGCTGTTATTCTCACTTAA
>NW_004443973.1:16127546-16150528 GCF_000243295.1 Trichechus manatus latirostris
GAAGTCTTTTGAAAAGCATAGGTGTTTGATTTTTAGAAGATCCCAGTTATCTAGCTTATCTATTGGGTTTTGTGCGTTGATGGTTATGGTTTGTATAGCCTTCAGGTGTCTTGAAGGAGCTTGGTGATCTGGTTTGTGGTCAACCTCAAAGGTTAGGGATGCTACGCTAGGGCACACTTGGCTTCCTTTAAAATATGTTACACCCATGAAGAATTAATCTGTCTTTCCGAAGGTCATCTGTCTTTTCAGCCTGTATCACCAGATGGCAGAATGAATTCCATAAATGTGACATAATACTCCCTTTCATTTATTCTAAAACTCACTTTTTTCCAACTCTCTTTTTTTCTACCTAGGAATTGATGAACATTTTGGTTCATCATTTTACTTGATTTTATGATTTTTCACCTTATTTGTCTTCATCATTTTAAAATTTAACTGTCTTTCTTAATATTTTTTCTGTATAGACTTGAGTTCTCATGGTTTTTTTTTTTTTTGTCTTCACTTTTTTTTGTCTCTAGGTGAACGTTTATAGAGCAAATTAGTTTTTCATTAAACAATTAATAGACATATTGTTGTGTGTGACATTAGTTGCCAACCCGGCAATGTGTCAACATTCTTCCCTTCTTGATCTCGGCATCTGCATTTCCATTTGTCCGGATTTCCTGTCCCTTCCTGGCTTCTCGTCTTTTCTTTTGGGCTTGTGTGCCCATTTAGTCTTATAGCTAAATGTGTTATTGTTTGTTTTATGAGCCTGTCTAATGTTTAGCTAAAGGGTGAACTTCAGGAGTAACTTGAGTACTGAGATAAAAGAGTATCCAAGGGTCATACTCTCAGGGTTTCTCCAGTGTTGGTCAGACTAGTAAGCCTGGTCTTTTTTGTGAGTTTGAATTTTGTTCTACATTTTTTTTCTGCTCTGTCCGGGAGCCTCTATTGTAATCCCTTTCAAAGCAGTCGGTGGTGGTAGCCGGGTGCTATCTAGTTATTTTGGAGAGTTCTCATGTTTTTAGTTTGTCTTGGGTCCCTAGTCACAAAAAACTCAGTTGTATTTTCTCTTTTCTATATGTACATCAGAGCCATCAAAATTTACAGTTTAATTCTTAGGGTCAGGAGATCTATATGTGTATGAGAAATCATGGCTCTGAGGCCAGGCAGAGTACTTGTTTTTTTAAAAAAGAAGAGTGTACTTAAATGATTACATTATGAAATAACATGTTATGATGATTAATATATTTTGGCTTGTGATGGATGACAAAATGTGAGCTAAAGTCGTTTAGAACAAAGAGTGGCTACACAAAGACAATGACTGTTGATACTTTCGATGGAGGGAAAAGAGCTCCCGAGTCAGGAAACCAAGTTCTTCACTTGGATTTCCTGCATATTGACTCATGGACTTTGGACAAATCAGGTTACCCTCTGGTCCTCACCTTTCTCATTTATTTAATGAGGAATTATACTAGATGACAAAAAAATCATTTTTATCACAAAAGCTCTGTGATTCTGTACATTTAAAAACTAATTCTTGTAACTAAATCTCTTTAAAAAATTTTTTTTAGTTGTTGAAAATATACACAGCAAAACACACACCAATTCAACAGTTTCTACACGCGCAATTCAGTGACATTGAGTACATTCTTTAAGTTGTACAACCATTCTCACCCTCCTTTTCAGAATTGTTCCTTTCCCATTAACATAAACTCACTGCCCCCAAGCGTCCTGTCTGATCTTTCCAAGTTATTGTTGTCAGTTTGATGTCTTATAGATAGTTCTTTAAAAGAGCATGATGCGGGGAGGTGGGGCCAAGATGGTGGAGTAGTCAGACGCTTCCGGTGGTCCCTCTTACAACAAAGACCTGAATAAACAAGTGAATTGATTATATATGACAGTCTAGGAGCCCTGAACATCAAAGGCAAAGTTGAGGAATTGGACTGAGTGGCAGGGGGAGGGAAAGACGGTTCAGAAGCAGCCAGGAGTTGGCAGACCTAACCCAGCGGGAACTGGCACCCTACAGGCGGATCAGCTGGCATGTGCGATGAGGCAAGTAGTGGTGTTTGGGATGTGTTTTCCTCATCGGGAGAGACCGAGCAGCAGAGAGTCACCTCAAGCCCCAGAACTAGTAAAAAGCGACACTCAGTCGGCAAAAGATAAGTACATGTGTCTAACCTACTGCGCAGATCAAAAAACACGCTATTTGGGAAGAACCTCTCTCCCATTTACCTGCTCCCTCCCCGCTCTGCACCTTCCCGGGGCGGCTTCAGCGATTGCTGCATCCCATGCGCTGGAAGTAGGACTCATCACTCGCCCTGAGCCATTCTCCCAGCCTTGGAGAGGGAACAAATTAACAAACAGGAAAAAATAATCTGCCACCTCCTCAAAGCCAGGAACTCAGGGCAGGCACAGCTCCCTAGGCACAGGCATAAGGCGTCCATGGACTTCGAATGCCTTTCACCCCTGCATAGACCTGTGTGGGCCCATTTCAACAGTGTGGCCCCTCATTAGCACAGTACAACAGGGTATATACCTGAAGCCTAGCTTCAACTGTATCAGCTGTTTGGTGGAGTCGCAGGTTTGTGACATTTGACACAGCTTTGCCTGTTAAGCAGTGTCCTCACCTACCCACTTCAGGGGCCTGAGGACTGGTGGCTCCACCCATACCACCTAGCCACCTGTGACAGGGGTCCAGAAATAAGTGGTGCTTCCCAGTCCTTACACCCAACAGCACTGGGTGTCTATAGTCCAGCTGCAGAACCCACCCACCTATGCAGTCTATGGAACAGGGACACACTAGCCTCCCAGATACTTAGGGGCAGCCGTCAGCCCCCTGCCTTGCTCAGCGCATGTCCCCCTACTACAGAAAGATACTTGTGCCTACTTCAGTCACCCCTGCCCATCTAGTTCTGTAGGTGAGAGCCTGCACCACACAGTTGGTGACTGACTACCTGGACACCTGAGCTGAATCCATACAAGAAAAGTAAATGGACTACAGGGTTCACATACCTAGTAACAGATCTAACCACATGGTGACAGGATGTTAGAGCTTCTAACGTGCCAGTAATCAAACTAGCTTACATGAGCAGCCTATTTGGGAACATCAAAACATAACAAAACAAGAAGCTAGGACCCAGTAAGCAAACATAAAGTAAATAAATATAATAACTTATTGATAGCTTGGAGACAACAGTCAATATCAGATCACTGAAAAAGGCAGACCGTGATGGCTTCAGCAAGCTCCCAAAACAAAGAATCAAGAAACATTCTGGAGGAAGGGAACTTCTTGGAATTACTGGAGGTAGAAATACAAAAGATTAATATATAGAACTCTTCAAGACATCAGGAAGGAGATCATGCAAAATGCAGAACAATCCAAGGAACACACAGACAAAGTAATAGAGGAACTTAAGAAGATTAGAGAAGAGCACAATGACAAATTTAATAGGCTGCAAGAATCCATAGAGAGACAGCAAACAGAAGATTGACAGTAAAATTTCAGAATTAGACAACTCAATAGAAAGTCATAAGAGTGGAATTGAGGCAGTGGAAGTCAGAGTTAGGGAGATTGAAGATAAAGCACTTGACACCAACTCATTTGAGGAAAAATCAGATAAGAAGATTTAAAAAAATTAAGAAACCCTAAGAATTATGTGAGACTCTATCAAGAGGAATAACCTACGAGTGATTGGAGTACTAGAACAGGGAGGGATAACAGAAAATACAGAGAAAATTGTTGAAGATTTGTCGGCAGAAAACTTCCCTGATATTATGAAAGATGACAAGATACCTATCCAAGATGCTTATCGAACCCCACACAAGGTAGATCCCAAAAGAAAGTCTCCAAGACATATTATAATCAAACTTGCCAAAATCAAAGATAAAGAGAATTTTAAGAGCGGCTTGGGATAAACGAAAAGTCATCTGTAAAGGAGAGTAAATAAGACTAAGCTTGGACTACTAGGCAGAAACCATGCAAGCAAGAAGGCAATGGGATGACATATATAAAGCCTTGAAGGAAAAAAGACTGCCAGCCAAGAATTATATATCCAGCAAAACTGTCTCTCAAATATGATGGCCAAATTAGGGCATTTCCAGATAAACAGAAGTTTAGGGATTTGCAAAAACCAAACCAAAATTACAAGAAATACTAAAGGGAGTCCTCTGGTTTGAAAATCAATAACATCAGATAACAACCTGAGACTAGAACACAGGACAGAGCCACCAGATATCAACCCCGACAGGGAGATCACAAAAATAAATCAAAGCTAAAACACTGAAAATAGGGAAACAGAGACATCAATAAGTAAAAGATGACAACATTAAAACAAAAAAGAGAGACTAAAAAATGTAGTCACATATCTGTCATATGGAGAAGAAGTCCAGGTGATATAAAGCAATAAAAGATTGGTTTAAACTTAGATAAATAGGGGTAAATATTCAGGTAACCACAAAGGAAACTAACAATCCTACACATCAAAATAAAAAACAAGAAAAACATAAAGCTTCAGCAAATACAAAATCAACAACAATGAAAAAGATGAAAATAAAATACATAGAGAAAAATGGCTCAGCACAGAAAATTAAGTGGAACAAAGAAACTGTCAACAACACACACAAAAAGACATAAAAATGACAGCACTAAACTCATACCTATCAATAATTATGCTGAATGTAAGCAGACTAAATGCACCAATAAAGAGACAGAGAGTGGCAGAATGGATAAAAGAGCACGATGCTCAAGGCAGACACTCTTTAGTAATTAAGCTAAACTAATTTTTGGTTTAAAGAAGACAGGGGATATTTTGGTTTAGGGGTTAAAGATTATCTCAGGGCAATAGTTTTTGAGATTCATCCAACTTCAATGGCCGCAGAAAGTCTCGATTCCATGAGAACTGAATCTCTTTTTAAAATCACTTGATTTTATAGAACATTGATTACTAGCAAATTATGCTCAATAATTTAGGATACAGTCAGGCCACTCCAGTATTGTGGTGTGACAAAAAAAAATCCACTGTAAATTCATAGATTTTGGTACACAGTGTGTCACCTGTTTCTCCCATGTATGTAATGAAAGGGTTTCTCAGTCATTAAATAGCCTGAAACTGGAAGAATTCTGACATTTTCCCCTTCTCTGTATCATCTTTATAAAGGCATAAAAGTATGACAGTATTCATAGATACATGTCAAATTTCTTTCCTCAGAACAAAGCCACTCCCCTCATTTTGCTTTCTGCTGTAGTGTTATTCTACTGATTATTTTTCCTTTCTCTTGATCTACTGTTTCCCGTTTCCCTTCCTTCTTTCTTCCTCCCTTCCTTTTTTCCTCCACTTAGAGGAGTGAGTTGGCTATGATTTGTAGGTTGTTTTGGAGAAGAAAGCTTTAGATATTTTCTTGCCTAATGATCATCTGAGAGAATAGCTTAGGTATCCCCTAATCATTAACTGACACGAGCTTCTCTCATCCTTTTAAAATTAAGTTGTAATATTTGGGAGCCTCTGAACAGTTTCTCCAGTCATAAGGTTTTCTTTTTCTTTCCCCGCTTTTTAACAATGTTTAGGAAAAAACTAATTGCAAACACAAACTTTGCATTGCTTTAGCCAGTCTCTGGACTTATGTTGATATTTTTGCAAATCTTGTTTAGTGCAGAAAAAATTATACCAGTTTGAGGATGTCATTTTAAAAAGCTGGGTGCTACAATGTGTGTGTGCTTTCTTTATTGCATCTATAAAAGCATTTTTCTATTCTTTTTAAACTTAAGAACTTCCTAATTAGCAAATTAATTATTCATACCCTACCTCATCGCACATCACCCCTTTATCATTTGTGATAACAAATTGTACTTTGCTGTTTCTTGTAGATTCTTTTATACCAAGGGCATAGTATTAATACAAGCCTTCGTCACTGAATATAGTACTATTTTGAGCATTTCAGGTCTAAATTTTTTACTGTCATGTTGCCACTTAGCCTTGTAATTATTTTCATGTGATTTGGTGTTTGTGTTCATTCAAGTATATTACAATTGATGGTAGGGTTAGAAATGGGAAATTTTTGCATATTTTGAAGGCATGGAAATATTCTTAAGAAATTAGGGAATAAATATTATATATGTAAAACTAATTTATTGTTAAAGCTCTAAAGTTACATTATTATTTTAGAACTATGTCTTTGGACAAAACACTTTTCGTTTTTAGAACATCAAAGTTAAAAGTTGCACTATAATTTATTCTGATAGTAATTCACTAATTGAATTTACTTAAATTTTTTTTAATTTACTTTTAAATGTTTCATATATTTGTTAGAGATGGCTCATTAAGACGTCTAGTAGCTCATGGTTTTTGCAAAAAGTAAGCAAAAATTAACATTGCAAGGACATTTGTGTTTCTCGACTTAGATATTCTTAGTAGCGAGAGACCCAGCACATACTCATTTTCAGAGTAGGAGAAAATGGGGAAAACATTCCCAGATTGAATACAACTTTAGTTATGTTTCTTTCTTTCTTTCTTTCTTTTTTTTTTTTAATACCCCATTTTGGTCATCCTTGTAGACTTCTGGAAAATTCTGTTGCTTGGATTGAGACAAATTATTTAGTCCTTTTCTACATTATCTTACTTATTTTGGTTTAATTATTTCCACAGTGAATTAAGCGGCTGCTGAAAAAGGAGTACTTGAAATACTCAGGGAGAAGGCCAGGGCTGGAGAGTGTTAGGAGGAGTTTCTGTCACTGTTACAGCATGGTGGTTCTCCCAGCGTATCTCCAGACTGCGTACTTTACCCAGGCACAGGACAGGAGGGCACCACAAAAAGAAAAGGGCATGTTACACCTCATGTTCTCATCGCCTGGTGATGAAGCCAAACACAGTAGCAGTGCTATAAAGATTCGAGGCTTCCAGCAGCACACAGATTGGCTGACAAGAAAAATTGTCCCTGTTTCTGTTTTGTCATACGGATTTGATTTTACTTTCTTTGGTACTCCTGATCATAAACAATTAAATGGTCAAAAGCAGTTGTTTATAGCTGAATCTGATTCAGATTCCATGATGGCTGACTTAAGAGCTTTCAAAACTCATAGACATCCATTATTTCTGTTTGCTGAAGAACTTTTTTAGCCCACTCTGAAAGAAAATGACTCTTTGCCATTGAGTTTTCCTGTGGTATTTTAATATCACTTTGCTTTTTTCTACCTTCCTTATTGTGGCTTTTGCAATTCATAGCAAAATTCCTTAGCTCTTTTAGACAGTTTTTGCAGAATGTCCAACTTCATGATGTCATTCAAACCAGTTGCCATGGATCAGTTCTGACTCGTGTCAGAGTAGAACTGTGCTACATAGGGTTTTCTATGGCTGTTTTTTTGGAAGTAGATTACCAGGCCTTTCTTCTGAGGTGCCTCTGGGTAGACTTAAACCTCCAATCTTTCAGTTAGCAACTGAGCACATTAACTGTGCACCACTCAGCACATCATTATAAAGCAAGTAACCACTGGGATGTATATTCTATTCTGCTAGCAAGTCGTTATTTGCCCATCATGATTTCCTTGCTGCTTTTGAAAGATTTTACGCAGCTTTAAGTCCATGATACTTACCCTTTACAGTTGTCCTCTCTAGTTTCAATACGTTTCTACAAACACTGATTAATGCTGTCGCAGAATTTATGTACCCGTTTTCCTAATTTCTTAAAAATGTCTCCATGTTTTCAAAACATACAAAAATTTTCCCACTTCTAATCCTGCCCTAAATTGGACTACATGCTTGGATAAACACAGATACCAAATCATATGAAAATAATTACAAAGCTAAGTGGCGGTGGACATTTATTTGTTCATCCATTTGTAAGAGGTACAAGACTGAACATTTGACTTACTCTTCCTCGAATAGGTTTTTATCTGTTGGCACTCTGACTCTGAAAGAGGCAAGAGTTTGCTGTATAAGTGATACATTGTTTTTTATAATTAAAAAAGGATCCCATAATGTCATTTTGAATGATTAAAAATGGCAGTCCAGAAAAATACATTGCTCTTTTATAAGAGCTTCATCAATCTTTTCCAATTTTGGATTACTCTTAAAATTACTGAAATTTGTTTTTGTTTTGCTTTGTTTGTAATCCTGCTACTTACAGCATATTTACGTATATTCATTAGGATATCTCTTCTAATGATGCTAATGTTACGGAAGTGCAAGATGGAGAAGGACTTTCTGAAAAGTATTTGTAATTTAACATAGTTACGCCTCCTATCAGGAGTCCCTGGATGGTGCAAATGGTTAAGCGCTAGCCTACTATCTGAAAAGTTGGTGGTTCAAACCCAACCTGAGGTACCTTGGAAGACAGGCCTGGCAATGTGCTTCTGAAGTAGCAACTAACAACAACAGGTTTCTAGCCAAGGCCTGATGAACTGCTTCCATAAAGATTACAGCCAAGAAAACACTATGGAGCAGTTCCACTCTGCACACATGGGGTCACCATGAGTCGGAATCGACTCCACGGCAGCTACCAACAACAACCCTCCCATCATTTAAGGATTTTTTTAAATGCTTGCAGGATATTGCATACATTATAAAGATTCATTTGATCATCTTTTGCATTTGGAAATATATGTTTCATTTGATAGTATTTGTAAATCATATATATATATATATGTACATTTTTTTTTTCTTTTTAAATTAAGTTGGAGTGTGGAAATGTGCCCGGGGGCTAGACGTTTCTCTCACCGTTTATTGACAGAATAATGAATCTCACTGCTTAGTTTGAAAGCAGTGCTTCGCAGCCTTAGCTGCATATTAGAATCACCTGGGAGCTTTTGAAAATTTTCATGCCCCGGCTGCATCCTAAACCGATTTGTATCGGAGTCCCCAGGGATGAAACCCAAGCATCAGTATTTTTAAAGTTCCCTAGGTGATTTCAGTGTGCAACCAAGGTTAAGAACCACTACTTTAGAATAAAGTTAGAAATGTTATCTCCTAAGACCTGACTGCAAATTATGTTGGCGCTAGAGTAGATTTGATTTTTTGACTAAGGCTGAATTGGGGTAATTTTGTCACCAACATCAGATAAAGAAGAATTTATTTAGGATTTACATTAATTGTGGAGATACGTTAATTTGATTAAGTATAATTTAACATTTATAATTCTGAATCCATTTTCCTTTTCAGTAATGAATTCTTTTTTTTTTTTTTTTAGCAGCTTTGTGAATCTCATGGTCTTGGGAACCAAAGAAACTAGGCTGTTACTTTTTCCTAATTTTTGTATCTTCAAACTTGTCTTATTTTTCTTTGTTTTTAATCCTCTGCATGAGTATATATTTCGACTCCTCTTTATTTCATAAAGTGTTTGAGGCAGCTTAACAGGATGCATGAATTATGACAGGATGATGTAAATTAAACACAGGGTTAAATAAGATGGAAAAATATGGATGGGGACGATGTAGATCAGTTATGTAGCCACAAATTCATGGCCAAATGACCTGTATACCCGTTACAGGACAGTCCTTGAGCCAGCGGGGACCACTGAGTGTATTATTTCACATTTCTTTAGGGAAAGGTGAGTGCTGCTGCCAAGATCTGTTTTTTGAGGCTTAGTTAGAGACTCAGGACACTTGAGATCAGTAATCAGTATGAGGATGCTGACATACAAAGAAGGAAGTGAGACACTGTAAGGAGAGGCTAAATTAACTTTTAACTTTTAAATTAACTAACTAAAACAACTTCTACGTTATGTGTTAAGCATTCAGCAAGGAGTTTTATGTATCTTGTTTTGCTTATTTGACAACACTCTTACGTAGAGGTTATTATTAATCTCCTTTTACAGAAAGGGAGACTGAGGCTCAAAGACACTGGATAATCTGTCCAGGTAATTAAGTGGCAAATGGCAGAGCAAAGCTTCAAAGCCAAGTGTATCTTACAGTGTAGCCCTTCTTCCACTTTAGTGGCTCCTCCAGGGTCACATCCCTGCTAATCACAGTCTCTGCTTATTCTCAGTACTATTTAGAGGAGAAATAATTTGGAGGAACAACTAAAGCTCTATAGCAATATAAGAAAATCTCTCATAAGCATTTAAACATAGTTTTTCTTTTTTTTTTTTTTTTTGCGGGGGGTGGGGAGGGCAGGAGAGACTTTTTTCCCCTTCCAGCTCTTCAGTTTTCCAGGGTAAGATACTTTATGTCTTTGTATTCCTCCACCAAACCTAGTGTCTGCCATATAAGAACCATATGTTGTGCTCTGGTTTGGTGAATTTGACTAGGCTGGCATAGCAGCAGTGTGGGTGTCCCTCAGTGATCTTTCTTCCATTTGTACCTAGCAGAGGGATGCTGTTGTGGCTACGTCTTCAATTTTAGCAGATGGATAAGCCATTTTATTTGCAGCTCTGTTTTTTGGTTGCTTTTCCGACTCTGTGAAAATTTTACTTGTAATATATTTCAAAGGAAACGGTATGAGCAAATCTTGCTCTTTAAGCCACTGAGAAGATTAAATACTGTGCCGTACCTTGCTTTAGTATTTGATGACATGTCAAGTCTTACTTAATTAGACTTCCAAGGGAGCCACTGTGTTATATTCCTTTACTATATTTTTGGCAAATATATTGCCTGGATTTGAGAGTTTTGTGAGTTCTTCTAACTTTAACCTCTGTTTTTCTCTTTTTGATTTCTTTTTCCTGTATGTGTAAAATTCCAACCATGTTAGTATTACAACTTCTTTTATTTTCAACTTTGCTTCCTGTGGCTTTTTTCAGGACAGATTCAGCTAGGTAGTGTTGTTGGACCAGTTATCCTACTCTTGTCTTTTTAACCACGTCACCTTCATTACTGCCATTTGAGCTCCTTCATCTCACATTCCCTCTACCTCTATAAGAGAAGCCTGTGCCAGGCAGCGGTTAGGGTATAACTAAACTATTCTCTTAAATGATCATTGGGCCAAGGAAATACCTAGAACTTTGTTCTCCAAAATAACCTTCCTTGAAAGCTTAGCTTACTGCTTTGCCATGCAGTCTGGTTCTGGGACCAACAGCATCAGCATCACCTGGAAGCCTGTTAGACATGCAGAATCTCAGGCTCCATCCCAGACCTACTGAGCCAGAATCTGCATTTTCACAGCTCTAAATAAGTCATCTTCCATGGATTGTCTTCTCACTAAGGGAATAGAATATTAGAACCCTTTCATTCTGTAGGAAGACTGATAAAATTTTTTTTTATCATATCCATTTATTAGTCTTTGGACAATACTTCTGTTGTTTTTAGTGATAGGAACAAATGGACATGCTCGAAAATGAATTTCTTTGCTTAACCATATGAGTGAAACTAGGACTTTGGGAAGAGTTTGGATAAGTTAGTTGATAGACTGCTAGCAAGGAAGGATTCAAATAGCAACCATCATCACTATTTTAGCAGATGGATAAGCCATTTTATCCATCCAAAGAAATGGGTGGAGTGGTTCTGTGGAAATGATATTTGATTCAAGTGATATTTATATTTTTCAAATTTTTACTTTCTTATACCTCTCCAGCAGGCAACTAAACAAAAGGGTTATATATAAGCTAAAATAAGAGACATGTAGAAATTGCTAGAGAAGGGCATCATGTTTGGTAAAGTAGAGGGCCAACGAAAACAAAGGAAACCTTCAATAAGATGACTTGGTGCAATAGCTGCTCAGACAATGGGCTCAAACATACCAGTGATCATGACAATGGTACTGGACTGAGCATTGTTTCTTTCTGTTATACATAAGGTCGCCATGATTTGGAGCCAACTCGACAGCACCTAACAAAAACAACAAACATGTAGAGGACCTTACTTCTTCCTTCTTTGTGTTTCTACCCCATTGTGGAAATATTAAGGAGCTCTTGTGGCACAATGGTTAAGAACTCGGCTACTAACTGAAAGGTCGGTGGTTCAAATCCACCAGCTGCTCCGTGGGAGAAAGATGTGATAGTCTGCTTCCGTAAAGATTACAGCCTTGGAAACTCTATGGGACAGTTCTCTGCCCTATATATGGTCGCTATGAGTCAGAATCGACTCAATGGCAATGGGTCAGGTGGAAATATCACTTATTAAGGGGGGTTCAGTGATACTACAGGTCATATCCCAAAGTAGAATTACAACTGTTTTTTCCTAAGGAAAGTTTCACTGTACCCCTGAGCATTAGAGGGTCCACTGTAAGGGAAGACTGTGTAGCAGAATGGGTGTATAGTCAAGGAGGATGTGGACCACTTAGTGGTGAAGAGGGATGACAAAACTGCACGGAAGAAGAGTGTGAGGGTCTGAGTGGTTAGACTGATGCAAGTCCACTCTTAGGCCTCCCAGACCATCTTTGGTCTGCCCTCATTCTGTTCCTGTTGTTGTATTGGTAGGGGTCCTATCTGTGCCCCCCCTTTTTTTAACCCTCAGAACCTTTAAATGTACGGCTGATACTTCTAAGACTTAAAGATTTAAAGGAATAGAATTTGATACGGTATACTCATAGATTATCTAAAAGAGTTTCGCTCTCGCTCTCTCTCACGTACACACACACACACTCCCTTTGCCTAATGCAATGTCAGAGAACCTGATCCTCTGGGTAGGAAGTGATACTGGCTATCTAAATGCAAAGGGTTAGAAAACGTGTTTTTCCAGACTCTGACCCAACCTTGCTTCAGTGTAAAAGAATTTCTTTCCGGATGAACATTGGTTGTTTATTGATGCATTTTGATCCATAGAGTAAAAGTTTGCAGTTAGTAAGCTAGAAAGCCACTCATTCACATTTAACGTAAAATGGTGAGAATTTAGAACACACATACATTCAAGAAC
Organism: Trichechus manatus latirostris; assembly: GCF_000243295.1. Taxonomy (NCBI): domain Eukaryota; kingdom Metazoa; phylum Chordata; class Mammalia; order Sirenia; family Trichechidae; genus Trichechus; species Trichechus manatus. The sequence continues at coordinate 16,140,304 of NW_004443973.1, forward strand.
ATTGTTCTCCTTTCCGTTAGCAACAGGGGCATCTGTTTAAACTGCACTCTGCCTAATGCTGCAGGCCTTAAGTGGGCCATCCCTACAATGAGCAGGTGCCAGGGACTTGAAATAGGAATGGCCTGGGCAGTGTTCCATTTCTCCTTCAGAAGTGTCTTGTGGTATTAAAACCTAACACCGGAAACAGATGGAAAGAGGACCTTGGGTTTCAAATCTTGTTTAAAGGATGGGAGTTGCTGGATCGAAAAAGTATCAGTTAAATGGATGAGGGAATGATGAAGGGAAAATGTATAAATAATGAAAATAGAAAAAGTGCTGAATTTCTCAGTGGAGACAACTTGGTAAAAAGCATTTTATGTGTGTGTGTATGTATATGTGTATGTATATATGTGTGTGTGTATATATATATATTTTTCATGTCAAGGTATTTTGGTCAAGTTACCTTAAACATAGGGTCTTCTTGGTAACTTGCAGATTAGGTAGTACTGGATATGCAGAAGTAGTGGCCCTAGTTGGAATATTCTGGTCAGATGACTTTTAGTTAACTCAAAAACTAGAAGCTCATTGTTATAGAAAATATTTATAAGATGCATATATGAATAAATACACTTTAAAGAAATCATAAATGTGCAATAGCATATATGAGGTTTCTTTGATGGGTTAGGTTTTTATTGTGGTGTTTGAACAGCACCTTGAAAGTGAGTTATGCTAGTCTGATACCTTTGATTGAAGGTTAGCATTAGACTGAAGCTTTATAGGAATCATCTGACAATAACTTAAAACAACAAACAAAAACCAATATGAACTTGCATATTGCAGAAAAATGTGGTTTATTGAAGGTACCCATGCGTTTTATTTCAAAGTTTGTTCTAGGTATTTATGTAAAACTTTTGTCTCAACAGCATTGCTTTCCACTGAGCGTTATTGTCCTCTGATGTTAATGTGGATTAAAAGATTAACTGATTTATCTATTGCAGGGCTTCTCAGAGCCTTTGCTAGTACTCATATTCCCTGTGACTCTTGTAGAGTGAGATGTAGAATCTGATTGTCTCAAACTTATTTTACTCTGCCCGGCGTCCTCCCCCTTTTTTGTCTTGATTGAGTAGCTACCATGGAAGATAGTTTGGGAAATGATGCTCTAGTGTTTTCATATATATTTTCTCATTTACCATCACAGCGTCCTGAGAAACAGGAACAGTTTTGTTGTCCCCTTTTGGATGAGGGAGGAACTAAGACCCACCAGAGTTCAGGCTGGCACTAGGACCCAGCTCTCCTAATAACTAACCCAGTCTTTTATCTCTCTGTCGAGGCCTTCAGTTCAGGTTGGAGGAGGCACTTAGTCATTTACAGCGGGGCTCTGCGTTGGAAGAACGGGGGGCTTTCTGGGTGATACACAGATCTCAAGTTCCTCTGGTCTGTGGCTGGTCCACAGGGTGCTCTGGTCTCCTGTGGAGAATGTTTTAATTCTAGCGAGTTGATTATGAGGGTGAGAGGTAGTCTTATGTAATGTTTTTGAAGTAATGATTTAGGCAGCCCCCTAGATGTGCCAAGACTCACAGGTACTCAGTTGTGTTTTGTTTCCCACTTTTCACCCCATGGTACTATGTCGTGCTTTGCTCTCATTACAGAAAGAAATTCAAGCCATGAGTCAGTGCAGCCACCCCAATGTAGTGACCTATTACACCTCTTTTGTGGTGAAAGACGAACTTTGGCTGGTTATGAAATTGCTAAGTGGAGGTAAGTGGGTTTTGTTGTTGTTGGCTTGCTTGCTTTTTTCCTTTTGTGGGAATAGCATGTTGAATAAGACTTTAAATTTGATCCCGTCCTGTTTTTAAAGTTTTGTTTGGTTTATCGTTGCCTATAAAATAAGTCCAGATATATCTTGCACTGGCATTCAAAGCCTTTCATAATCCAGCTTTCCTTCCCGGAATATTTGTGTCCTTTTCTCCATGTATTAAATACCCCAGCTGTCCTGGTCTCGGTGAGGCTCCTTAAACACCTTATGCGCCCGGTGCCTCTGAGCTCTCACCTGGGCTGTCCTCAGCCCTAGATGGCTCTCCCTTCCTTCTCCCTGGGCTCAAGTCCTAGAAGGCCGCATCCTCTCTGCAGCCATCTCTGACTCTCTTCAAAAGAGTTAACCAGCTCTTCCTCTTAAAACCTTTTTCTTTTTTGTTAAATATATTTTTAATTGTAAATATATGTGTAACAGAACATTTACCATTTCAGTGGTCTTCTTTATGTATAGTTCAGTGACATTAATTATGTTCATCATGTTTTTTAACTATCACCCCTATCCATTCCTAAATTTTTCCTTCATCCTTTTTGGAAGCTCTGTGTCCCCTAAACAATGAGCCCTCCTTTCCCCATCCCTCCCTTCTGCCCCTGGTAACCACTAGTAAACTTTAATCTCTGTACACTCGCCTATTCTAGATATTTCATATAAGTGGTATTGTACAATATTTGTTCTTTTGTGACTGACTTACTTCACTCAGCATAATGTTTTCAAGATTCGTCCATGTTATATGTATCAGGACTTCTTTTCTGTTTATGACTGAATAATATTCCATTGCATGTATGTACCACATGTGGTTTATCCATTCATCTGTTAGTGGACATTTAGACTGTTTTTACCTTTTGGCTATTGTGAAGACAGTGCTGCAGTGAACATTGGTGTCCATGTCTCTGTTTGCATTCTTGCTTTCAGTTAAACCCTTTGTTTTTAACATTATTCAAGTCATTTACACACTGCAATATAATGAATTATTTTAGTGCCTTTTAATTGAGCTTTTGTTTGATGATGGAAGTATTCTCTAACTGTGCTGTCCAGGAGCCACTGGTCACATGTGGCTATTGAGCACTTGAAATGTGACTAATGTGACTGAGGGACCGTATTCACTTTTAATTAGCTTGTGTTTAAATAACCTCACATGGCTAGTGGCTATGATATTGGACAGTGCAGATTTAGATTATGGACTTCATGAAGAAAGAACTACCTAATGTACTTCTAATTCATGAAGCCTGGCATCACTGGTGCTCAGTAAGTATTGGCGTCGGTTGAGATGGAGAGAATGCATGCTAAATTATTTGCTTTCAGTGTTGATTAAAAGTTAAACTATTTCCAACCTATTTTGTATTTGGGAAGGGAAAATAACATTGCCACTCTAGCTCCAGATGACTGAAGTTCCAAAAGCCAGTGACAATTGAATTTACAAGGCACTTTCACATCCCTTATTTTATTTCTTTTAATATCACTATAAGATAGAGAATGGTAATGATAACTCTTAACTTTATTGAACACTTACTCCATGGCTAGATACCATTTAAAGCAATTTACTTACCTTATCTCATTTAATCTTGACAACCACCCTGAATGGTAGGTGTCACCTTACCCATTTTTCAGAAACCCACAGTTCAGGGAGTTATGCAGCTTGCAAAAGGTCACACACATAGTAACTGTTAGTGCTGGAATTTGTGACTTTAGGACCTGTTGACTTAAAAACTGTTGTGCAGCAAGTATTATTGCCTTCATTTTACAAACCTGAACACTGAAGCTTAGAAAGCCCAAGTGATTTTCTTAGTAACACCCAGCATACCCACATCTTGAGTGTGTGCCTTTCCAGGGTGTCACTCCCTGTCTGTCTTTCTGGGACATGTAGTATGGTGTAGGAGCAGAGGATCATTCAAAGAGAGTATTTTGTGGTGCCTGGATAAAGCCAAAATTGGCATAGGAGAATTTATGTGACAGAGTCCATTTTAATCTGCAAACCCAATTTCAGCTAAGGCTGAATCAGGGAGGCATCAAAAAAAAAATTTTTTTTTTTTTCTTTCTTAAAGAAACTGTGTTCAATCAAGCAGAGGCCCAGAAATGAGATGACGAACACATTCTAATTGGCTTCGGTCTGCTTGTGCAGGTCTCTGTAGGGAGCCTGGGAGAGCTTAATTCTGTTCTGTTCTCAGTCTTCATCAGTCCTATTAGTATTAGTCATTGTTTCCTTGAGTACCTACTTTGCTTTTTAATTAAAAAGGAAAAGAGAGAGAAAAAAAAAAGGAAGTCTGCCAGAGCTGTTCTGCAGTATTGAGTGTCTGTACTGCTCATTCATTCTGTGGAGGATCATGCTTGGCCAACAAGATTGTCTTGACCTAGTCTCTTCTTGTGGGGCTTCACCAACTCTGAGGAAACAAATTCTGGTGATCTGGGACCCTGAATAACCCTAAATACTCCATTCAAGTTGAGGATTTTACTTCCTTTACTTGTTTTTATCCCAATCAAACTTTTACTTTTTTAAGTTTCAGATTATCCCCATCCCTTTTTCTGAGGACCTGATTTAAGATTTCATTGTCTTTTTAAAAGACTCCAATTTAGTCTCCCTGGGCTTTAGGTAAGAGGAACAGGTTTTGAACAGGTTTCCACAGGTAAGGTAAATGTGGGCAGATGTAGACTCTTGCTCATTTTTCTCTCAGCAGGCCAGAAATGCATACATGCCTTTCATGGTATATCCTTATAAAATAAAAATAAAATGTTCTTGGGAGTACTGTTTTCTAAATGATCCAAAATTCAGAAGTCAGTGAATAAAGAAGTTTTATGTCCCTTTGATGGGGGGACATATGCATTTGTTTTCTTCTACAACATTATATCACATGGAATCTCTTAATGAGGGGCAGGCAGCTACTCTGGTGTAGTAATATTGGATGGGAAAACTCAATCCTCTTAGTTAATCATAGAGAGCCTAGAGCCAAATTCGGGTCCTGAGGTAAGCCATTTGTTCACTCTTCAGAAATGCTGAACCCTAGATAATTATGGTTTTTAAAATGATCTGGAGGTTTGGAATATTAATTAATATGTGTTGAAACATGAATTCACGGTGCCAAGGATACTAATCTGTTTATAGTAACAATGTACTGAGTGTTTATTTCTTTTATTATGAAAGAATAATCAACCATCAGGTAAATGAAGATAAAGATTGCCTAGACTCACAGAAAGGAACCTTCTGGTTATAAGCTGAGATCTATAGGCAACATACTTTCTTTTTTTTCTCCTCCCACCTATATTTCAGGTGCTAAGGAAGAGCTGTACTCCCTCTTGGAGGTTTGCTGCTATCTTTCCTCCTGGCCTCCTACTCCTTTCCCTTTCAGTTCTGACACCTTGAATCATCTTTTGACTCTGTAACTAATTGTATGTCTAGGGAGAAGGGACCAACCTTGAAGTGGCCCAGAAAAATCTTCTGGGTTCCTGACCCAGAATCCTACTGATTGAATAAATGATCTTGCAAACTTGGATTTAGTGTTTCAGGTCACAGGGCTTGCCATACAATTGTTTGTATGCCTAGGGAATATTTGAGTTAAATAAACAGAAAATCTGTTTTGATATTCTCATTTATTTTTCCAAATAGTGGAGCTCTATTCTGGAAGGGTAACAAAGGTGCTTATAAAGTAACCCTTTCAAATCTTCTGTTTGTCCACGTAGGTTCAATGCTGGATATCATAAAATACATTGTCAACCGAGGAGAACACAAGAATGGAGTTCTGGAAGAGGCAATAATAGCAACAATTCTTAAAGAAGTTTTGGAAGGCTTAGACTATCTACACAGAAATGGTCAGATTCACAGGTGTGGTCTCTCAAGAGTGTTTAAATTCAGCTTTTTATGTGTATTGTCCTAGTTTATAAAGATTACTAATGAAACACATGCTACAGATAGGAATAGATTACTATATTTTTATGCAGACAACGCGTGCCTTCTGCGTTTGTTTGCTGGCCGTGCCCTCCCCTCTTGAGGCATCCTTGCAAGCACGCTATGCTAATTTTTCTTCACAGCAACATGTGAAAGAAAAAGCTGGCATAGTGGCACTTATGAAAGTACTTCATGAGGGGAGGGCACGGCCAGCAAACCAACACAGAAAGCGTGTGTTATTTGCATAAAAATATAGTAATACCATAGATGAGAGAAAAAGTAACCTAGGAAAGAAACAGAAGACTACGTTTTGATGAATTATATTGGTATCCTCAGGACTGGTTTACTTGCTTTCACTGCAATAAAATATAAAAAGTATAGCTTGTAAGTGGCCATCTAAGGCTCAACAATTGATCTCTATTCACTTGGAGCAACAGAGGAAGAAGGAGAATCAGGAATAGGAGGAGGATATGGAATGTGTGGCTAACTGCCTCCATGAACAGCTGCCTCCTTTGCCATGAGACCAGAAGATCTGGATGATGCCTGGCTACCATTGCTGAATGTTTTGATCAAAGTTTCTGTAGAAGAATCCTGGTCAAAAGGGGGAAAATGTGGATGAAATTTCAGATTTTTATGGACTTCAGACTTTCTGGAGTCATAAAGGGTGGGTGAACCCTTGAAACTATTGCCCTGAGATAGTCTTTAAAATCTTAAATGAAAAATATTCCCTGAAGTCTTCTTAAAACCAAATAGTAGTTTAGTTTAACTAGTAAAAAAGGTCTTCCTTGATCATTATACTCTTTTTAAGAGCTATTTATATGGGATCAACTTGACAACAGCAACTCAAAAGATTAGATAGGAACCTTAGGGGGTGGTGAGTTTATGTCGATGAGGGAGGAATAACTCAGAAAAGGAGGGTGAGAATGGTTGTACAACTTGAAGAATGTGATCAGTGTCACTAAATTATACATGTAGAAACTGTTGAATTGGTGTGTGTTTTGATTTGTACATTCTCAACAACAAACTGAATAAAATTTAGAAAAGTATAAGTGAATTCATTTAAAAAAATCAGTTGACATACTACTCTTGAAATGTATTCGGTTGTACTCGATAGCATCTCTGACTTTCTAACAAAGGCAAGAGTGTTCCAAACATTGTAATATGTTAATTTTTCTGACATGGTCATGAGAGGGAAGGAGGAAGCCCTAATTTCATTTTCTTTTGTGACATAAAATACTAGCTTTTAAAATAGCTAAGCAGCATAAAATATGGGTACCTGATGTTTCAATTGAGTCAATGCTACTTTACGCTCTTCAGAGTAGTTTTAAATAAATAATCATTTATCAGTAATACTATAATCCCATTATAGTATTATTTTAGTATAATAAAATTTATGATAATAAATCTGTGTCTGCCTAAAAGATAGACGTTACTATCACCATTTTAGAGGTGAGGAAACCGAGGATTATAGATGCAGTATGTGACTCAGACCTGACAGATTCCAAAACTTTTGTGCTTAGCTGATTACACAGAGTGCTTCCCCAGTGGCCTTTGAAACCAACTATTGTATTTGAGTAAATCTATAATTACTAAGGGGGAAGAACTATAAGTCGGCTGTATATTTAATGATACCTACTATTTTTTAAAATAATTATAAAGTGTATTACTTCAGAGATCAATCCTGTAGATTGTAAATTGTTGTTTTTCTTTAGTAAGTGTTAAAGATTACTCAGCACAGCTTCTGTAAAGAATATAATACAATACATTACATAATATTATGATTAGTATTACATAATCAGTATCTACCCAGAGATAATAGGGAGTGTCAGAGGAGAGATTTATCAATCCATTAAGAGGATGGTAGGATTAATTTGGAGTTGCAACTAGAGGAAAATTTAAGTGGAAGCTGAACAGCTTTATATAGACAGGGCTTTGATTCTTGATAAAATGACAGTTTATGTATAATCTCTAATGCTATAACATAAAATAGTTTACTCACTAGTCATTTAATTAAATCTGAATAATGATTTCACATAAAATATTCTTACTGAAATCCCAGCTGTCCCCCATGAGCAAACTATAAAATCACAGTGTACCCTTGTAACTTTTTAAATCTGTGATATAATTTTAATTTTAGTATTTATAAAATAATAATTAGGTCAAAGAGCTGTATTATTTGATAAGTTTAAAATTATCCTGAGTAAATTGATACGCTAAATCTTTGTATTCCACAATTAATTTTTCTCTTCTTCTTCTTTTTTTAAAGGGATTTGAAAGCTGGAAATATTCTTTTGGGCGAGGATGGTTCGGTACAAATAGCAGGTAAACGGATAAAGATAGACATTCTTTATTGTTTACAAAAATGTTACAGTTTCAAGGGGTGTAGAATGGTTCCTTGGAAATGAATAAATGCATGTAATCTGTTTTAAGAATGTATCTGGTTGCCCTGCTTTACACACATATATTTACAGAATGTTTGGGTCTGAGGCATGGCTTGTGTTCCTATTTTGATAAATCCTTATTAGATCATCCTATAAATAATGCCATTTTAGTATATAGCATTTTGATAAAGAATGATTTTACTTTCAATTTTATTATGTTTTCTACCTTTCAGATTGAATAATGGTGATGTTTATATAATCACAAGGGAAGCACTTTTGAAAAAATTTTTTTTTCAAATTGTGCTTTAGTTGAAGGTTTACAGCTCATGTTAATTTCTCATTCAAAAATTTATGCACATGTTGTTTTGTGACATTGGTTGCAGTCCCCGCAACGTGACAGCACACTCCCCCTTTGCACCCGGGTTCCCTGTGTCCATTCATCTAGTTCCTGTCCCTTCCTGCCTTCTTGTCCTGCTTTTGGACAGGAGTTGCCCATTTGGTCTCATATATCTGATTGAACTGTAAGAAGCACATTCCTCGTGTATTATTTTTTGTTTTATCTTTGTCTGAAGAGTGGGCTTTGGGAATAGTTTCAGTCCTGGGTTACCAGTGCATCTGGGGGCCATAGTTTTGGGGATTTCCTCCAGTCTCTGTCAGACCATTAAGTCTGGTCTTTTTATGTGAATTTGAGTTCTGTTCTATGTTTTTCTCCTGCTCTGTCCGGGCCTGTCTGTTGTGTTCCCTCTCAGGGCGGTCATTGGTGGTAGCTGGGCACCATCTAGTTCTTCTGGTCAAAACTTTGTACATTAATTAAAAACCTTTTATTTCTGAAGAGGTGGCTGAAAGAATTGTGCACTTTTAAAGTCTAGGACTTACTTGACTTTTAAATCTGACCTAACGTGGCTATTTTGGACTGTCGTAGGTTCATGGGTGCAGTGAGTGTTGAGTGAATGTGTCAGGCAGTGCTTCCATGCTCAGAGCCTCTCGTTTTATAACTGGTCTTAGAGTAACTGAGAGGCCTGGGGGAAGATGTAGCCACATCCATAGTAACTCTCATTTTACCCTATATCTGAGGAGGTCTGTCTCAGCAGTCCTTTTAGCCATCAGTGCTTCTCAATGGGGATGGCTTTGGCATTTTTGGTTGGACAGTCATTCCCTGTACTGGAGTGTTCCTCTCATTGTAGGGTGCTCAGACTCTGGCTTGCAGGTATTAAATATTAGCAGCACCTTCTGACAACATTCTTGGTGAGAATCACTGATTTAATTTCTGTTGTTGAAGAATGTTGAAGAGTTTGCCTCAAATGTTTAATCAACCTAACCTGCTTGTTTTTGAGTTGGAATGGGTAGAATCCTGTTTTCTAGCATAGGTTTCAGGGCTTGGAATATCTGAGTTATTAGGCCAAAGCCAGTCATAGTCCTTGGTCCCAGTTTTGTTTCTAGATGAGCCTGAGGATCTAGTGTTATTATTAGAAATGCAAAGGTTTATCAGAAAACAAATAAACCACCAACACAAAAGATAAGCTGTAAATATCTCCTTGACTCATTGTTTGCACCCCACCTCTAGGTGTCAAAAAACCTGTCAAATGATGCCCCTGGCCTGTGTGACAAGTAGGACAGTGACCTTAGACTCTGTATTTGTTGTTGTGTGCTGTCAAGTCATTTCTGACTCATACCGACCCTATATGACAGCGTAGAACTGCCCCATAGGGTTTCCTAGGCTGTAATCTTTACTGGAACAGATTGCCAGGTCTTTTCTCCCACAGACCTTTTGGTTAGTAGCCGACCGCTTAACAATTGCTTTACCAGGGCTCCTTTGGCTCTGTATTCAGTTTGGTGCATTTAAGGAGACTTTTAAACTTTTTTTTTTTTTTTTTTAAAGGAGGAAAAACATGTCTTGAACATACAAATGGGAAATTGGGAAATTTCTTTGAAATTAAATGTTTCTTCTCTGGAGAACAAACATTGAAATTGATATCCTTATTAGTTCTCCTCAGTGAAATGTTAGATTTAGTCAACTTCAGTAGCTGGTTTAGGGACACTGGGAAGGCAGTCTGTGTATCAGTTAAGCACAAATACTTTGTAATCAAACAGGCCTGAGTCACAAACCGCCACCTTGTTTTTTTTTGGTCTTGCTTTTTTTTTTTTTTTTTTAATTTTGTTTTATTGTTGTACTTT
>NW_004443973.1:16150628-16162317 GCF_000243295.1 Trichechus manatus latirostris
TGTGACAGCACACTCCTCCTTTCTACCCCTGATTTCCCATGTCTATTCAACCAGCTTCTGACCCTCTCTGCCTTCTCATCTCACCTCCAGACAGGAGCTGCCGATTTAGTCTCATGTATCTACTTGAGCTAAGAAGCACACTCTTCACGAGTATCATTTTATGTCCATGGTCCAGTCTAATCTTTCTCTGAAGAGTTGGCCTTGGGAATGGACCAACTGCCACCTTTAAGCCTCAGTTTCCTCATCTGTTAGATGGTGATAATATTGCCCATCCTTTAGGCAGACACAGATTTTTTGTGCGGCTATTAAAGCTTATGCTTCAGGCTCCTGTGAGTGCAACATGTTTTTAGGAGTTTCAGAGTGTTCTAGGTGAAAAGAGGAAGCTAGTTTGCAATCAGGAAGTATTTCTGTGTAAGCATTTTTAGTAATTTGTCTAAAAATATCCTAGAAGAAAGAACCTGAATCTTTAAGCTACAGTGAATTGATAATGATTTTTAAATTCTAAATAAAATATTCATGTTTATACCTAGTTTTGTATTTTTTATTTTAAAGAGATTCCTCTCTCCCCAAATTGTATAAGCTTTGTGTCCCACGAAACCTGTATCCACCCTGCCTATAGGGCTGTTGCAATAAATAAATAAAGGTGCAAAATGTTTATTACAATCAACAAAGTGGGTGATGGGCAGGAACAGACAGTTAAGTGAGAAAGAAAGAAAAGTGATTCTCAAGCATACGAAAATATGCTCAGTCTCACTCATGAACAGAAAAATTCAGATTAAAATGACGTTAAGATGCCGTTTCTCACAAATCCAAAAATTTGACAGCATTCTTTTGGGTAAGGCCTTAGGGAAATAGGCATGTTTATATATTGTTGGTGGTAGTGCAGTGGGGTGGAATCTGATATATCTGTCAGAACTACAGATGCATGGACTGTTTTATCTAGTAGCCCAGTGGTGTGCTGGAGCCAGCTCACAAGATCTGCATGTGTACATGTTTTCCTAGCTCTGTGTTCAGTGAATTCATGTGGGGAGCTTGAAATCAGCCATGGTGGGAGTATTTACACTATGGAAATCAGCAGATGTTACAATCAGGGCCTTATTTGAGGGGGAGCTGGTTGTTAAACATTTACTAGCGCGCTACTGCAGCCACCTCATTACAGAGAATCTGTCCTCCAGGTATCCCTGTGCATGCTTGGAATGACATGTGTACAAGGTTATTTATTGGAACATTGTGATAGCAAAAGTTTGGAAATAACTCAAGTGTCCCTGTGAACATATGGTGTATCCACACCATGGCATACCTACCAGCTGTAAAGGAGAAGAAGCTCTCTATTCACTGACATGCAAAAAAATCTTCAGGATACGTGGTTAAATGGATCAAACAAGTTGGAGAACAATATATGTACCACTTTTTTTGTGAAAGAAATGGGGAGAAATAAAAATATGTTGTCTATATGCACGTATACACCAAGAAGTAGTGGAAGCATAATCAAGTGGAAATGAGACTATTTAATGTATGCCTTTTACAACATTTTGAAGTTTGAGCTAGGTAAAAGGATGACCCAGTTAAAAAAAATTAAAATGACTCAATAAATTTAATAAACTCTCAATAAGTGAAAGCTATTTTTAAACCTTTTATTATGAAAAATTAAAACATAGCTCTAAGTCGAGAGGAGTAGGATGAACCTTCATGGTCCCATCACCAGCTTCAGTAATTATCAGTCTTTGTCCATTCTTGATTCATCTATCCCCTTCTTGCCTACTTTGGTGGCTCTTATTAGAATAGTTATAAGTGCTGAAGTTTGTTCTTGAGCTGTCTAAGTAAATGCCTTATATGCACATCTTGCCCTAACTCTAGGGATTTGGTCCTTACCCCATAGGCGAGGGACAGTTTGAAAAAACACTTCAACTAAACAATGGACAGCTGAAAAAAGGAGGCAAAAGCTTCACACTGTCTAGTCCCAGAGTTGTGTAGGTGCTAAGCGTACAGGCTCTGGAATTAGCTGGCTTGGTTAAAATTCTCACTAGTACCCAGTTGCGATTGAGTTGATTCCGACTCGTGGTAACACCACGTATGTCAGAGTAGAGCTGTGCTCCGTAGGGTTTTCATTTGCTGATTTTTTTGAAAGCAGATTGCCAGGCCTTCCTTCTGAGGTGCTTCTGGGTAGACTCAAGCCACCAAGCTTTTAGTTAACAGCCAAGCACAATAACCATTTGTACTACCCAGGGACTCCTTGAAATTCTCAGGCCACTATTTATTAGCTCTGTTACCTTGGGCAAGTTACTGACCCTCTTTGAGACTCAGTTTCCTTATATATAAAACGGGGATAAAAGTATAACTTTTTTTTTAATTCATCTTTCTTTTGTGAAATCAAATGAGGCTGTTCCTATCCAGTGATCATTACAACAGTAGGCACACAATAAATATCATTTAACAGCTACTGTTATACTGTGGCTGCTGCTACTACTGCTATTACTACTATTACTACTGTTACTGCTGTTACTGCAGCTAACAAAATCATACCCACTCTCCCTTGCACTGCTTGGAAAGCATGTGAATCTCAAATTTGTCTTGGAAGAGGTTCAGCTCTCAGGCTCTCAGATTTATGAATTATAAAAAGGTAACACTTATTAATTATGGAACTTGGAAGTTGTCATTAATCTTGCTCTAAGCTGATAAGGAAGTATAACTAATTTTCTCTGTTCTATGATGAAATGATCATTTCCAACTAAGAGGGTCAAAATCAAATGAGAAGGCAGGTTAGCCCCTGCCTTATTCTGCCACTTGGTGCTGTGCCAACCACCTAATCCAGTTATACTTGTCAGAGTAATGATTTGAGCTCCTTTGTTGGGCTTTTGGAACACATTGCCCTTTTCTTTTTCTCAGTTTGGATCCTCTGAGGTAAGAGTTCCTGACACTTTCATTCCCTCTTGGGCCTTTGGGTTTTTTCCTCGCTATGGTGGTGGTGTTGAGTGTAACCCAGTCTGTGGTTGCACTGTGGGGGCGGCTGTGCTCAGAAAGGCACATTCAGAAAGCAACCGCACGGGCTGCCGTGAGCATTAAATGAGTCAGTCTGTAAAGTGCCTAGAACAGGGCGTAGCACATAGTGAGGACTTTGTGTTATAGCCATTTCAGGGTTTTCTTGGCCTTCTTTTAGCATATGTGACTTCATGCTTTTGTAGTAATACAAGCTGGAGTTGCCATTTCCTGGGTGTGTAATGGTGGGTTAACAGACATTTAAGTGTGCAGTTTCTGCACCTCCGGACCTATAGCTTCCTAGAATTCACATTTAATTTTCTGCATATCCTCTGACTCAAGCACAGCATTGAAGTCACATAATATTTAAAACTTAACATTTTTACACTTTTAACTATAAAATGAGGATATTGCCTTAAAAACAAACAAACAAAAAAAGCTTTTCAGTGTTTCCTTGGAACAGGTAAATGCTACTGGTATCCCTATTTTATAGGAGATTGCCTTGCTTGGTCATGCAGCTGGTCCTGGACAGAACAAAAACTAGGACCAGGAGCTTTTGGGTCCTCACTCCAGGGAGGTGAGAAGACACTTTGCAGGTGTCTTTGTCCAGTGGGTGAAATAGGGGAGGTGAGAAAGGGCAGAAGGCAGAGACAGCAACAGCAGGAGCTAGACTGTCTCATTTTGTTGCCACCTGTTCTGTTTGGACAAGGAATACATTGCTTTTAGCTGGACTGCTTTTGCCCTTTCCCCTTTATATTTCTACCCCTTATATCCTGTTTCTTGAAATAAAAGTTAAGCAGGGGAGAAGTTGGCATTTATTTGTTTGAATGCACTGTGCATTTTTCTCTCTTGAGAGTATTATTATGAGCATTATTTTAAAAATAAAAAGATATTTTTGCTATCCTTGTAGAAAGCATAATTTTTATTTGAAAAAAAAAAATCACTCTCCCTACCATAGATATAAACTCCCTGTGTCAGAACTTCATATCAGAAAAGGGAAGATCAGGCAGCCTGGTCCAGACCATGAGAAACCTGTGAGAGACCACACAGTTTACAATTGTGGTGAATAAGACAAATATGCTTGCTTCTCTTTACAAACAGTCCAGATTCTGTGGAAATTATATCAGTTTTTATTGGCTGTAGATATAAAACCAATAATTAACGTGTACTGTGTGCTTCTTGTGTGCCAGGCCAGATTTCAGGTGCTGAACACGTCTTGACTCATTCAGTCCTCAGCTCCATGAGGAAGGTACTATTGTTATGATGCCCATTTTACAGACGAGACACTAAGGTACAGGGTGGGGAAGTAAATCGCCCAGGTCACTTGTGGACTAAGCAGTGAAGCCGGGATTCCGATTCAGGCAGTCTGGCTCCAGAGCCCATGAGTCCACATCTATGGGAATTCTTGGGGGAGGGCCCTCAATTTGGATTTACGTGGTCTCAGTTTTGGTTGGAATACTAATAGCAATCGCTTTGCAAATAAAAATAATCTTTTCCTTAACTAGCTCTTCTACATCTCTATATAAATTGATTCCATTTTGGGAAAAGGAACAGATTCATCACCTTCCAGTTCACTCCTTCAAGTTGAAACACATAGCATCACTGATGAGATTTTAGGGGATTAGGGAAAACAATCATTTTAGACCTCATTGGGTGTAGAATTAAGCTCAGTAGTGACACCGCACTCTGACTAGACTGGAAAAATTCAAATTTGATGTAGTGAATTAAAACCTGAAGAGTGCCTTAAAAAAAACAAGAACAAAAAACCTAGTTGCCGTTGAGTCGACTCTGACTCATGGCGATCCTGCACGTATCAGAGTAGAACTGCATCCATAGGGTTTTCAATGGCTGATTTACTCAGGATTAAAAAAATAAAAGCTAAATTTTTTTTATTATATCCTCTGTGCATAGAGGACCTGTATGCTTGACTTCCTGATAATAAACTTGGATAGGATGTTTTAGTAAATATAATAATTTTTATTACAGTATGTTCTAGAAGGATGAGTGGCTGTTTGAAAGTTATGCTCTTCCCTTGGCATAGCATTTTATTTCCTAATTTAATGCTCTGTCATGTTGTCAGGAAATGCTTAGTACTCTGAGGAGTGACTAAGCCTGTTTGTCCGGAATTAATGAGAGATACTATTCTAAGCAAGCAAAAATTCATATAAAACAGGTTACCTTGGGGTGGTCACTTCAAATACACATTTTTTCGAGGATTCTTTTAAATAGTGACCACTTTTAATGTGCTATAAAAATGTTGATGTCTAAACATTTGAATTGTGAAGAACTTTCTAGAAGCATACATATAATACAGTAATTATAATAGTGTATACATATGATACATACTATAAAATACAATAAATACAATATATACATATAATACAGAAATTATGTAAGGTAGAGCTAATGCTGATTTCCACTTTTGCATTTTGAGAGTGTATGTATGTGTGTGAGTGTGACTTTCTCATCCCTATTTTTGTATGAGAGAAATCAAATTTGGTATAGTGCTAAGGCAGCCTAGAACTCTAGAAAAGTTATCACACAAGTCTCAGTGTATCTGGGCTCATCCAAATTAAGCTCGTGCCCTAGGTTTTTCACTCTTGAAGGCACAGTGGTAGGATTTGGGGTAGCATCTCTATTTTCTGAGAGGTGAATTATATCCTAAAATAGGCTTTGAGTATGTTTTCAGCTTCAGTCTCTCTGTCTTGAACGCTGAAAGTCCTGTGAGGAAAACTTCTGCCAGGAAGATATGCAGCTAGACTTTACTTGCCTTCAGTGCTCCGATATTACCCTCAAGGAGCCAGAGGAAGGTGTGCAAAGTAGTTGAGTTTTTACACCTGAGCTGCCAAAAGGTATTTCTCCTGTGGTAGGGAAGAGAGGTAACATGGACTCCTGATATGCACCAGAGACAGCCACTGCTAAGTATCTGAAAGCTCTGAAAGCCCCTGAGGCATCCGACTCAGGAAGTGATGATGTCATTGCATTCACCACTGCCTGGGCTGGGAGTGAAAGGGCTCTGACACTAGACTGACTTGTTTCAAACTCTGGCACTGGTTTCTTGCCATGTAACAAAGTTATTTAACCTCTCTGGGCCTCAGTTTTTCACATCTATATCACAGGAAAATACTAGAGGGTTAACGGAGTTAAAACGCTTTCCATTTTAGAATTAATTAGCTCATATTGTTTTTCTGTTGCAATGGGGATGGTACTGTTTAATTATTTAGGGCATTGCCCTGGTGGTGCAGTGGTTAAGCGCTTGGTTGCGAACTGAAAGGTTGGCGGTTCGAACTGTGGGAGAAAGATGTGACAGTCTACTTTTGTAAAGATTACAGCCTAGGAAACCCTAGGGGGCAGTTCTACTCTGTCCTGTAGGGTTGCTGTGAGTCACAATTGACTCTGTAATGGGTAACATTACCAGGAGGCGCCTAGGGAGGTGAGACTTGACGTATTCCATCTGACCTCCTGCCGTATAATTTTGGTCTTACTCTCCTTACCCCATCAATTTCTCCAGTATTACCAGACTGGAAAAAAAAATCTACAAATGCAGCTCTGACCATATCGTTTCCTTGCATGAAGTTTAAAATAGTTGCTGCTAATATGGCATATGAAAGCCCTGCCTGGCTTTCCAGTCTCACCCACAAATGCTTTTTGCTTTGACTCAAATACTTAAAGCTCCCTGATTTGCTCTTCCTTCATGATCCCCCTTCTTTACCTGGCTAACTTCTTATTTTTCAGGACCCAATTCAAGGCATTCTTTCCTTGAAAAAATTTCTGATCCTTTCCTCCAGTACCCCCACCCTCACTGGGTTAAGTGAGCATCTTACTCTGATGGTGCAAAAGCGCTCTGTACTAGATAGCCTACGATGCTGTATTGAAATTGATGTCAGCTTTTCCCTGTCCACTCCAGACTGTACACTTCTCAGAAGTAGAAACTCTATGTTGTTCGTCTCAATATCCCTGGATAGTCCCTAGCATATGGCAGGTGTTTATAAAACTTTTGGTCAGTGTGATCTGACCTGGAGGCATGCTAGACACCCTGTCTCAGCTGTCTCTGCAAGTTCATATACCTGTCAGTGGCAAAGGATACATATATAAGGCACAGCTGTAAGTCCAGATAATAAGACTATATCAGCTTAACAGATAGGGAGGTGAAAATATTAAAAAAATTTAAATATGTATACTACTGCATATTTTCAAGGCTGAAAATAGTTTTTTAATGATCATTTTTCAGCTCTGATTTTGGGCAAGGTCTGCCTTAGCCAGCTACCGGTTAAATGATTAATAAAGTTAAGGAAATTTAAAGCAGAGAACACAAATTAAGAGATATTGGAGACACCCAGAAAAGAGAGTACATATGTACATTAAAATCTTTTAGATATAAAGTGCTTTATTGTGAGCCAGAATATTTGTTTTGAGTTTCAAGAACAGTTTATGTGAATTATGGTTAACAAATCATGACAAAATTCTCACATATTAATTCTTTTTTAGTTTAAGTAAATACAGACAGTACATTAATGTGCCTTCCTGAGTTTATGGATCTTGACAAATGGTAACATTTGGTGAAACCTAGCATGAATCAGGGATGCAGTCAGTTCTGGAAACTTAATTTTCCATTCCATCTATATACTGTTGGTGAGAAATACTTGGGGAGCTTTTAAGCAGCTTGCAATGCTTTAACAGCTGCTAGCAGTTGTTTGAGCAGCAATTTAAGAAAGTCTTTCTGGGTGAACTCAATGGGGGAGAATCACTTTGCTCTACCCCCTCCCCGGCCCCCTACTGGAATTTTTCCTCAGCTGTGAATGGGGGACAGGGTTGAGCTTCAAGGAAGGGTGTCTAGGAGGGCATGAGGCAGATGGGAGCGAATCTTCCTTCGTCTCTCCCTTCCTTCCTTTCTTCCTGCTTTCCTTTTTTCCTCCCTTTAAGGCCCTGCAGCATCATTCTTAAATTTTATCTATTACCAAAAATGGCTGAGGTCTGGAAAAAACAAGAGTTTTTAAACTGAAAGCAGAGCAATTCAATTCATTTTTATGCTTGATCATTTTTCATTTACTTTTCTGTTTCCCAGAACCCCTCTTCATTATAACCTGTTCTTCCTTGGTAAAAAAGTGAGCATTAGGTGTTTGGGTTTCGTGTGCTGTAAGTGGTTCGTGGAGAGGTATTTTTTGAGCATCTACCATGTTCCAGACACAGTAAATGCGTCTGAGCTAGTATAGTGTTAAGCAGTGGAGACATCATCTCTACTTTCATGGACATTAAACAGTTAACTATAAAAATGTGTTTTCAAAAAAGTTGTAATTAAGTGTGGAGGGAGTTACGTATTTCTGAGGAATGTAAATTAGCCATAGTAGAACTAGTTTAATAGATTGACCTGGGGATAAATCTTAAATGTGTATTATAAAATATGAATAATTTTTGGTAAGTCAAATCTTACAATTAAGAAAGTTACTGTATATATCATACATCGATTATAGATTTTTAGGAAATTTAAATAGAGTTAACATGCATTTATACTGTATGGAGGAGGCCTGGTGGCACAGTGGTTAAGTGCTCCACTGCTAACTGAAAGGTCGGTGTTTTGAACCTACCAGCCACTCCGTGGGAGAAGGATTTACAGCCTTGGAAACCTTATGGGGCAGTACTACTTTGTCCTACAGGGTTGTTATGAGTTGGAATCGACTCAATGGCAGTGGGTTTCATTTGGGTTTTGGGTAGGCTGTATGGAATATGATTTAGAACTTGATTACATAGAGTACACTTGAGGACACAGAACTTAAGGATTACCTAGTCCCTTGGTCACTAATTTACAACGTTACCAAAACTCAGCCAGCTCCTTTGCTGGCCACAGTTTGTGTCACCTGTAAAATGGAGTTCTTGGGGTCTCAAGTTTCTTTTCAACTCTAAAAACTGTATAACTCTTCAGTACAGAAGAACTCTATAACCCCCATGTCCCTCAACAAACTGCCTTTCTCATAGTTTTCCCCACCTCTGTTAGAGGCAGCTTTCTTGCATACATACCTCACATCTTGTCCTATCTGTCCCCAAATCCTGTTGTTTATTGTTTCACTACCTCCCCTGCTGTCATCCTGGTGCATGCCACCATCAACTCTGGACTATTACAGTAGCCTCCTATGAGGTCCTTCTCTTCTGCCCTTACTCCTCTGAGGTCTCTTCTCTCTACACAGCATCTAGAGAGATGCTGTTAAACTAAATTTCTGTCATACCTTTGCTCAAAACCCTCCAGTGCCTTTCTGTCTCCAAGTGAAAGAATCCTTATAGTGATCCACAAGACCCTACAAGATCTGGACCATCATTATCTCATTGGCTTTATCTCCTGCTTTTTCCTCTCCCTCTCTCCAGTCCAGTTAAACTGGCCTCCTTGCTGTTCCTATAGCCTGCTGTGCATACTCCTGCCTCAGGATCTTTGCATTGGCTCTTCCCTCTGTCTGGAATACTGTTTTCCTTACCTCCTTTAGATCTTGGCTCCAGTCATGTCAATGGGGCTTCCATGGCATCCTGTGGTAAATTGCAACCCCCCCCCCCGCCAATATTCCCTATCCTCTTTTCCTGCTCTATTTTTCTGTATTGTACATACTGTTATTCTATATTAACCAGTTGCCATCAAGTCATTTCCAATTCATGGTGACCTGTATGTGTCAGAGTAGAACTGTGCTCCATAGGGTTTTCAAGGCTGTGACCTTTTGGAAGTAAATCACCAGGCCTTTCTTCTGCAGTGCCTCTGGGTGAGCTCAAACTGCCAACCTTTTGTTTAGTAGCCCAGCAGTTAAACATTGCATCACCCAAGGACTCCAAACTCTGTATAAGTGGTTTTCAAAGTGTGCTCCTAGACCAACAGCAACACCTTGGGAATTTGAAAAACCCATAACCCATTGCTGTAAAGTCGATTCCGACTCATAGCGATCCTACCGGACAGAGTAGAACTGCCCCCATAAGATTTCCAAGGCTGTAATCTCTACCAAAGCATCTTACTCCTACGGAGTAGCTGATGGGTTTGAAGTGCCGACCTTTTGACTAGTAGCTGAGCCACCAGCTGTGCCACCAGGGCTCACTGAGAACTGGATAAAAATGCAAATTATTGTGCCCTCCCACCACCAGACCTGCTGAATCAGAAATCCTGGAGGACTTTTAACAAACCCTCCAGTTGTTCTCATGCGCAATAGAGGCTGAGGATCGTGGCTACGTATTATCCTTAGTTACCTTGTTTATTACCCGTATCATCTTATACCCCCACCTTCCCAGTTTAAAGTCATCTCCGTGAGGGCATGGATTTCTGTTCTGTAGTCCCAGTGCTGACAACTAGTTGGCACACAGTAAGTGCTCACTAAATAATTGTTGGATGGTGTAGTGAACATACAGTAAATTAAAAGAATATTGGGTAATGGACTTTAATGAATGCTCTTCATATGTTAGTAACTCTTCAATGTCAAGAGTTTAAATGTGAAGTTTTCTTTATCACAGATTTAAAATTCTGCCTGTTATTTGAAGATTTTCTTTGCCCTGACTAATCCTTCTCAAAGCTTTGTGGAAATGATATAAATTTTGCTTTAAATACCCGTAGTAACTCAAATGGTGCTATTTTAATAATCTCCCTTAGGGACCATCTCTTTAAAATGTACATATGGGTCATTCTGGTTTCATGGAGGCTTCTGATAGCTGAGCTAGTTGAGTGGGGATTTGTATAAAAAAGACCTCCTGTGGGCATATAAATATTGCATTGGAAATTTAGACTTGTTAATATATGATCTAAGTTGCTTGTGCCTGTCTTTGTGAATATGGCCAGCTGGGAGCCCCTGTTGACTTCAGAAGCATCTTTGGCTTGGGAAATAATAGTACTAGTATAATATACTTGTCTAGTGCTCTCTCTACATCAATTCTATAAATTCAGCAGAACAGGTTTTACAGATGACGGGACTGAGGAACACTGAGCAGTTGTTGACTTGTTTAAGATCATCCTGAAGTTTATAAAAGCAGACAGCTCTCAGATCTCAGACTTCAGTCCTTGACTCACTTCCTTACCAGCAGGAACCCCCCTCCTTCAGTACCTTCCTTTCTTCCACATGTAGAGCTTAAATCTGTGCCTTTTGATGATGGTTCAGCTACCCCAGCGCTCAGTTATTTAAGCTGTAAAATAAGGAAAGTTGACAAGCGTTTTTTCAATTACTTATCTTGCAGCAAAATACTTGAATGGCCTTTCATTAAAAAAACATTTGCCATCCAGTCAGTTCTCACTCATGGCATCCCAGTGCATGTCAGAGTAGAACTGTACTCCACAGGGTTTTCAATGATCGATTTTTTGGAAGTAGATCACCAAGCCTTTATTCTGAGGTGCCTCTGGGTAGACTTGAACATCCAACCATTTGGTTACTAGCCAAGCATGTCAACTGTTTGCACCACCCAGGGACTCTGGCCCTTCATTAGTCTCAGTGATGTTCCTATTTTTTTATTTTTTCCCATGTAAAAATTTATACATGCATTGTTATGTGACTCTAATTGCTCTCCCCATACTATGACAGCACACTCCTCCTTTACACCCGATTCCCCGTGTCCATTCAACCAGCTCGTAACTCTCTCTGCCTTCCCATCTCACCTCTGGACAGAAGCTGCCCATTTAGTCTCTTGTATCTACTTGAGCTAAGAGGCACACTCCTCACGAGTATCACTTTATGTCCCACAGTCCAGTCCAATCCCTGTCTGA
>NW_004443973.1:16162417-16164324 GCF_000243295.1 Trichechus manatus latirostris
GATTTCTACTTTTATGGCTTTATTGTCAGATAAGATGCTTTGTAATATTTCGATGTT
The DNA here is from genome assembly GCF_000243295.1 of Trichechus manatus latirostris. Lineage (NCBI taxonomy): Eukaryota > Metazoa > Chordata > Mammalia > Sirenia > Trichechidae > Trichechus > Trichechus manatus. The sequence goes on from NW_004443973.1 coordinate 16,162,475, forward strand.
TTGGATTTTGTTAAGGCTTGCTTTATGGCCTAATATGTGGTCTGTTCTGGAGAATGTTCCACGTGCAATGGAAAAGAAAGTATACTTGGCTGCTGTCGGGTGGAGTGTTTGGTATATGTCTATGAGATCAAGTTTGTTGATTGTAGCATTTAGATCTTCTGTGTCTTTGTTGAGCTTCTTTCTGGATCTTCTGTCCTTCACTGAAAGTGGTGTGTTGAAGTGTCTACTACTATTGTGGAGCTGTCTTTCTTTTCAGTGCTGTTAGAGTCTGTTTTATGTATTTTGAAGCCCCGTTGTTGGGTGCGTAAATATTTATTATAGTTATGTCCTCCTGGTATATTGACCCTTTAATCATTATATAGTGTCCTTCCTTATCCTTTGTTGTAGATTTAACTTTAAAGTCTATTTTTTGTCAGAGATTAAGATTGCCACTCCTGGTCTTTTTTGAGTGTTGTTTGCTTGATATATTTTTTTTCCATCCTTTGAGTTTTAGTTTGTTTGTGTCTTTAAGTCTAAGGTGTGTCTCTTGTAGGCAGCATATAGTTGGATCCTGTTTTTTTATCCAATCTGCTACTCTCTGTCTCTTTATTGGTGCATTGAGTCCATTTACATTCAGCGTAATATTGATAGGTATGAGTTTAGTGCTGCCATTTTGATGTCTTTTTTTCTGTGTTGTTCACAGTTTCTTTGTTCCACTTAATTTTCTGTGCATCGTTTTTTTTTTTTTATGTGTTGTCTTTTCATCTTTTTCATTGTTGTTGATTTTGTGTTTGCTGAGTCTTTATATTTTTCTAGTTTTTTATTTTGACTTCTAGGATTGTTAGTTTCCTTTGTGGTTGCCTTAATATTTACCCCAGTTTTTCTAAGTTTATACCTGTCTTTTATTTCTTTATATCCCCTTACTTCCTCTGCATGTGAAAAATCTTTGTCCACATTTTTTAAAGTCCCTCTTTTTGGTTTTAATGTTGTCATTGTTTACATATTGACATCTGTTTCCCTATTTTCAGTGTTTTAGCTTTGATTTACTTTTGTGACTTCCCTGTCTGGGTTGATATCTGGCGGCTCTGTCCTGTGTTCTAGTCTTGGGTTGTTATCTGATGTTACTGATTTTCTAAGTGGAGGACTACCTTTAGTGTTTCTTGTAATTTTGGTTTGGTTTTTGCAAATTCCCTAAACTTCTGTTTTTCTGGAATGCCCTAATTTCATTATCATATCTGAGAGAGAGTTTTGCTGGATATATAATTCTTGGCTGGCAGTTTTTTTCCTTCAGGGCTTTCTATATGTCATCCCATTGCCTTCTTGCCTGCATGGTTTCTGCTTAGTAGTCCGAGCTTATTCTTATTGAGTCTCCTTTGTAGATGACTTTTCGTTTAGCCTTAGCTGCTCTTAAAATTCTTTATCTTTGGTTTTGCAAGTTTGATTATAATATGTCTTGGTGACTTTCTTTTGGGATCTACCTTATGTGGGTTTCGATGAGCATCTGGGATAGATATCTTGTCATGTTTCACGGTATCAGGGAAGTTTTCTGCCAACAAATCTTCAACAATTCTCTCTGTATTTTCTGTTATCCCCGCCTGTTCTGGTACTTCAATTACTTGTAGGTAATTCCTCTTGATAGAGTCCCACGTAATTCTTAGGGTTTCTTAATTTTCTTAATCCTTTTTTCTGATTTTTCCTCAAATAAGTTGGTGTCAAGTGCTTTATCCTCAATCTCACTAATTCTGACTTCCATTGCCTCAATTCTGCTCCTCTGACTTTTTATTGAGTTGTTTAATTCTGAAATTTCATTGTTAATCTTCTGGATTTCTGATTGCTGTCTCTCTATGGATTCTTGCAGCCTGTTAAATTTG
>NW_004443973.1:16164424-16166703 GCF_000243295.1 Trichechus manatus latirostris
TCTGTGTTTAAACCTTTTCTTGAGTTCTTATAATAGTGGTCTTATACAATATTTGTCCTTCTGTGACTGACTAAATTCACTCAGCATAACGACCTCCAGCTTCCTCCATGTTATGAGATGTTTCATGGCTTCATCGTTGTTCTTTATTGTTGTGTAGTATTCCATTGTGTGGATATACCGTAATTTGTTTATCCATTCGTCCATTGATGGGCACCTAGGTTATTTCCATCTTTTTGCTATTGTGAACAGTGCTGCAGTGAACCTGGGTGTGCATATATCTATTCGTGTGACGGCTCTTATTTCTCTAGGATATATTGCAAGGAGCAAGGTAGCTGGATCGTATAGTACTTCTGTATCTAGCTTTTTTCCAAAGTGGTTATACCATTTTACATTCCCACCAAAAGTGTATAAGTGTTCCAGTCTCTCCACAACCTCTCCAGCATTTATTATTTTGTGTTTTTAGATTAATGCTGGCCTTGTAGGGGTGAGATGATATCTCATTGTAGTTTTGATCTGCATTTCTCTAATGGCTAATGATCGTGAGCATTTTTTCATGTGTCTGTTAGCCGCCTGAATATCTTCTTTGGCGAAGTGCCTGTTCATATCCTTTGCCCATTTTTGAATAAGGTTGTTTGTCTTTTTGTTGTTGAGGTTTTGCAGTATCTTGTAGATTTTAGACATTAGCTGCTGATCGAATTTGTTGTAGCCAAAAATTTTTTCCCAGTCTGTAGGTTGTCTTTTGACTCTTTTGGTGAAGTGTTTGGATGAGCATAAGTGTTTGATTTTTAGGAGCTCCCATTTATCTAGTCTCTCTTCTGGTGCTTGTGCATTGTTACTTATGGTTCGTATTGCGTTTATGCCGTGTTTTAGGGCTACTAGTGTTGTCCCTATTTTTTCTTCCATGATCTTTATTGTTTTCGATTTTATATTTAGGTCATTGATACATTTTGAGTTAGTTTTTGTGAATGGTGTGAGTATGGGTCTTCTTTCAGTCCTTGCAGATGGATATCCAGTTATTTTAGTTATGCTAGCATGATTTGTTAGAGAGACTGTTTTTTCCCCAGTTAACAGACTTTGGGCCTTTGTCAAATATCAGCTGCTCATACGTGGATGAATTTATGTTTGGGTTCTCAATTCTGTTCCATTGATCTGTGTATTTGTTGTTGTACCAGTACCAGGCTGTTTTGACTACTGTGGCGGTATAATAGGTAAAATCAGGTAGTGTGAGACTTCCCACTTTGTTGTTCTTCTTGAGTAATGCTTTACTTATTCGAGGCCTCTTCCCTTTCCATATGAAGTTGGTGATTTGTTTCTCTATCTCATGAAAAAATGCTGGTGAAATTTGGATTGGGATTGCCTTGTATCTGTAGATCGCTTTGGGTAGAATTGACATTTTCACAATGTTGAGTCTCCCTATCCATGAGCAAGGTATGTTTTTCCACTTTTATGGGTCTCTTTTGGTTTCTTGCAGTCGTGTCTTGTAGTTTTCATTGTCTTGTAGTTTTCATTGTATATATCTTTTATGTCTCTCGTTAGATTTATTCCTAAGTATTTTATCTTACCATTTATTGTAAATGGTATTGATTCGGTGATTTCCACTTCGAGGTTCTTTTTGCTGGTGTAAAGGAATCCAACTGATTTTTGTATATTTATCTTGTGTCCTGAAATTTTGCTGAAATCTTCTGTTAGTTCCAGTAGTTTTATTGTGGATTCTTTGGAGTTTTCTGTGTATAAGATCACATCATCTGCAAATGGAGATAACTTTGAATTCTTCCCTACCAATTTGGATGCACTTTATTTCTTTTTCTAGCCTAATTGCTCTGGCTAGAACCTCCAGCACAATGTTGAGTAAGAGCAGTTTCAAGGGGCATCCTTGTCTGGTTTCTGCTCTCAAGGGGAATTCTTTCAAAGTCTCTCCATTTAGGATGATGTTGGCTGTTGGCTTTCTATAAATGCCCTCAATTATATTGAGGAATTTCCCTTCTATTGTTATTTTGTTGAGAGTTTTTATCATGAAAGTGTGTTGGGCTTTGTCAAATGCCTTGTCCGCATCAATTGATAAGATCATTTGGTTCTTGTCTTTTGTTTTATTTATGTGATGGATTACATTGATTGTTTTTCTAATGTTGAACCATCCCTGCATTCCTGGTATAAATCCCACTTGATCGTGGTGAATTATTTCTTTTGGTATGTTTTTAAATTCTGTTGGCTAGAATTTTGTTGAGGATTTTTGCATCAGAGTTCATGAGAGATATTGGTCTGCAATTTTCTTTTTTTGT
>NW_004443973.1:16166803-16201266 GCF_000243295.1 Trichechus manatus latirostris
ATTGTTAATCTTCTGGATTTCTGATTGCTGTCTCTCTATGGATTCTTGCAGCCTGTTAAATTTGTCAGTATACTCTTCTCTAATCTTTTTAATTTCCTCTATTGTGTGTACTGCATTTTGTTTAATTTCGTTCCTAATTTCTTGAAGAGTTCTGTAGATTAATCTTTTGTATTCTGCCTCCGGTAATTCCAATAAATTTTCTTCTTCTGGAAAATTTCTAGATTCTTTATTTTGCGAGCTTGCTGAAGCCATCATTAATTGCCTCTTTTTGTGATTTGATATTGACTGTTGTCTCTGAGCCATCCATAAGTTATTATTTACATTTGCTTACTGTGTCCTAGCTTCATGTTTTGTTTGATAATGCCCAAATAGGCTGCTCGTATGAGCTAGTTTGATTATTGGCACCTTTGAAGCTCTAATGTCCCGTCACCAGGTGGTTAGATCTGTAACTAGGTATGTTAGCTCAGGAGTCTGCCCCCTCCTCCTGTATGAATCTAGCTCAGGTGTCCAGGTAGATAGCCACCAAATGTTTGTTGTAGGGTCTCACTTACAGTCCTACACAGGCGTGGGTGATTGATGGTAGACACAGCAGGGGGACACACTGTGAGTAAAGCCAGGGGGCTGACGTCCGCCCCTGAGTGTCCAGGAGGAGGGCGTGTCCCTGTTCCCTAGAGCGCGTGGGTGGGTGGGTTTTGTAGTTGGACTATGAGCACTCAATGCTTTTGGCTGTGAGGATTGGGGGGCATCTCTTATTCATGTGCCCTTCTCACAGGTGGCTCAGTGCCATGGTTGGAGCCGCTGGTCCTCAGGCCCCTGATATGGGTAGGTGAAGACCCTGCTTAATGGGCAGAGCAGTGTCAAATGTCAAGAATCTCCCACTTCACAGCTGAAACAGTTGAAGTTAGACTTCTGGTATATACCGTGTTGTACTGTGGTAATGAGGGCCTATGCTGTTGAGATGGGTCCACACAAGTCTATGCAGGGGGAAAGGCACTCGAAGTCTGTGGATCCCTTATTGCTGTGCGTAAGCAAAGGAGCTGTGCCTACCCTGGGTTCCTGGCTTCGGGGAGCTGGCAGTTTATTTTTTCCTGTATTTGTTAATTTGTTCACTCTCCAAGGCAGGGAGAATGGCTCAGGGTGTGTGATGGATCCTACTTGCAGTCCAGGGGACTCGGCAATTGCTGAAGCGAGTCTGGGACCCAAGGCAGAACAGGGAGTGGGGAGGTAAATGGGAGAGAGGTTTTTCCCTAAGTGGGGTGTTTTTGATCCATGCGATAAGCTGTACGCAAGTGCTTATCTTTTGTGGAGTGCTGCTTCTCACTGGTTCTGGGTGGCCGCGTAGACTCTCTGGCACTGTGTCTCTCCCAGTGCGGAAAATGCACCTCCTGAGCACGGCTGCTTGCCTGCCTCACTGCTTACCCCCGAGCTGCTCAGGCTTTCGCCAGGTCAGATCTGGCAACTCCTCGCAGCTTCTGAACCATCACTCCTTCCCACTGCCACTCAGTCCAGTTCCTCAACTCTGCCTTTGATTTTCAGGGCTCTCAGATTGCCACATATAATCGAATCACTTGTTTTTTCGGGTCTTTGTTGTAAGAGGGTCCACCGGAAGCTTCTGATTGCTCTGCCATTTGGCCCTACCTCCATGATGTTCTTATTTTAAAGCACTCAAATCAGAGGATGATTTTGGGTATGGAGGGGAGAGTACGTCCAAGTATATGTCCTGAGGCTGTTTTCACCAGAGCATCTTTAAAGAAAAAAATCATCCTCTTCCCCATCTAGGGAGCTAGGGAGGAATGGATTTGTGATTAGGGAATTATCTGTAGTTTGCGTTTGTTCACAGTAATTATCACAGTGCAAAGTTGAAAACTAGTGATCTCTTGTTCAGGTGTATCATTGGAGTTGATAAAACCAGCTCTTACCTCGTACCTTCAGTGCAGCTGCCCTGAGATTACTGCTTTGTCCTCCCTGACACCCTGACTCCTGCTGCTGCTCCACCAAGTGTGACCTTCAGCTCCACTTCTCACCTTAACTTCACCTGCTTTGGGGAAGTGTTCTGTGATTCTGACACAGGCAAATTGTCTGCAATTTGCTATTAAACTTGTGCTCTCCTTCACTTGTGTGGCTGATTCACTGTATTAATCAACTGAACTGTGAACCAAATGTGAATTGACATTGACTACCACTTATCTGAGGCAGTGATGATTCAGTGGTAGAGTTCACGCCTTCCATGTGGGAGATCCCTCTTCAATTCCCAGCCAATACACCTTATGCACAGCCACCACTCTCTGTTAGTGGACGTTTGTGTGTTGCTATGATGCTGAACAGGTTTCAAGGGAGCTTCCAGACTAATACAGACTAGGAAGAAAGGCCTGGTGATCTACTTCTGAAAAATCAGCCAGCGAATACCCTGTGGATAACAACAGTTCGATCCCCTTGTGCATGGTGCTGCCATGAGCCAGGGGCTGACTTGATGGCAGTTAACAACCACCACCACTTATTCTTCTATCTTTTTGTCCCGTTTAAGCCTATGTTCCCTTGATTGTGAGAGTGGAGAAATTGGGGGAAAGAAGTGGCAGCTTGTATATCTGCGGCAGTATTACCAGGAATCTTCCTGTTGCATTTTTCTTCTTATAATTTGACTATATCATTGTGAATTGACATTCATTCTGTGGGTGAAGTGCTAATAAATGTTAAGAACTTCTCCCTTAGAAGTAAAAACCTAGCACATTCGAAGGAAAGCTGTTGATGGCCTTTTCAAGAGTCTACCTACATGAGACCCCAGTTATGGGAAGGCTTGCTTTTATGTTTTATATGTTTATGTATTTTTATTTGTTTTATTTGTTTACGTATTTTAAAACAAATTTACTTTAGAATGCACAACTGAGTACAAGAATATTTGAAGTTATATATATTAAAAATCTTTTATTGTGTTTTAGGTGAAGATTACACAGCAAATTAGGTTCCCATATAGCAATTTTTAAAAAAATTTTATTGTATTTTAGGAGAAAGTTTAGAGCGCATATTAGTTTCACATTCACAAGTTTATACACAAATTGTTTTGTGATATTGGTTGCAGTCCCTTCCATGTGTCAGCAGTTTCCCCCTTTCCCTTTACACCCTGGGTTCCCCGTGTCCATTTGTCCAGGTTTTCCGTCTGTCCCTTCCTGCCTGCTTGTCTTTGCTTTTGGGCAGGTGTTGCCCATTTGGTCTCGTATACTTGAATGAACTAAGAAGCACGTTCCTCACATGTGTTATTGTTTGTTTTATAAGCCTGTCTAATCTTTGGCTGAATGGTGGACTTAAGGAGTGTCTTTCAGTTCTGAGTTACCAGGGTGTCTGGGGCTATATTCTCAAGGGTTCCTCCAGTCTCTGTCAGACCAGTAAGTCTGGTCTTTTCTTGTAAATTTAAATTTTGTTCTACATTTCTCTCCAGCTCAGTCCAGAACCCTCTATTATGATCTCTGTCAGAGCAGTTGGGGGTGGTAGCCAGGCAGCATCTATTTCTTCTGGGCTCAGGCTGGTGACGGCTGTGGTTTCTGTGGGCCATCAGTCATTTGGAATAATACTTTCCTTGTGTCTTTGATTTTCTTCATTCTCCTTTGCTCTGAATGTGATGGGACCAATAAATGTATTTTAGGTGGCCACTTGCAAGCTTTCAAGACCCCAGATGCTGCTCACCAAAGTAGGATGTAGACATTTTCTTTATGAACTATGTTATGCCAGTTGACCTTGATGTTCCCAAGACCATGGTCCCCAGCCCTCAGCCCCAGTAACTTGGTCCCTCAGGGTGTTTGGTTGTGTTTAGGACCCATATAAGAATTTTTATACAAATTGTTCCATGACATTGGTTACATTTTTCACAAAGTGTCAACATTCTCATTATTTCTATTCTGTTTGTTCTTTTTTTTTTTTTTTTTTGAGTTTTTGGTTGCCCCAGCTTCTATAATATCTAAATAATCCAGTATTGCAAAGGTTTTTTTTTTTTTTTTAGTGTAGATTTCCTGCCCCTCCTTACCTTCTCATCTTTGTTTTAAGGTAAATGTTGACCATTTGGCTCATATAGTTGGTTATGTAAGAGAGCACGGTACTCACGGGTGATAGTGTTTATTTTATAAGCCAATATATTGTTTGGATGAAAGATGACCACTGGGAGTGGCTTCGTTTCCAAGTTCAAATGGGCATTTAGGTTGTTTCCATCTTTTATCGTGAATAATGCTGCAGTGAATATAGGTAAGCATATGTCTATTTGTGTCATTGCTCTTACAGCTCTAGGATATAAACCTAGGAGTAGGATTGCTGGATCATAAGGTATTTCTATTTCTAGCTTTTTGAGGAAGCACCATAGCATTTTCCATAGTGGTTGCACCATTTTACGATCCCACTAGCTGTGTATAAGGTTGTAATCTTCCCACAACCTCACCAGCCTTTGTTGTTTTCTGATTTTTTGATCTTTGCTGTTTTTGTAGGGGTGAGATGGTATTACACTGTAGTTTTGATTTGCATCTCTCTGATGGCTAATGATCACAAGCATCTTTTCATGTGTTTGTTAGTCACCCGAATGTCTTCTTTGGTGAAGTGTCTGTTCATGTCCTCTGCCCATTTTTTGATTGGATATTTTGTCTTTTTGTTGTTGAGTTGTTGAAGTTTTCTATATTTTCTAGAGATTAGACCCTTATCAGATTGTCATTGCCAAAGGTTTTTTTCCCATTATGTAGGTTCTCTTTTTACTCTTTTGGTAAAGTCTTTTGATGAGCATAAATATTAATTTTTAGGAGGCCCCACTTACCTAATTTGTCTTCTGTTGTTTGTGCATTTGTAGTTGTGTTTCGTAGACTATTTATGCCAAAAATCAGGTCCCCTAGTTTTGTCCCTGTGTTGTCTTCCAGGAACTTTAAATTTTAGCTTTAACATTTAGGTCATTGATCCATTTTGAGTTAGTTTTCATGTATGTTGTGAGGTATGGATTCTGTTTCACTTTTCTGCAAATGGATATCTAGTTTTGCCAGCACCGTTAGTTAAAGAGACTGTTTCTTCCCCGCTGAATGAAATTTGATCCTTTGTCAAAAATCAGCTGCCCATAGTTGGATGGATTTACTTCTGGGTTCTCAATTCTGTTCCATTGGTCTGTGTGTCTGTCATTGAACCGGTATCAGGCTGTTTTGATTACTGTGGCTGTATAGTAAGTTTTGAGATTGGGAAGTGTGAGCATCATACTTTGTTACATTCTTCAGTATTACTTTGGCTATTTGCGGCCTGTTTCCTTTCCATATAAAGTTGGTGATTACTTTTTCCATTTCATTAAAGAATATTATTGAGATTTGGATTCGGATTGCATTATATCTCCAGATGACTTTGGGTAGTATTGACATTTTCACAATGTTGAGTCTTCTGATCCATGAGCATGGAATGTTTTTCCATTTATGTAGGTTTCTTTTTAGTTTCTTACAGTAGAGTTTTGTAATTTTCTTTGTACAAGTCTTTTACATCCCTGGTTAGGTTTATTCGTAGGTATTTTATCCTTTGCCGGGGGTGGGGGGGGCGATAATGTAAATGGTATTGTTTTCTTTGTTTCCTTTTCAGAGTTCTCCTTGTTAGTGTAGAGGCATCCAAGTGATTTTTGTGTGTTGATCTTGTACCCTGCCACTTTGCTGAATCCTTCTATGAGGTCTAGTAGCTTTCTTGTGGAATCTCTGAGATTTTCTGTGTATAGGATCATGCCATCTGCAAATAGGGATAGTTTTACTTTTTCCTTTCCTATTTGGATACGCTTTATTTCCTGTTCTTGCCTTATTGCTCTGGCTAGGACTTCCAGTACAGTATTGAATAAGAGTGGTGATAGTGGGCATCCTTGTCTCGTTCACATCTCATGGGGAAGGCTCTCAGGCTTTTTCCATTGAGAATAATATTGACTGTTTGGTATATATGCCCTTAATTATATTGAGGAGTTTCCCTTCTATTCTTATTTTGCCAAGAGTTTTTATTTATCAGGAAGGGTGTTGGATTTTATCAAATGCCTTTTCTGCATCAAATGAGATGATCATACATTCTTTTTCTTTGTTTTATTTATATGGTGAATTGCATTGATTGATTTTCTAATGTTGAACCACTCTTGCATACCTGATATGAATCCGACCTGATCATGATGTATTATTTTTTTGATATGCTGTTGGATACTGTTGGCTAGAATTTTGCTGAGAATTTTTGTGTCTATATTCATGAAGAGTATTGGTCTGTAATTTTCCTTTTTTGTGATGTCTTTAGCTGGCATTGGTAACAGGGTGATGCTGGCTTCATTGAATGAGTTCGGGAGTATTCCTTCCTTTTCTATGTTTTGGAAGAGTTTTAGTAGAATCAGTGTAAATTTTTCTCTGAATATTTGGTAAAATTCCCCAGTGAAGCCATCTGGACCAGAGCTTTTTTGTTGTTGTTGTTGTTGGGAGTTTTTTGATGACATCTTCAATCTTTTCTTTTGTTATGAGTGTGTTTAGATTTTCTACCTCTGGCACAGTGGTTAAGAGCTACGGTGAGCTATGGCTGCTAACCAAAAGGTTGACAGTTCATATGCACCAGTTGCTTCTTGGAAACCCGGTGGTGCAGTTCCAGTCTGTCCTGTAGGTCGCTATGAGTCAGAATTGACTCATCAGCAGTGGGTTTGGTTTGGTTTATTTGAGTTAGTCTAGGTTGGTAGTGTGTTTCTAGAAATTTGGTTTCTTTTCTTTTATAGGTAAAACTCTACATTTAGGGAATAAAGAGATGTCTTCTGATTTCTTTCCTGCTTTTGATGTCAGAAAAGACTGAAATTGTCAGTCTCTGGTATTTTAAAGAAGAGGTCAGGACTGCCTCTCACTCATTAATAGACGAGAAGCATGAATTTGTCCAGAACAGCTGATATGTGAAATTGTATGGCCCAGACTCAGTAACTATTGCAGGATTGTGTTTTCTTACTGTGAATGCCTTGGACACCACGCTGGGGGACGGAGGAGGCGGGGGGACTGCAACCTATAGAGCCAAACAAGGCCATTGAGTGGCATTTGGTTGCAAGAAGGAATAAATAGAATTGAAAATCAGGAGCCTGGTGGGAGGAAAGGAGGTTGGTGGAAGTGCGGAGAGGGAGGGCGTCAGAAGACTCTTGTTGGTTCTACCGGGCTCCTCAGGGGTAACAGGCTGACTCCCGAGCAGGGCAGTTGGTATATCCCAATCTGTAGTGTGGCATTGAGTAATTGGTTTCTACTAGTAGATAAGGTAAGGAGCCCTAGTGGCACAATGGTTAAGTGCTCTGCTGCTAAAGGAAAGGTTGATGGTTCAAACCCACTAGCTGCCCAAGCAGGAGAAAAGACCTGGCAATTTTCTTCTGTAAAGATTTACAGCCATAGAAACCTTATGGGGCACTTCTACTATGCCACATAGGGTCGCTATGAGTCGGAATTGACTCAAGGCACACAGCAATAATAACAACAATCTGCTTACAACAACAACAACAAAAATCTGCTTCTGTAAAGATTATGGCCTAGGAAACCCTATGGGGTAGTTCTGCTCTGCCATAGAGGGTCACTATTAGTTGGAATCGACTGGATGGCATACAACAAGAAGTAGCTAAGGTACCAATGTATTAATTATTGACTCGCTTAAAAGATGAGCCGATTCAAGATTATTACCCTAATAATGACATCAGCCTCACACAATTGCATTTGAGAGGTTTTCATGAGTGGGAGAGAAAGGAGTGGAATTACAGACACCTGTACCAGGAGTGGTAGTTACCTGCAGCCTGTCTCATCTGAAGAGTGCCTGTTAGTGAACAGCTGATACTGCTAGGCTTTTACTTTGGTGTGATTATAAATAAGTTTCATGTGTTTCAGAAAACAATTTGTAAAAATCTGAGTATTTCCATAAAGGTGTAGCATGTATATGAATTTGCCCTTTTTGATGCATTAGACACAGTTGAGAATCACTGAACTACATACACGGTTCTGTGTGGGACATGATTTACATTTTTAATATTGCCTTTGTACTTACTGTGTCATAAAATATATGAATGTGCAGACATAAGCGCTCCTCTGCTCCTCTCCCCTTCATTGTGGTTCTTATCGTTTACGAGGAGAAAGAGGGAAGCTTGGAGGTGGCCTTTCATTGAAGTCTTCAAGTCACACTGAATCGTGCCACAGTACCTGCTAGAAAAACAGACCTCTAGATAAATGCGTCTTCAACTCTAATGCACACTGAATCCCCTGGGGAGCTTGTTACAATGCAGATTCTGATTCAGTGTGTCTGGGCTGGGCCCAAGATTCTGCATTTCTTAGAGGCGCCCAGGTCATGCTGGTTATTCTGGTCTGTGGAGCCTACTTTGAGTAGCAAGGATCTAGACTGGAATGTTGAAGGCACTTTTCTCTCTTATTTTCCTAGAAGTGTCTTGTTCTGTTTGTGGGAAGTTTATGTAGGCGTAGTCCCAAACAGCAGCTATTGGCAAAAAAGGGAATTGGACTCTTTGCAGTATGTTTTCCTCCCTTGAGATTTCTCTGCATTTATTTGTTTTGATTTGTGCCCCTGGCATTAGGCAGTATGCTTAATAATGGAGCTGTTTAAAAATCCAGAATTGCCCTGTGTGCTAAATTCTATTCTTGTTGAATTTTTTACTAAGTGTTTTTGGGGATTGCAATAATTTTGGCCTCTGATGCAATGGTTAACCCTTAGAAGTTAGGAAGTAGGCATGCGTGTGGCTGGGCTGGGGGAAGACGGGGTGACTGTGAGAGTTAAGAAGCCTTTGGGAACAAATAACAGAGTCCTTAACTGACAGGAAATGAAGCAGTAAAGACATTTAATTATCTCCCATAACAAGAAGTCTGGGGCATTCAGTTTCCAGGGTTGGTGCAGAGGCATTGGGATATCTCAGAGGTCACGGGCTCTTTCCCACTTTTTCTTCTGTATCCTCAGTGTGTTGGACAGCACCTGTCCTTAGGCTGCTCTTGCACCCAATATGGCATCCTAACATGACAGTGTCTCAAACAGGAGGGGGTGGGGGAGTAAAACAGTCTACCTCTCATCTGTCAATTCTGTTATAGTGGCTTGTATGTTGCTATGATGCTGGAAGCTATGCCACCAGTACTTCAAATGCCAGCAGAGTCACCCATGGCAGACAGGTTTCAGTGGATCTTCCAGACTAGAGACAGACTAGCAAGAAAGACCTGGTGATCTAAAGTTAACCAGTGAAAACAAAACATTGTCTGACTTACTTGCTTTGGACAAGTCATCAGAAGGGATCAATTGCTGGAGGAGAACATCATGCTTGGTGAAGGAGAGGGCCAGAGAAGGTGAGGGAGACCCTCATTGAGGTGGGTTTGCACAATGGCTACAACAATGGACTCAGACACGCCAGCAATCGTCAGGACGATGCAGGACCAGGCACCATTTTGTTCTGTTGTGTATAAGGTCACTGTGAGTTGGAGTGGACTTGTTGGCAGCTCTGTATCTCTGTTTTATTCAGGAAGGAAGTTTCCCCAGAAGAGCCAGCACAGTATTCATGTTAGGTCCTATAGGCCAGGACTAGAGCAAACCCTCAGACCACTCACTGGTAAAGAAGAACAAAGCACCATGATTGGTTTAAATCAATAAGATTAATCCCAGAGGCCTGGCAGACAAAATTAGGAGTCTGTCAGAGAAATAAGAAAGGGGTACGTTGGGTATGTCACCAACAGTGCATGTTACAAGGACTGAAATTATTGACAGCCTGTTGTGTTCTAAGCTCCCCATCATATAGCTGGGGAAGCTCTTGCTCAAAGAAGTGAAGTAAGTTAGCAAGGAGTCTACTTGGGACTCACACTCTGGCCTGTTGGATTCCGAAGTCCCTCCTGAGAGTGGAAATGTGGCTTCCGTGTACTCCCTGTGTCTTCTCCTTGCTGCTGCTTCTCTTTCCGTCAGTTTTAGGGGTCACTGGTGGGAGAATCACTGGAAGGGCCAGGACCCTATGATATGCCTGTGAACTGGGCCACATATACCACATCGAGTGCATCACCATTTGGCCTCTTGATAGTGGTGCTCACATTCGTGGTGCGATGTCATATCACTGTTACAATACTGAGAAAACCACATGTCCAAGCAAAAATGGTATTATCTCAAGAAGGGACCTGTCTAGTGAGTGTTGGCGGCTGCTCTCCAAGATCTTGCTGCAGCCTGACTTGAGTCTCCTGGGCTCTGGGCTCTGCTTCTTTCTCAAGTGCTGAATTCGGCTGAGTGTGGTACAGGCACCCAGGGGTGTGTCGTCCATTTGGAAGTCATATGGCTCTCCCTCATGCTCCCTCCAAGTCGGCCCTACGCCATGCTGTCTCTTACCGTCGTTTGCAGGATTCCCAGCAGGCAGGGGAGGATGGCCCTCCCTGTTTCCACTCAGACTTGGCTCTTAGTGGTTGGAGGTCTGATGACACCCTGACACTGGCAAGGCCCTAGGAAACTGAAAAGTTGTGCCTATTTAATTTAAAAACAAAACCGAAACGAACAGGGAAGGTGACAGACAAAGACTGGGTTTAATTATACATTAAAAACGTAAAATTGAGAAACTGCGATTTGATCAGTTAAAAAGCTAAAAGCACTTTGCTGAAGTATGTGATAATTTGATATGCGTTATAATGAAAAGGAAAAAAATACTTCAAGTTTGTTGGCGTCCACATACATGACAAATTGTGGCCTGGGATGGACTTCATTATTCTTCAAATGTCTTGGGAGGGAGAGATTTTAACTAGAGAATGGTAAGATCCAACTTGCACTTTAGGAAGAGTAATCTGGATGGAGTAAGTAGGATGGATTGCATTAGAAGTGGCTTTGCCTCTGATTCTGTAATCATTACAGCTGCAAATTTCCCTGTTCCTTGTTTTCCTTCTCTCACCCAGAAAATCAGGGGTAGAGGGCACGTGGCAGTTCCCAGCAAGCAGTGGATGATGCTTTTAGTTCTGAGTGTAGCATATTGGGCACATTAACATATTTCTTATACTTATGTCACTTAGGTCATGTAATAGTCACTTTATTTAATATCGTATGTCCACATGTTATGGCTCACTGGACGGCCAAGATAGTGCATAAATCAAAGCCCTGTGAGCCCCGTGATATCTGTATACCCAGCATGCACACTGTAGTGTACACCCTAGGCTTGCTGAAAATAAGCAAGTATGGTACTATGCCACTGACACATGTTCTAGTATAAAAACAATATAAAAAGAGCCAAGTGCATTGTTTAAAAAAAAACTTTCTATAAACTGCTCCTAACAAAATTAAGAAAATATTTGCTTCTATTTTGTACTCATTATTATGTTGTTTGCATAATTTAAATCCTAAGGTACATAATATAAAATAAGCTTGTTAGTCATCCAGCGTTGGTGGTATAACATTTTAAGGAAGCCTATGGGACTCAGAAAG
This sequence comes from Trichechus manatus latirostris, assembly GCF_000243295.1. NCBI lineage: Eukaryota > Metazoa > Chordata > Mammalia > Sirenia > Trichechidae > Trichechus > Trichechus manatus. The sequence continues at coordinate 16,178,204 of NW_004443973.1, forward strand.
GCTGAGCGCTGGCAGCCCTGGCAATGTTCCTGCCTGTTTCAGGAGAGTCTTGAGAGTCTCTCAAGAGAGAGAGAGGAAAAAAAAAAAAACAGAAAAAAACTTGGAATCAAACCAGATTTTGAAGGGATTGTTTTTGATGATATAAATATGACATTTAGGATTAACCAGAGAACCTCAAACTAGTTTTTCTGTGTTGGGTAATCACAATGTGATCTTTACCCAGGGAAGAGCTTAGAAGTTGTGGAATATTAACCCCATTATTCCATTTGGTACCTCTTTTCAGTAAAGACAAAGACTCTGAATTTCCCTGAGGAGACTGGGGGCTAAGCGGCTCCCCACTCTGTGAAGGATTGTGGATTTTATTCAGACCCTCACTAACTTGCTGTGTGTTCTTTGGCAAGTCATTTAACTTTAATTCTTTCCTCTTTTTTAATTCCAATATCCACTAAAACCATCGTACTTTCTTAAGATTTTGTCTAATGCTTTCCATTTCCAGATTCTGTGTTCAGGTGCAGGCTCTGTGATTTTACTCCTGGGTTATGGCTGTAGTCGTCCTTCCTTCTCGTTTTTCTCCTTTTCTGAACACCCTTGCATCAAAGTGACTCCTGACTTGTGGTGACCCCATGCACAATGGAACAAAACACAACCTGTCCTGTGCCGTTCATGACTGGTTGTGGAGTGGGCCTTTATTATCTGTAAGGTTTTCACTGGCTGATTTTCAGAAGTAGATTGCCAGGCCTTTCTTCCTAGCCTGTCTAAGCCTGGCAGCTCCTTGAAACCTGTTCAGCATCATAGCAGCACACAAGCCTCTACTCACAGATAGATGGGTGATGGCAGTGCATGAGGGTCACTGGCCAGGAATCAAACTTGGATCTCCCTCATGGAAAGTGAGAATTCTACCACTGAACCACCACTGCCACCCCTGCGTGTTTACTTTTCCCCAATTTTCTTCTTTTCGAGAGAGGATAACAGTAGTCCTGGTTGCTAATTGAATCAGATACAAATTCCCATACGTGATCTTCAGACTCGTCTGTGGCTGGGCTCTCAATCTCAGGGCTTCCCAGTATTTTTAGATCATGGCTTCTGGCAAAAAGACTATTTAAAGCAAGAAACTACCAGGGATCCCTAAAGTTTTGGGGGCTCGTGCTGCCTCAGACCCCAGCCAGCCACTTGGAGGTCTGAAGGAATTATTATCTCTTGTAACCCATTTTGAATGCAATTTAGGAAGCTCTGAACTATTAAACATTGGTTTTATTACTCTCTAATCAAATGTTTGAATTGACTTAAGCCAATTTTTTCATGCACAACTCAGGTTCTTTTTTAATAGATAATAGTAGATGCTGAAGAAGTTTGACGTATGTGAGGGTTAGCTTCTCACCCTCAACTTCACTCTCAGCTTATAAGGAAATCAGGTTTTAGACTAAATTTTGCCATTCATCGGCAAGCAAGCTCTCAAACCATTCTCACAATTTGTTCTATAGGCTCAAGGAAACTCCTGTTCTCTGTCCTGCTAGGTAAATGAAAAATTAACTCGAGGCAGACATCTAAGATTCCAGATGCAGTTTTCTTTTACACATATACTTGGCATCAAGAATCTTACTAGACACAGAACTAGTTAGAGATTTAGCCTCCACTTTGGGTCTGGCTGTATTCTTTCATTCTGTTCGTGCAAAGATGAAACTAAAATATTTTAGCCAGTGTCTGTGTGCTAAAATACCTTTATTTTCACCGGTGAAAGCTCATTTCTAACACGTATCATGCCTCTTAACAGGTCATTGTTTTACCTAATAATAGTCCCTTTGGACATTCAGCTGGCTTATACTTAGCCATACTTACAGATAGCAGAAGTACTTCTAGCAGCTGCCTCTGATATCCTGAGTGAAATGCTACCAGTATCCCCCAGCACTGAGTATTCTTGGTTAGAATGCTAGCTGACCAACCTGGCTTGTATATCACAAACATCACATCACATTGTATCTGATGAAGTATTTTAGGTAAGTTTTAGACATAACAGTTGACAAACGAGTGGCTTGCAGACTAAATCAGACTGGTGGAATTGCTTTATTTCACCTTTTCAGGTTTTTCTTTTTAAATGAAATTTGTTTCCAGGGGGAAAAAAAAAGGGAGAGAGAGAGCTTTTACATGAAGATCCAGATCTTTGACTTCTCTGGGAGAATTGGGAGATCCAGCAACACCAGGTCCACATTCTTCTGTGGCATCTGTCTTCTCCAGCTGAGTAGCAGAAGCCTCCCTGAGACCAAGGGTGAGAGGATATGGAGAATGGACTCCCCAGCTCAGCACAGAGCCCAGGACTCCGTAATATCTCCCAACACTGAGACTAAATGTCTCTTCCCCTTTATCATCGAGATTGTGCTGTTGGTTTTCAGTACCTTCTTCTCTACTTTATATTCCTGCTTGACCCCTGTAGGTATTTGAGTTTTTGACCCTTGCAGCTGTCAGATAGTTTTTCTTCTTGGTGCAACACTTGTGCTATGTTCATGCTATCTCTTTGGAATGTCGTTTGCTGATCCACATCTGAGCCTCATCTTCAAGGCCAGGTCCAGGGCCCACTTTCATGACCACTAATTATGGTCCTAGTTCCTCTGCTTCTACACAGACAGCCTAGCATTTGATTTCACACATTGTTGTATTGTTCATTGTTTCATGTCTTTTCCCTCCTAGATTGTCATATCCTCGAGGTCAGGAAATATATCTTTCCCATGTTTTATATCTACTGCTGTAAAAATGTTAATGCTTATCCCCTCAGCCCAGTTAACTCCTTTATTAATAGGCAGAGAATAACAGTTATTGTAAAGAATATTTAGACTTGGTGAAAAGAAATGGGAGAGTGTTACAGATATGACAGTCATATAAAAATAGGCCTAAACAAGAAGCCTGATGAGGAAAGCGATATCCAGAGAGGGCAAGTACTTTTTGGAGTCACACAGTTATGGAATAGCCACATCTTCCTCCTAACCATTGTGATACCCTGCCCTTGGCAGTTAGGCTGTGATATTTTCTGGTGGATCCACTTACTCCCCAAATTAGATAACTATACCTCAAAACTCTGCAGATCCTCCTCCAGGTTTGGCATTAACATATCAAAATAGGACAATTTCCAAAGTTTCTTAAATCGTATATGACAAATTGGGCAAAAGTAGTGGGTGCACATCAAACTAACCATCCCCGAACTCAGAGAAGGAGTCACTGGGTGGCACAAACGATTAAGCGCTCCACTACTAGCTGAAAGGTTGGTGGTTGGAACCCACCCAGAGGCACCTCTGAAGACAGGCCTGGTGATCTGCTTCCAAAAGGTCACAGCCTTGAAAACCCTATGGAGCAGTTCTGCTCTGCACACACCCAGTCACCCTGAGTAGATCCCATGGTAACTAACAACAACTAACAATACTTCAAAGAAGGCTGTGAAAAAGCCCTAAGGCACCAAAAGTCAGAATGCCAGAGATGCTTCAGTCATTTAATAAGGACATACAGAATGTCCTCTGCTAATGGCCCTGCCCTTACAGAGGAGAGTCTGGAGGTTGAAAAGGTGTTACCCATGATTATGACTCTTAACAGGCAGGATCAAAGAAAACAAACCTGAAGGCCGACTTAGGATGTTTATTGTCCCCTTATCTCTTTTAGCCAGGGGATTTGTGGCTCATTCTAATTTCAGAGGAGTATCTCTTCACATCCAAAGGAGCCCTGGTGACACAGTGGTTAAGTGCTGGGCTGCTAACTGAAAGGTCGAAGCCACCAGCCCTTCCTTGGGAGAAAGATGTGGCAGTCAGCGTCTGTAAAAATTTACAACATTGGAAACCCTATGGGCCGGTTCTACTCTGCCCTGTAGTATCAGTGTGAGGTCGGAGTTGACTCGACAGCAACGGGTATCTCTCCACATCACACACCCTTCGCCAGCTTTAAGCATCCGGGACAGCAGGGCTGGATTCGTGGGGTGTGACTCTGCAATTGCACAGGGCTAATGTTTAGAAGGATTTAATGCTCTGCTGTCTTTGCCATAAAATTCTTAATAACTTTTGAACAAGGAGGACTACCTTTTCATTTTGCACTTGGCCTGCAAATCATGTAGCTGGCCCTGCCTAACAGTGAGGGGAATTTAATTAATTTCATTAATTTATTCAGCAAATATGTATTGAGTACTTCTTCATTAGGTATGCCCCTCAAATTTATGTTCTTATCTTCCACTGGGAGCTCATACCTGAATGCAAACTGCCTATTCTAGGACTCCACTCAAAAATCTCAACACTGATATTCTCCACTCCATCTCCAGGCACTCCCTCTGCCTCGTTTCCTAGCCAGTTAATGGCAGCCCCATTCTCCCAATTGCTTAGGCCAAAAACTTCTCATCATTCTTATCTCTTTCTCTCTCTCTCTCTTTTTTTTTCATTCGCTGTGCATCAGAATCGACTCCACGGCAGTGGGTTTGGTTTTGATATATCCAGCCCATTAGCAAATCCTATTGGCTTTGTCATCAAAATATAGGACCAATTTTTTATCCCACTTCCGCTTCTACCATCCTGATCATTATGGTGGCAATCTCTTAAGTGGTTTTCTGTCCTTGCCCTCTTCAGTACAGCAGCTCAGTCAGGTCATGGTGTTGCTCTGCTCAGTCCTTCTGTGGCTTTCCATCTCAGCGTTAAAGTTGCAGAGCTTACCTAAAGGCTCTGCCCATATGAGCAGCACCGCTGTCTCGCTTCCCCTCACCCTACTGTTATGTCTTGCTCCCTCTTGCCTCACTCTTTTCCAGTCACAGTGCACACTTGGTGCCTTTGTACTTACTGTTTCTTTGGCTCGAATGCTTGTCCCATGGGCATCAGTATGATCTGCTCCCTCCTCTCCTTAAGGTCTTTCTCAGTGAGGACATCCCTGACTGCAGTTTAACATTGCAGTACCCCAAAGCATCCTTCCATGCCTCCTTTCCTGCTTTGTTTTTCTCCATGCCATGCATTGCCATCAGGTTTAGTCATTGATTGTGCTTCTTTTGCCTAGAATGTAAATCTCCCAGGACAAGGATTTCTTTGTGTTTTATTCCCTGCTGTGTGCCCAGTATGTATAACAGTGATCGACACAGAGGTGTTAAATGAATGAATGCTGTGTGCCAAGCACCAGGCCAGGGAGGATGGTCAGTAAGGCTTGGCCCTTGCACACCAGACAAGTAACCCAGGGCTTGCATCGCACACCTGAGCATGAGCAGAGTGCACACCTCCTCACGTGCAAGTCAGGAAGGGCAACAATAACTTGGCTTCTGGGGGACTGGAATACCAGGGTGAGGTGATGCTCGCAGGGAGTCCTGGAGGCTGAGCTCTTATTGAAGGAAAGGGGACGATGTACTGGATGACCAAGCACCATGTGCAAATGCAAACATGGTGAGGGGAAGGATGGTGGTGGATTCAGGGAATAAACAGTGAGCAACTGGTTCAGTGGAGGTTCCTGCGTGGTACAAATGGTTTGCTGTCAACTACTAACCTAAAGGTTGGCAATTTGAACCCATCCAGTGGTGCCATGGAAAAAAGACCTCAGTGATCTTCTTCTGTAAAGATTACAGCCAAGAAAACCCTGTGGAACATACTACTTTGTAACACATGGAGTCGCCATGAGTTGGAATCAACCCGACGGCAATGGGTTTGATTTTGGTTTTAGTTTTTGGTGGTGGAGTTCTCACATTCCCTGTGGGACACTCAGGTTCAATTCCCGGCCAGTGTACCTCATGAGCAGCCACTACTAGTCTGTCGCGGAGGCTTGCGTGTTGCTGTGATGTTGAATGGGTTTCAGCGGACTTCCAGACTATGGTGGACTAAGAAGAAAGGCCTGGTGATCTACTTCTAAAAATCAGCCAGTGAAAACCCTATGGATCCTAACAGTCAGATCTGCAGCTGATCATGGGGATGGCGCAGGACCAGTCGGTGTTTCATTCTATTGTGTGGGGGGCCGCCGTGGGTCACGACCAACCTAACAGTAACTAACAACAGCAGCAGTTCAGTAGGGCTGGAGCTCAGGTCTGAATTTGGGAGCAGTGATAGATGAGCCAAGAGAGGAAAGGGGAGTCTGATTTGTGTGTTGTGCTGAGGCATTTGACTTTATTCTGAGGGGGCAGGGGGCCGTTAAACACTTTTAAGGGGAGGGTGTCTGTACATAGAAAGGTCTGGTTCCTGGAGCATGGATCTTGGGAAAGCAGGGAGGTGGTGAGTTAGGAGGCTGCCACAGGAATCTTGGCAAGAAGTAATGGGGGCTTAAACTGAGGCAGCAGCAGTGGGAAGAAGTGGATGGATTCAGAAGATGTTAGAGCCTTCTAGTTACTCAGATGACAGTATTTTTTCTGGTTTTAGATGCAGTTATTCTGGGATAGAGGAAGGTGGACTGGCTAACTTTATGTGTAGCTTTGATTCGTATTGCCAGAGAAATGTCTATGGTTTCTGATCCAAGTGTTTCTGGCTCCATTCCCTTTGGCTATATAGATGTACCCCTTCGGAAACAAGGACGCTTTATACTGTTACCGGACTGCCACCTTGTTCTTACTGCTGTATGAAATCTGTCTCAACAGAATATACCAATTTTCCTAGTAACACAAGCACACTTTGTACTTTGGTCAAAATGTTCTGTTTCTCAGTGCATGTAAATCTTTCTGTATACTGATTAGCCATACATAGGAGCAAATTGTATATTTAATCTGTAGTCTTAAGGGTGAGTAGATGTTAGGATTGATGTTTTCTCCTTTTGGAATTTTTGTTCTGAGCTTTGAAGACATTTAACCATCTGTTTATGACTTTAAAGTGAGTGTTCTAAGTGGAGGCAATGAATAAATATGTGAATTATGAAAGATATTTTGAGGGGTGCTGTCAATATGAATTGCTACTATCTATCTTTCTCGGCTGTATAGCTTTAAAAAATGTCTGACATCAGCAGACAGTATTTATAAGAAATTGAAAAAAATATCTAAATGTATCTAAAAAATATGGATTTTTGTCTGGATTATATCTTTTAGGAGGAGACTTTAGGGTATGGCGTTGCTTCAACTGCATTTCAAGGAATCCATTCTTCTTTAAAGCACCTTTTGCCCATATCTTCAATTATTTACAGATGATGCATATTTATTTAATATTATATTACAACATTGTTTTGATAACAAATTAGGTGTTGGATTTGCTGTTGAATTTCTTTTCAGAAATAGAAATTAGTATTTTTTAAGTCTTATGTTGTGTTTCCCTCCAGCCAGTTATAGTAGATGATTACGAATAATTTAAGTCACATAACTCTTCTGTGAGAGAACGAGTTGTATCTTCCCCTACCCACAGGGGGTAATTCATTAGTTCCAGATATTTCTTTTCACAAGGGTTTTAGTTTTCTGACCATAATATAAGATTTCAAAGAGTTTTAGAGTTGGCTACATATATGCAAATTATACAGCAATTTTCAAAATGTGCTTTTGCTCAGTATTAATAGTGAGCAAAACCAGTTGGAAGTAACAGTTGGAACAAAGACTTCATTTGTCAATTTTTATTCCTTTTGCGTATAGTTGAAATTCTGTTGGGAACTGAGTAAATTTAAATGTAAATAAAATGAAATACCAACATATTTCAACTCAGAGAACTGGTTACCATGTTAGTAAGTCTCAGAATTGCATAACTTAATATAGGCCTAAAGCAAATGCTAATACATTTTGACCTTGGTTTGTGCTTGACATTATTCTTTGATAATTGTTGTCGTGCTGATGGTCCACAAAGGAATCCAGCAAAGCAAAGTAGAATTATATGAGAGCAGTTTGGAGGGCCTTACACTGTGTGGTGTGCTGTGGTGTTTTGAGATGTTGACTGCACTTTTCTATTACTGTCTACCAGCTTCCCATCCAGCCATCCTTGAGTTGGCTCCTGTAGGTAGATTTATACTAATTCTGAGTAGCCAGTGCTTTAATTTATTAATTTCATCCTTTATGTAAAAATCTAAGCAGAAGTGCATGTATTAATAATCATAGGCTGTTCCTTCTCTGTTGTCACATACAAAGATACATATTTGCATATATGCATTGTGTGCCTGTACAGTATGCCTAATTAATTCATCTCTCTAAAAGAAGTTCTAGCATTGTCATAGATGTGAAGAAGAGTATTATTTAATTCTATAAACCATTTCATCTGTATTTATGAAAATTATCCAGAAAGCAAACATTGGAAAAAACAGTCTTTGCTGACTAAGCTTTTCCTTTGTGTTTATTGCTTCACATGGACAGGCCTGGACATGTTTGTTTTATGTACCTGGGTTTATGAGTTTGCCGTTAGGAATTTGGCCAACATGTTAGAGAGTGATATTTAGGCAAGAATGTGTGAATATGAAAGATGGATGTTATTCATTCTTTATTAAAAATAAAAAACAACAACAAACAAAAGCTACTCTCTAAACATTGACAACTTAGAATTAAAGAGACTAGAAAATAATCATGATTTAAAAAAAAAAAAAAAAAGAAACTACACCACAGAGTGGTGCTAATTTTACTGCCTCCTATGGTATTCTTGTAAATGGTTTTCTGAAATAAATCTTAGCTAAAAGCTAAGCCACTTTCAGTTTCCGGCTTTGCAAACATGTTTATGTTCCTCTGTCAGAACGCATTTGTATTTTCATTCACATTGTAATCCTTTATGATCAGTTATGACTCTGGATTTTTTTTTTTTTAGTAGAAAATCCCCATAATTTGGTATGCTGAGCTTTTGCTCTCGTGGGCTGGCTGACCCTCTACTGGTATTGATGGTATCTAAAATGTAGGGATGGCAGATGGCAGGACCGCCCTGTTGTATACCTGAGAGACCTTCATGAACATGTTTGGAAAAATGCATTACCACTGAATGGCTTACCAGGAAGGGAGATGTTGAAGAAGTTAGTATTTGTAAGCAACAGTGTCTTACGTGAATTAAGGGTGAATTGTGTGTGTGTGTTTTTTTTTCTCCCTTTTCAGATTTTGGGGTAAGTGCATTCTTAGCAACAGGGGGTGATGTTACCCGGAACAAAGTAAGAAAAACTTTTGTTGGCACCCCATGTTGGATGGCCCCTGAAGTCATGGAACAGGTAAAAAATTATGAAGTTTTGATTTGACACAATACAGTAGTACATATTATTAATACACTAACATTTCATTTAAATCTATCATTTCAGTAAAATGCATCATGTATCTAAGATTTAATTCCTGCTTGCTGGGACTTAACAAACTAGTATGAAAGTTGTAAATATTTAGCAGTGGACTTCCCTCATAATACGGACTTTGTGATTTGTAACATGCCTGCTGTATAAGTGTGTTTTTTTTTTTTCTTTTTTCTGGTTCCTGTCTTAGGTGAGAGGCTATGACTTCAAGGCTGACATGTGGAGTTTCGGAATAACTGCTATCGAATTAGCAACAGGAGCAGCACCTTATCACAAATATCCTCCTATGAAAGTAATTACTTTTGGAAATAATATGTCTGATTTGAAATATGACTTAAAGGAATCTATCCCCTGATTCTCTTAAATACAGTCGTTTTTCTTTTAGACCTGAGGAGAATTAGTGAAGGGATACAGCCAAGTTAAATGTTGTCTGATGTTTCTCTGTGGACAGAATAGATCAAACGTGGTACATTTGCCAGCTTTGAAGCTTGCTTTACATTCTTAGCACAGAGCTGAGGAAAGAATGTGATCAGATTGGCTGATGGAGGTTGATCGCTGTGACAAATGCTAGTCATTACTCTTTTTGATAGCAGAACACCCCTACTTTCTCAAAGAAAATCTAAAAATAGCCTATAGTGGTATCATCTTTGCAGATGAATTTCCCAAAATTTCAGGGCTTTTTTTTAATGGTCTATACTATTTTAGCCCTGCTGTCATACTGTCATGTTGGTGACTCATTCATATAAGTGAACTACAGTGTTTTTAGGAAATAAAATACGTTTTGGATTCTATTTTCAGGTTTTTGTCATTCTTTTAACCAGTTTACATCATTATTTCTCCTGGTTCTGAGGTGGTGGTACCAGGGCTGATTTACTCACCTAGATTTTGTTTTGAGGATGATATACTTGAGTGGAAATTATAAAGATATTTTATGGATAATATGGTTGCTTTATTTTTTTCCTGGGCAAATATTATAAAAATGTAGGATGATTAAAAAAAACAAAACTGAGAATAAAAAAGTTAAATAGTTTTACCAGTTGAAAAAAGCAATGTTCTTATTATAGAAAATTTGGAAGTTTAAATAAGCTAAAGAAGAAAATAATTATCACTAATTCCATCAACCATCAAGAATCCTTGTCAAGATTTTAGTGGAGTTCATTTCATTGTTTCTCTCTCTCTCTGTGTGTATATGTGTGTGTGTGTATTTAACATAGTTAAGATTTTAGTCTGTCTGCCTGTCTGTATATCTATCAATCATGTATTTATTCATCTCTCCCTGATTTTGTTAGTTGACAAGTTAAAGTTGAGGTATAAACAACTGAAATGACCCTTCAGAAAAAAACACTGAAGCGACTCTTAAAGATTTTTTCTTCTGTCTGGTTTTTCTGGACTGTTCTTCTTATTCATTTTCTTCTTTCTTTCCACACTTCTCAATGTTTCCCACCTGAATCCAAAGTCTCACTTGCTAATCCCAGCCTGAAGCGCCACAGGACTTCACTTCTGAGTTCACCGTTGTCCCACTCTCTTCTGTTTGCTATCCTCCACAAACAATAAACTGTCAGTTTAATCCTTCATCTATTCATACATCTACAAGTGTTTGAAAAGAGTCTTGGCATGTATAACATTTGCATAAATTATGGCTAATTTACGCATTAATGAGATTTACTCGTTTCACAGGTCAATAGTTTGTTACAAATTCTACCATTTCTTAAGCAAATTATTTTGATGCTAATGTGAAAACTGGAATTTTTTCCTGTTTGATTTAAAGTTGTATTTTGATTTTGTTTCGCTATTCTTCAGAAGAAGCATGGCCTTTTGATCTGATTATGGTCTTTAGCAACTCAGTTGTATTATGGCTATCGTTCAGTATCTTGCTATCTCAATTTAGTCAAGTTTTTTGGCAATTTTCTGTATGTATTTTTAGGTACCAAAAAAAGGGAAATCATGTTGCCTCCTGGGATGTTGTAGATTTATTTTTAGAGTTGGTAATGTGTTACAGAAGCCTTGAGTGCAGCGGTTCCTTATTATGAATGACCAGCAGACATGAATGTTCACTGCTGCTCTGGCCTTCTTTCCCAACCAGAGTCCCAGGCTTCACTACACCGGGCCCGGAGCTACGTGCTCCTTGAGGCAGTGTGAGAGCCAGTTCCCAGGAAGCTCTGTCCCTGTCCCTTTGGGAGATTCATTCTTAACACATAGAACAGATTTTGTAATCCTGTCAGTGGAGTTAAAAAAAAAAAAAAAAAAGGTTAAAGGGTACGTGAACAGATTTGCAAAAGGAAATTAATACTGTCAGTACACAGTTTCTGGAAAATTAAAATCATGGGAAGGAAAGTTGGTACTTAACCAAGGATGCTCTTTCATATTTTTGTGAAAAATTAAAAACTTGATTATAGCAGTCGCTATACTCAAACTCTGCCTTCATATTTGTTTCTGCCACAGGTGTTAATGTTGACTTTGCAAAATGATCCACCCACTTTAGAAACAGGAGTAGAGGATAAGGAAATGATGAAAAAGTACGGCAAGTCCTTTAGAAAATTACTTTCACTGTGTCTTCAGAAAGATCCTTCCAAAAGGTATGTCATACTCTGTGGATGAGTTAATGACCTGGTTTAGTCATGACAAAGCTTTGTTTGTGGATGGAGAAAGGCTATATGAGGACATCTAAAAGGTACTCCTAGTATCTTGGGAAACCCTGTTCAGGCCCCTGGATTTCCAACCTGTTAGTGGAAGACAGTGTGAGTCAAAGAGGGAGAAGAGTGAGTGGAGGACTAGGGGGAGCAGAGGAAAGTCTTTGGTGGTAATAGGATTCACTGCGCTTGTTAGGTGTGGGCTCTGTCATCAAAGGAAATGAAGTAAAACAGAATCAAAAGAAATTGGCAGTGCTGCATTCAGAAGCTGAGCTAATATTCTGTACTGTGTAGGTTTGGCTGACCTCTCAGGATTTGAGTATCCTGCTAGCTCCAGTCTAAACCAGGCAGAGTTGTTGAATTTTGCATGAGCCTCCTTTTAGTTGAAGAACAAATTGTTTGTGCTTTTTAAAAGACTATCAGTATATAAGATTAAGGAGATTTTTACCTTAGAAAGATTAATCATATAAACAGAAACAAAAGGCTTTAAATTAACTTTAGTGTTTTCTGTTTATTCTTGGGTTATTGCCCTGCACACTGGTGTGTCTGTTTTCAGAGTTTGCTTCACTCCTTAGTTTCTATGTCTTTGAAGTACGCTGGGTAGTGATAATAAGAGTCCAGTGTTCTTTATCACTTACAGGGGAATGTTAATGATGTGAACCATGCATTGCCTGGATATGTTCCCTCTGTTGGGCTTAGCTGTGTGTGGCCCTATTCTAACATACTGTGAATATAGACTTAGAGACTTGGAGAAGCCCCTGGGAAGTTACTGTCTACCCTAATCCATCCAGCGATCCAGTTTGATGTTTACATTTTAAAACTTAATACCTGACTTTTCTTCTGTAACTTTCTTTTTTCAGGGAAGGACCCTGCTTTTAAAAGCTTTTCCTTTAATTTTAAATTTTCTGTGATACTGGTTAAGCACAGTAACCTACTCTTTGAGGAGACTGCCCTGCTCTCTGCTAAACACACTTTCCATTATTTTACTCATTCTTTATAGCTGCTCTTTTCATTCTTTTAAATTTTACTGAAATTGCCTTTAACTTTTTTCCATTAGTCACTTTTCTCACAGAGCTAGGTCTAAAGAGTGTTTGCTATTAAGCCACAGTCTTAATAATAAATAATCTTGTAATTATTTGTTATACAAGGGATGATTACGTTGTTACACCTATAGATTATTTCTGCTGAAACATCTCAGTTGTTGTTTATAATTGATATGTAGGGCTTGTTTTCCCTCCAGAATCATATTGATCTTTCATGGTGGTTATTTTTTTACTCTCCTATTGGTGAAAATGCTTTTAGATTCTAATTTTATCTCAACCCCAGCTTACCTTTCCCTTATGCTTGGTGTCATCTCCAAATGTAAAGTCTTGACATCATCAAGGAAACAGAATTTCATCCTCTACAGCCTAATAAAGGAGCCCTGGTGGTGCAGTGGTTAGTGCTTGGCTACCAACCGAAAGGTCGGGAATTTGAACCCACCAGCCTCTTTTCGGAAGAAAGATGTGGCAGTCCACTTCCATAAAGATTACAGCCTTGGAAACCCTATGGGACAGTTCTACCCTGTCCTAAAGGGTTGCTATGAGTCAGAATAGACTCCACGGCATGGGTTTGGTTTGGTTACAGCCCAATGAGAGAAATACTTGTTTTCCTAGTCAGCACTGGGTTATTACTGATGTCTTTGTGATTCTTGAACTAGTTGAGATCCCACCTAGTGGTTTCGATGTGCAAAGTCACAGAATTCCAGCTTATTAAGAAAATTGTTCTATAGGGCAGAATTGTTAGTGTACTTAATGATATAACAATATATCTCTTCAGGAGATTTCTAATTTGGTGAAAAGAAATCCGATTGAAACACATTATATTTCATTATATTTAACAAACTATATTTATTTCTTAATGATTTTGAAAGTCTTTCCAGGTTTTATTTATTATATGAATCCAAATACAAGGTTTCCCCTGCCCCCCAAAAAAAAATCCTTTAGAAAAGAGGCATCCAGCATGTATTTGGATCCGTACAAAGTCTTTCCTTCCAAGTATTTTTTTACTACTGTTATTTTGATCTACAAAGTATTAGTAGTTTAAGGATTTCTTTTAGATATTTTGTCTAAAACCTAATCTGTTCTGAATATTGTGCAATAGCTCTCTATAACAAACAATTGTAGACTGTTAATGATTCACAAACTTCTTTTAATGAGAAGTACACAGATATTAAGTAGGTACGTGAAGGGTTTGAACACAAAAAAAGATTTATGAAATGTGAGAATGGAACAAGTAATATTGTTAAATTATTTATTTACATAGGATGTGGTTTTTAAATATACGTTTATTACTGAATTAATGGGTGGTACAAGTGGATAAATTCTTTACTACTAACCGTAAATGTTGGCAGTTCAAATCCACCCAGAGGCACCTTGGAAGAAAGGCCTGGTGTTCTGCTTCTGAAAGGTCACAGCCTTGAAAACCCTATGGAGTGCAGTTCTACTCTGTGTACATGGGGTCTCCGTGAGCTGGTATCAACTTGATGGCAGCTGGTTTAGTTTTTTTAAAAATAAGTAAACATTTGATTGCTGTACAATTCTTACAGAAACCATGTGTATTTTTAGTGCTTTCTGTCTTATTTTATTCAAGGATTCTTCTTCCTTTGTCTCTACGTCCACCTGTCTTTCAATACTTAGTTCAAATGCCACATCTGCTTAGAGTTAGATACATCTGGGTATGATTCCTAGCTCTACTTTATTGTTGTCTGAATGACTCAGTTTCTTCATCTGTAAAATGAGACTAATAACATCTACTTCATAGGCTTGCTGTTAGGATCGGATGAGCTAGGGTATGTAAAGCAGAAGGCACAGAGCCTGGTAGTTCCTAAGTGCTCAGGAAATTAGAGTTGCCATTCATTTTTTGCTTTTTTTTTTTTCCTTAATGAAAGTGGAGTTATTGCAACTTTCAGTTTTCCTACAGTATTTTGAATATTTGTCTGTTGTAGTGCCTGTTACGCTGTTATATTTAGATTTATACACCCGACTTCCTCATGAATTTGTAAGCTTTTAGAAGGAGAGCCTGTGCTGCTCGTCTTTGTATCCACAGTGTCTGGTCTGTATTATGTACTCAGTACTGTTTCTTGAAAAACCAAAGAGAAGATGTGGAGCTTGACAATTTGGAGGTGATTTGCACCCACTGAGAAGTTTCAGCAACAGAAACCAGATTAGAGTGGGTTGAGGTATGAATGGAAGATTTTTGATGGTTTATATTTACTTGTGTTGCCTGCACGTAGATCATTTACTTGTAATCTGAAAGCAATTGGCTGGTACCAAAGCCCTGGTATTGCTGAGAACCTTTCTAGCAGTGAATGATAAAATATCCCAGAGGAATAGGGACCAGGACAAATTCACTCCTACATAGGAACCCCTAGGCTAACTGAGAAGGGGCTGTGTGTGGCATGTGACAACTTTGAAAGCTCCTGGAGATTTCTTAATAAAAGAGAGCAGGGGTGTTGGCCTGTTGCCTCATCCAAGTGTGTGTTCTGCGTTGGCATAGACAAAGGATTGCTTATATTTGCGTAGCAGACCATCTTACTGTTTTTTTTAAAAAAATCATCCTTGGTCTTGTGGATTACATGCTATGTGTGGATGGCGACTATGAAAAGAACCAGCGTTTTCTTTGAGAAACAAGGGGGCGGAAGTTACATAGCTAAATCCATAAGAAATATTTGAGATTTGAATATTTCTTTCACGGGGGGGGATGGAGTGAGAAAGGCAGAGTTGCCTGAGGTCAATGAGCTGTTAAAATTTAGTAATGCGCATTGTTAGAACTATTTAAACTGTATCATATTCATCCTGAATCCTTTGAGAATTATTTTAAGTCTCCGTGGGCTTTGGTTCATCCATATGTATTAACTGAATCCTTTAAGAGATTTTCTTCTGAGAATGTTGGTACTTGCAGACCACTGCATTGTTTTTAAGGGCTTTAAACTGAATCATCATTCAAAGCCTGGACCTTTAGTTTAGTTGCTGGTAGCATTTTAGCATTTCTTGTAAAAAAAATATGTATTTATAATATATTGAATTGCTCTGTATTTGTTAGGGGCCATGTTACACATGACTATGCTTGCAGAATTCTTTCTCTGTAGTATTCAGCTAGAAGGCAGGCAGCACTGATGATGCCACAGTAACTGGTTGTATGCTGGTAGTTGCTGTAGTATAAAACTGAACTAAACACAACACACAAACAAAAACCAGAGTTCAGATTGGCAATGTGCATCTCAGCTTCTCTCATACCTTTTATCACTTTCTTCCCTCCCTCCTTTGCCTCATTCCTTCCAGTTCCATTTTCCGTACTTCCTTATGTGCCTGGTTTGGCTCATGTAGGAGACGACGCCAAAGCTGTGGACACTTTGGCTTATTCAACCACGAAAAGCAACCAGTGACCTGCTCTTTAGTTATTCTCTGTATAGGATAGACATGAACTATTATTTAAGTCTATCGAAAAAGAATGGGGCACCTTTAAACTAGTTCTCATTTCTCCTGCCGTGGTGTTTGTGCATTTGTTCAGGAAGGCTGAGAGTGGAGTGCAGAAGAAGGAGTTCTCTTTGCTGCATGCTGCTCCCCTTTACGTTTTTGGTTACCATAGAAATAACCTTGCTGGGGAAGGGAAAGTATTTTCCCAGCCCTGTAGTTCAGGGTACGTCTGGCGTTTTCCAAGTCTTCTCTCTGTATCAGTGGTGCACTGGGAAGAGAAGACACTTTACTTGTCGTGTGCAGAGGAGAAAGTGGGGGGGTGCAAGGAGGAGGGGAAACATTTGACTCCCCACTATAGCCCCTCAGCTGTGCACAGACTTATCCCCTTTCATTCTTTTTTTTTTTTTTTTGCTAGCATGAGTCCCATTGTCACTGCAGCATTCTCCTGTTCCACACTAGCTTGAGCAGAAACATAGAATTTGGGGCTGACTAAATCTAGCTGCAGGAATTGTGGTACTCTGTCCAGATGTCTAGCAGCATGAATATTACCTTATATTTGATTATAGTATGAAACTGAGTTATAGTGGGCTTTTTTTCTTTTCTTTCCCTTGCTTTGCTAGGCATTGGAAGTATAAAAAGGGATAGTATGTGGGCTCAGCCTTGGAAGGGCTTATAACCTAGTGTGGTGGGATGGGAATACATGGGAACAGATAATTGCAGAATGGGGGTGTGGGTAGAGTGGTGTGTGAGCACAGAGTAGGGAGAAGTGATTTGTGGGAGCTGGGGGAGGTGTCTCCGAGGAGGGATGACATCCTCCCAGTATAGGATGACATTTAAATTGGCTCTTGACTGATGAACAAGGGTGTTCCAGTTGGTTGGGGGAAAAAAAAATGAAGCAAGAAAAGAGGAGTGTGCTTTGTCGTGAAAGAGCAAGAGATGGTGAGAACATCAGTGTAGTTGAAGGGTAGGGTTCACACAGGGTGTGATGAGAAACGAGGCTGGGAGTCAGGATCTGGGGCTTGTAGGACTGCTAAAGGGCTTTGGCTTTTATCACTGTTAGCACAGATAGAAAAAGATCAGATTTTTTATTTGTTTTTAAAGAAGCAAACTGGGTAAGCTGTGTAGAAGATGGCTTGGAATGAGGGAGAGAGAAGTAGCAGAGAGACCAGCTGGGGGCTGTTGTGACTGTATTTACAAGGGGTGATGAGGGTTTCAGCCAAAACCGTGGCCTTGAGTTCCTTAATCATTCTGATTTTGTTAGATTTCTTTTCACTTAAAAAAAAATAAGTGTAAGTTACTGTGTATGCTTCTTGTTTGTTTTTAATTTTGTTTCATGTTGTGAGGCAAGCAAATATGACACCATATCTTGCTCAGTCTATTCTTTAACCATTCTACCGTGTGCTCTGTCAGTAGCTCTTCTTCTTCAACCCCAGCTCAATTCAAAGGTATTTGAATGCTCTGATGCCCCAGCCTGCCAGTGTTCCGACTCTCAACCTGCTAGGTTGGAAGCCGAGGAAGGCAGTATTTATGCATGTCACGTTCACTGTAGTGAGCCTAGCACCTAGAGTAACGCCCGACAGATAATAGATGCTCAGTAAATATTTATTGAGAAAAATGAAAGAATGGATTTGGAGCAGCTTGAGGCAAAAAAAAAAAAAAAATTACTGATGATCAGTAATAGTATACAGTAAAATAATAACCGCAATTAAATCATGTAAAATAGTAGCATCATTTTTGAGTTCGAGAGCCTGTTTAACAAGGTACAAATTTATGAATTCAAATGAGCTTACCAAAGCATATGGCCCACAAAAAAATGTAAAATGTAGCCCACCTGTTGTTTAGAACTTTATTTACTCAAAGCAATTAGCAGTTAGTGGCTGCTTGTAGCAGTGGATGTGGGGATTAGGGGTTCTTTGTGAAGTTATCTGTAATGAGTGTTCTACTTGAAATCTGAGGAAAAGAGCAATAACAATGTAAATAGAAAATTTCTTTGCATAGAAATAGAGTTTATGGCCTCTGTAGACTTACACAGTTGGTATACTGACACACTTAATGACATTTCTTAATTCTTTTATATTCTGGGTTTGGTCCCTGGGAACATCTTAGTAGAACCTCCTGGTTCCAAAGCAGTGCTTTCCAGTCTTTCAAGTTTGAGGACTCCTGTTACACTTGCACCTTCCCCAGCATAATGATGTTTGTACCTTTGATAATCAATGCCTGAGAGAAAACCTAATGATGTTCAGCAATGCTTTCCTGTCCCCTCCCTATATTTTTTATTATGAAAAATTTAAAAGTGATAGAAAAGGTGAAAGACTAGTAAAATGTTCACGTGTGTACCACCACTTAGATTCAACAATTATTAGCATTTTACCACATTTGCTGTATTTGTAGTTTTCTACATTTTATTTTACTCAACTGTTTGAAAGTAACAAACTTACTCTCCAAAAAAACAGACTTTTTTGCTTACAACTTTTACAAATGACATTTTCCCTACATAACCACACTACTTTTCTACACCGAAGAAAATTAGCAATAATTTTCTGAAATTATCTAGTGTGTTCACATGTTGTCCCCAGTTATCTCCAAATGTCTTTTGACGCTTTCCATACCTCCCTTCCCAACAAACCCAGGCTTCAGGCAAGGGCCGCATGTTGTATTTGGTTGTTGCTTCCTAAGTCTGTTTTACTCTGAAACAGTACCCCCACTCCTTCCGTTTCCCCCCATGACACTGACTCTTTGAAGTGATCAGGCCAGTTGTCTTGCTGACTGTCGGAAACTCTAAATTTATCTGCTTTTTTCCACGGCTGCTTTTTTAGAAGGAACTATTGATGAAGGAAGCTATTCTTCATGAAAGAATGACAGTTAATAAATGTAGAAGCAAGGCTAGAAGTAGAAAATCAGTATTCTGCCAACCCCTGTGAAATAATTATTTTAGGCAAAGATGCTAAAACCATTAGGTGAAAGGGTTGTTTTGGAACTTGATAGTTATACAATACTATAAAGTATTACCCAACAGAGTATTTCCTAATCACAGTGGGGAAAACGCACCTTTACCACGGAGGGATTTGGGGCCTGGAGACCAAGTGATTAAATTTAGCATCACAAATAGTGAAATAACCCAACATTACCTCCAGTACGCTGCAGTAAGAAGTGCACAGCATCACCTGTGAAGTATTCTTGCCAGAAATGCTTGATTAAGCCTAATTGAACCTTTAGAGCTATAACTTTCAATTTACAGAGGATATAGGAGATAGAGAAACAAGTTAGTTGATACTACAAGGAAATAATTGGACAGATCCAGTGATTCTTTTAAATTAATTTGCATTTTATTAATCACAATTTCATTTACCGTCACCTGAAAAACAGTAGTCCATATATGTTTGAGGCAGGGTTATTCATCAGGCAGACAGTGCTTGTACATATGGATTTGTGGACCCCTTACAGTAGCTGCTGCTCCTAGGGATTCATAGTGCACAGTAGACTGTAGTTTCTTTGATAGGATCATATTGTAGCTTGTACGGTTTCTTAATAAATACAGGAATTCAGCTCACAGACGTGTCAGTCTGCCTGCCACCTTTTAGAAGCACTGAATTCACTTAGTGAAGTGTAAGAATGAAGAATGGAAAATTGATCATGCCCCAAGCATTTAACTTAACAGGAGTTTATATGTTTTGCAGTAGAGGTGTTTGGAACGAACTGGAAGTTTGGCACTCTTTTATAGGGTGCCAGCTTATGATTAATTTAGTTTCTGGTTTTGCTATTCCTAAATTGGTCTTCCAGAAATACTCTAGGATTAAGTTGTTTCATCAAGGCAGTGTATTTATTGAGTGGTCATTGTTTCAACTCTAATTTATTATTGATCTTTCAGGCCCACAGCAGCAGAACTTTTAAAATGCAAATTCTTCCAGAAAGCCAAGGTAACATGCTTAAAAACCCAAGTAAATCTGCTATTTTGAAATCACTACAGATTTCCATGTATGATATTTTATTTTAAACTGTTGGGATATTTGTTTTGCAGAACAGAGAGTACCTGATTGAGAAGCTGCTTACAAGAACACCAGACATAGCCCAAAGAGCCAAAAAGGTAAGGGCTGCTAGCCCACAGGACCCTGTGGGAGCCGCTCCCCACCCCAGGAAATGAGACCCATAGAAAAATAGGGAAAAGATTTGCACATACTCAGTGTGTGTTATTTACAGAGGATATGATTAGTAGATTGCTCAGATACTTGCATTTTGCCTTTTGGTTGTCTTAGCTTGCTGTTATGTCTTTGGGAGTGGAAACAATGTGGAACTTAAGTGGTTTAATTTTTCCGTTTATCAGTTTTGCTTAAAGAAGGGTCGGAGAGGAGGGGAGGTTTAAATACTAGAGAGTTAAATTCTCCTTCAATATCTTTCATTTGGGTTTTACAGAAGAGGAATCATCAGTTTTTAAACACAGTTTGAAATGACAAAAACAAAAAACAAAACTTGTGTTTTCAATGATTATTCCAATTATCTGTGGGATATAGGTTCTTATAAAGGACCTGTGGTCTCTTTTGTGTTCTATCTTCTGTTAATTGACTCGTGTTAATGATTGCCTAAAAAAACCTTCCACTCTAGGTTTTAGATTTTTTTAAGTGGTGTGAATGTGTGAGTGTATTTATGTGTTTATCCAGGTTTTATTTTTATTTTTTTTAATTTGTAATTATGGATTTTATTATTGTATTCATTGTAACAGAATTAACCATGATTTACTTTGGTTTTAAAATTTGATAGTTATGAAAGGGAGAATTTTTTTTTTTTTTTTTCCCACAGTTAATAGTTGTAGGGGAAGCTGGTAGGAATCTGAGTTGTCTGTTCTGTAAATAAAATTGGCAAAGGAATGTGTACTGGTGTTTGCATCTCATCTTACCACGGTATAAGTAAATTTGAATGTTCACGCAGACATTGCCTTTTCTAAAATATTCTGTATGAAATGTGTTCAGTTGATGTTTTAGACACATTTTAAAATAGACTTCAAGAAATGAACCGTTCTGTGCAGGTATCTGAGAGCCTCCTCTGTACCAGCAGGTTTCTTTGGGGTGGGCTGGTTTGTGCTCATGGGCTGGTTTGTGCTTCTGGACTTGTGGGCCTGGGCCAGGAATGGGGATTGGTTTGTTGACGGCAGAGACCTGAGCCATGGTTGACCTGATAGAGGCAGCACAGAGAAGCTATACCTTAAGTTTGTGAGAACAGATTAGAAACTGGCAGTGCCAGACCGAAGTTTGAGGTTTCCTAACAAAAGCCTGGGGAGATTCCTTGGGCTGTTAGGGTCTAGCACAGGGCCTTGTGATCGGATATCTAAAACCTCAGCCAGGTTGGAGTGAGCTGTTAGAATGCCATTGGCTTGTGTAGTATGTGCCCCTCGAGGACATTTTTGTTTTGTTTTGTTCTTGGGTCTATACTTTTTCTGCTCCCAAGTTTCACATCCTGCTGCTCTTCCATGTGAGCTGGATTTTCCAGACCTGCTTTCTAGAGATTTTTGCTTCACACCTCCAGCTCTTTATTAAATGGCCTACCAGCATCTCAAGTGCAGTGTTTGCAAAATGGCTCACCTTCCCTCCCAAACCTAATCTTCGTCCACGCTTTATATTTCTTCCTATGAGTCACCCAGCCTCAGAGCACTGGGGTTACTGGCCTCCTCCCGCCTCTGTTCCCAGTCTAATCACTCTCCAAGTCCCTCCTATGTTTCCCTCTGCAACGTGGCTCATAACGGTTTCCTTTTCGGCTTTTAATTGGACAATCGCAGTAGATTTCTAATTGTTCTCCCTCCATTCCTCATTTCTCTTCTTTCTTAGACACTGCTACAAGATTAACTTTCTGATCACGTCACTTAATTGCTCAAAAGTCGTTTCTAAAATTAAACAGAAACAACTGCAAGGGCAAACCAATTAAAAGAAAATAAAAAGGCCAAACTGAACCACTGTTCCCACCTATACTTTCCTTTGGGACTTTTATCAGTTAGAAAAAAAAATGAAAAATCTGTTCAGACTGTGACTTTCTTTCCTTCCTTTAAAAAATATTTAAAATTATTTATTAAATGTTAGTGTGCTCTGTATTCCAAACTTCATTTTGCGTGTATCTTAAAGAATAAGTAGCTAGAGTTTTGAGAGAGATGATTATTCAGCCACGTGTTCTGCCATTTACTTGCATTTTGATTTTAGACTTAGACCTCAGGGCTTCTTTTGTCATCCATCCCTTTAGGTGGAAAATGACCACATATCTCAGAGTCACAAAGAGGGGTAAAGGGAGAATATAAATGAGTTCTTTAAACATCTTAGAGAAAACAGAGTGGCCCATTGTACTGTTACCCTGGCTGCTCTGGATTCATAAAGCTGGCAATGAAAATAATGCGCGAGGTCCCCATTGCTCTGTGGTAACATTGTCCTGGTCAGCAAACCTGCCCTAGAATTGTGGGCAAGGAGCATAGTGTGGCTGATAACCAAACTGTACTTGAAAATGCAAACTATGACAGGAAAACAGCCAGCTTTATGAAATATAAACCTTTGTTGTAGGATGTCTTCACTTGTCTCAGGTTCTTACAGTGACCGTAGTGTTTTGTTTAAAAGTTGGTATGGGGGAAGTCTTTAGTATTGTCCATTCTTGGGCTTCTCTTTATTGAGGTCTCCTCAGCTGCGTATTTTCCTGTTTGCTATGGTGCCTCCGGAAACCCTGGTGGCATAGTGGTTAAGTGCTACGGCTGCTGACCAAAAGGTTGGTGATTTGAATCCACCAGGTGCTCCTTGGAAACCCTATGGGGCAGTTCTACTCTGTACTGTAGGGTCGCTATGAGTCAGAATTGACTCGATGGCAACAA
>NW_004443973.1:16201366-16252410 GCF_000243295.1 Trichechus manatus latirostris
TTTTTTTTTTTTGGTTTTATGGTGCTTCCAAGCCTCCTCAGAGGCTTCTTGTTGATGTTGGCCCTTTGATTTTTGTTTTCTCAATTTGTGGTCTTAAAAATAGAAACAGTGAGTCCATTGATAAAAAAACGTTTGCCGTTGAGTTGACTTTAACTCATGGGGACCCCATGTGTGTCATAGAAGAACGTGCTCCATAAGGTTTTCAAAGGCTGATATTTTAGCAGTAGATCACCAGACTTTCTTCAGAGGTGCCTCTGGGTAGACTTAAACTTCCAACCTTTCAGTTAGCAGCCAAGTGTGTTAACTGTTTGTACCATCCAAGGACTCTGTTCATTGATGTGTTGTTGTTGTTGGGTGCTGTTGAGTTGATTTTGACTCATAGTGACCCCATGTAACAGAGTAGAACTGTCCCATAGGGTTTTCTAGGCTGTAATCTTTACAGGAGCAGATTGCCAGGTCTTTCTTCTACAGAGCTGCTGGGTGGGTTTGAACCACTAAGCTTTCAGTTAGCAGCCAAGTGCTTAACCGTTGCACCACCAGGGCTCCTTGTTCATTGATACACTGGTGTTTAAATGAGATCTGGGTTTATTGGCAAGGCTCTTCGTCATTTAGGCAATCCTGTTGATTAGAATTGTGTTGCCATAAACTTTAATTTTCTTCTCCTTCCTACAGTGACCAAAATCAAAGAGATATTTTTCAGTTTTTTCTTCTTTAACATGAATAATTTGCATATGTAAAAAAGAGAGGGACTCGTGATGCAGCTGCTCTTAGAAAGTCCCCTGGAGCCCACCTAGGCGAGAGAGAGGCAGAGGCCTGTCACTGGCTGGAACGTGATGGATTAGTTGGGAGCCACTAATTGCAAGTGGGTAGGTGATCTTGTCTTCATCCAGATGGACTCCTCTAAATTAGAGGGAAAAACATGGTGAGAGTTCAGTTAACTTAGCGATGTGAAGTAGTGTTTTTTGTTTGTTGTTTTTGATGGTAATTGCAGCAATTATAGGAGTATTTGTTTTCTTCCTGGAGGCAGAGTATTTGGTCCATTCTGGATTCTTTTACCAACCCACAGTGTCACTTAGGGATCCTCTTGATTTTCTTTTGCCCTAATTTTTCTGTCTATGAAATGGAAATTTCATCTGACTCCAGACATGTAGTGAAGGTTGATGAGAGATTTGAGGTTCCTGGATCACAAGACACTCTGTAAATTCTAAATGAGAACATGCTAATCATGACCCATGGGGATAGGGTTAAGTGCAGTTCTATAACTTCTTTTCAACTTTTCATTTATCCTTGTGGTTGCGAAGAAAAGGTTTAATAGCCGTTACTGATTTTCATGTGACTCTAGGGGCCCGTCTCCAGCCATCTTTTGGGATTTAAAAGCTTCACCATGTGATGTTCCATCATTTACTCTACTGGATTCACTGGGTGGAGAAGAGCATAAATAGTTCTGTTAAAAGTTAATGTACATGCTTAGGGTCGTGCACATTTTCCCTAAGAATATCCAAGCATCTGAGTTGGCTGATGGCTAAGCTCTACGTTGGTGATAAGAACCTTGAACTGCCACATCCGCACTCATGTTTATATGCTTTCTAAAACCTACCTATGGCAGGATGGGGCTACGGAGTTAGAAACTACACAGATGTCTAAATGCTTAATGCTCAGCCAAAAAGCATATTGGCCAGGGAAGGCATGAGTTAGGGAAATATGATACGTGATTCTTTTTATTGTGGTTGCCAGTGTTTTCATGGGAAATAGAATCACTGGAAGATTCTTACTTGAATTCTCCTAGTGATAAAATTGAGAAGTTAGAAATGGTTAGTCATTATCAGAAGGAAGAAAAGGGTATTGTATCACTGCTCATTTGAGTAGCATCACTGTGAGCTGGAAAGACTGGGATGTTATTTGAGGGCCCCAGAATTTCCCATATTAAGTGTAAGATTTATTTCATATCACAAACCCAAGGTGTTGGCTCCATTGGATACTCCTGTGCGCTTAGGAATCAATGTGCAGGAATATTAAAATTCACATTTATTTAATTCTTAATATGTGTTGATAACATTATCTTTTTTAACTTTTTATTTTGGAATAACTTCAGACTTAAAAAAAAGTTGCAAGAACATTACAAAGAATTCCTGTATATATTCTCTCTCTCTTTGAAAACATTTCAGAGTAAATTGCAGACATGATACCCTTTACCTCTAAATACTTTAGTGTCTGTTTCCTAAAAACAAAGATATTCTCTTATGTAAGAACAGTACAATGATCAGAATTAGGAAATTAACATTGACACGATACTGTTATTAAATTTGCAGGCATGCAGTTTATGACAGTTTTCCCAGTTGTCACACTTATGTCATTTATCTGATTGAATAAGTTGTTATGTCTCTTTTAGTAACCTTTAATCTAGGGCAGTCTTTATTTTTCACAACTTTGACACTTGTGAAGAATTCAGGCCAGTTATTTTGTGGAATGCCCCTCAGTTTGGGTTTGTCTGATATTTCATCATGATTGGATTCAGTTTATGCATTTTTTGACATGAAGAAGTGATGCTGTGTTCTTCTCAGTATATCATACTAGGGGGCACATGATTTTGGTTTATTCCTTTATTAGTAATGTTAATTTTGATCACATGGTTAAGGTGGTACCCACCAGCTTTCTTCGTTATAAACACAAGTAAACAAACAAACAAAAAAACCAACCCTCTGGCTGTCGAGTCAATTCTGACTCATAGTTACCCCATAGGACAAAGTAGAACTGCCCCATAGAGTTTCCAAGACTATAAATCTTTACGGAAGCAGACTGTCACATCTTTCTCCCATGGAGCAGTTGGTGGGCTTGAACTATATAGTCCTTTCAGTTAGCAGCCAAGCACTTAATCATTGTACCACTAGCACTCCTTGTAAACATGAGTAAATAGGAGAAATTCATTAATATTATGTTCATTCATTGCATTAAATATTAAAAGGTAGAGTGAATGCCCTTACTGCACTGGCTCATTGGTGTTTTTTGGAGGAAACATTTATGCTGTGTGTCCTATGGCTGGAATATTAATGATAGGATTTCCCTGTGATTTCTAAGCAATCCATGTGCAGGGAACACTTTGCTAGTGTGTAATGTTTAGATTTAGGTAGAAAGTGGGGATAGTGCCACTCCAACCCCTACATCTGGTCTTGAAGCAACAATAGTTGGATCTGCGTCCTTCATTGGGCGAGCTCTCTAATCTCTCTGAACCTAATCTGTAAAACGGACCCAGCGACACTTGTTGGGTGTTGCCATGTGGATTAGAGGCATTCTGTGCATATGTCTGGCACTGTGTCTGACACATAGTGGGTGCTCAATAAACTGTAGCTGTTGTGATTATCATGTAAAAAGGGAGAGTGAACATTGTGACTACAGAAGACTAGACACTTGAGAAATATTTAGTGGAACAGGGACTGCGTAAAGAGTCTTGGTAGTGAGGTAGGGTGTGGGGTGTTGGAAAAACTGTGTCTCTATTGCTGTTGTATTTTGATGGGATGG
Source organism: Trichechus manatus latirostris (assembly GCF_000243295.1). Lineage (NCBI taxonomy): Eukaryota > Metazoa > Chordata > Mammalia > Sirenia > Trichechidae > Trichechus > Trichechus manatus. The sequence continues at coordinate 16,204,883 of NW_004443973.1, forward strand.
AGAAAAGTCTTGGGATACTTAAAAAAAGCAAGGAAAGAATTGCAGTAGTCATTTCATTGCCCTTGCGTATTTACCTCTTTCCGTCCATCCAGATGCTGACAGTGGGCAAGAGCCAGGGCTTTCTCTGACCACAGCAGTCCCTCTCCATCACAAGGTGGAGCGTGTGTGTCTGTGAAGAGCCTAAGAACAATAGGAATTAAATTCACACACAGCTGATATTTTCTTATAGCTTTCAGATCACTTTCATATATGCTTCTTTATTTATTCCAAACAATTGTACTTGGAGATAGGTGGGGCAGGTATTATGATCACAATTTACGATGTGGAACCTGACCCACAAAGAGGTGAAATGACTTGCCCAAAGTCAGAGACCTAGTAAGAGGCGTGAGTGCATCCCAATTTTACTTCAAGTTCTGTGCTCTTTTCACTAAATCAAACTTCAGAAGCAAGAAGAGAAAAAAAGAGGATAGGAAAGAAAGATAGATGGGAAGGGCAGGCAGAATTAAATGGTGGAAGTAGGAAAAATGGATATATTTGTTCTTGTCGGAGCAAGTAGTCTGCCGTTTAGCACACGTGATGGGGACGTCCATGTCACTCACACACATTACGAGACGCTGAAGCACCATTTGTCGGCGCTTTGGAAGGCTACCGGGGGTGTAGCAGGTGTGGAGGGAATAAGTTAATAACAGGACTTTGGATATTCTAAAGGGAAGAAAAATGACTAGTGAGAGTTTGGTAGCATCAGCAGTTATTGAATACCTCTCAGAAGCTCAGTTTTGCATTTATAAAATGGGGAAGGAAACAATACCTACCTTATGTTTGTGAGGACTAAATTAGATAAAGCATATGTAGTATGTGGAGCCCTGGTGGCACAGTGGTTAAGAGCTTGGCTGCTAACCAGAAGGTCGGCAGTTTGAATCCACCAGCCACTCCTTGGAAACCCTGTGGGGCAGTTCTACTCTGTCCTGTAGGGTCACTATGAGTCAGAATTGACTCGACGGCAATGGGTTTGGTTTTTTTTTTTAATATGAACTGTGTAGCACAGTGGTTGGCACAAAGTACTCAGTGAATGGCACTAATTGTTATCATTATTACAGTTAATTTTATGATTTGTTAGAATCACATGTATTAGGTTTATTATTGTTATAGTTTTGTTATTATAATGTCATTATTATTTTTATAACTTCTAGAATTGCTCTTGCTGAAGACACCACTCTGCTGTTTCCATTTCTACTGCTGTTGTAACAGCTGCTTGCTCCCCTTGCCACCACTGCTGCCAGTATTTGGCACTGAGGTGCAGACAGATACAAGGACATAGCCCAGGCAATGAAGCCCGCCTTTCACTGAGGAAGATAACGCAAGCATCGCAAGACATGCATACTTCAGAGAGTAGCAGGGAGACAGTCTTTAGAAGACAGGCATGAAATATGTGCTCTAGGCATGGGGAAGGTAATGGAGCTGGTAGATGGGAAACAGGGAGGTAAGATGAGTGAGAGGAAAAACTAATACGTATCAAGTACCCTCATGCACCACACAAGGTACTTGGTTTATACATTTATCTCAATCATTGTAACCTTACAACAATCAGTGAAGTGCTGAGTAACAGGGCAGAGGATATGTTAGAGTGTTAAAACTGGTTTAAAAAAAAATGGTTGAAAAGAGAAATCCTATATGGAGAGTACGTTAAACCATCCTTAAATGGTTAAAGCTAAGAAGGACCATAAGTATCACCTGGTTCGTGATCTTTTCCATTTGCAGACATGGAAACAGGCCTAGGAGGTTGAGACTTGACCAAAACCACATTGTCATATAGTAGCAGGGTCATTTTATTATCGTTTAGTCTTTAAAGAGGGAAAATGACTCCGAATTTCTGCAAAACTGCTTTTTTCCCCTTCTGGAATCTTATAATCAATTCATAAGATCTTGAAGGTTATGCTGTATTAGGAAACCAGAGTGATTTCAAGTACTTGATAGATGGAGTTTAGTTTTGTTCCAAGTCTTCCCAGTAGAGGGCAATGGTGGGTTTTGAATTTGTGCCTCTCTAGAAAGCAAACTGAGCAGAAGTTCTTGGCTTCCTGGAAGGTCTCAGACTTGGAGTAGAAGGATCTAAGGTATGTTAGGGCCCTCTAATGAGCTGTGAATATTAAGCACCTTAGTCAGTCGGGGTATTTTTTGCTGGGCGAGAGGTTGAAGGGTGACGGCCTAAGTATTTTTCATTATCACCACTTTTATTTTAAGTTACATTTTCTGTTAACAAAGCAAAGGAATCTAGCACTTGTATTTTACATGATTTATGTTAAAAAACAAAATTCTCGATTTTGAAGAAGGGATTTGAAGAGTTTCTAGTATTTTGTGGATGGATTAATACAGTTCTGGGTGATGCCAGGCCATTTCCAGAAAGTTTTTTAGTTCCCCTGGTTCTCCCTGAAGCCAGGGAAATAGAAGAAGAGGATGTCAAAGTATATGTTACAACCTCTAAGGACAAGTGTGACCCGCCCTCTGAAACTATTACCATATGTATTAAGTATAAAAATGCTGGTTGATTCAAGCAGACCTGAGAGTACGTTTCCATTTATTGTTTTTTGTTTCTTTTTCTCCATCTCCTTATTGAAAAAACAAGCATATGTATTGGTAGTATACCTGCTGAAGAACTCGTGTAGATACGTCATTCAACATTCAAAGGGAGGAGGTCAGTTGTGGTTGAGGATGTTATTTTTCCTGTTTTAGAGCTGAGAACACAGTAAGCCAAAGAGGTTAAAGTTACTGCTTTAACTGGGACTGTAACTGGTATAGGTGCTCACAAAGTGTAAGCTCATTGATGTTTTCATTAATTTTTAAATTTTAAAAATACTGCCTTTTAGTCAGTTTGGAGTATGAGTTGGTTTGGTCAGAAAAGTTATTTTAGCCACTAGGGGGCGCTAACAGAATAGTTAATTTAGACTCTGAACAGGGAATTGCTTACTAGTTTATAAAAACCCTTGCACTTGGAAATTTCTTCCTTTCGCACTGTGCCTGCTGTAGGGAGCTTGACTGGTGTTTGTGCTGGGAGTAGATGAGGCAGAGAGAGGTGAGGATGGAGGAGAGAGCAAGGGGTGAAAGCATCGTAGAGAATTACTTTCATTTCAGTTGGTGAATTGAGAAAAGAAATGCATATATTCTGGGAAAATGGCCCCTTTCTGGTGACATTTGGCTTGGTTCTGAAAGAATGCACTTTGGAAAATGATTTGCTAATCCTGGCATTCCCATTTCGGGGGAATGTCTGTATTTTCAGATCAGGGTATCTTTTAAAGATGCCGATTGCTTAAGAGAGCTTTGTAAATTTTCATAGATCTTAGATGTACAATTTGGGGATTTAAAACTAATGGCATGTGTTTTGAAAGTATTGTGAGAGACACTTTTTATAACTAATTTGTAGAGGAATGATTAATCATTTCCTGTTATCGGAAAAGAGTAGACCTTATTTCCTGTTACTGGAAATGAGTCCATGACTTTATTTCAAATGGCAATCCGGTTAGATTTCTGAGGTTTGCATATTCAAATGAATTATGTGCTTCTTTTTTTTTTTTTTCGGTAAATTTCCCAAAGCTCTTGTCTACCAGCTAACTTTTCTGAAACTTAATTGGCATTCATGTTCTGAGAGAAGTCTTCCAGCTGCCTGTCCATCTACCTGTCCATCCAGTGCTCACTGAGAATCCTTGGTAATGTATGTATTGGGCAATGACTGCATCTCAGGCACCTTGCCTTTATTCAGCCTTCCAGGTAACTTCTAAAAATGACGTGAGGGCGGTGTCTAACCTCCTTTAACTTCACAAGGGGGAAAGAGAATCAAGATCAACAGCCCAAGGCTGATTCCTATGAGTTGGAGATCAGACATGCCTCCTCTCTACACTATCTTTACCAGTTCTTACACCAAATGTCCCTCCCACTGCGCACTCTACTTCTCTGTTGGGTTCGATAATTCATTGCAGTGACCACACAAAACTCACAGACAGTACTCATGATTATGGGGTTTATCAGGGAAGTAACAGGTTACAATTCAGGTTCAGGAACACTCAGATTACAGTTCTTCCATTAGGACAGCCTCTTTCCAGCTGTGTGTGCAGACACCTCTCTCTGGCCCTCAACCTCTGCCCTACTCGGGCAAGTGTTACAAAGCTCTTTTAGCTCTACTAATGAGTGCCTTGAGGCACCCCCCCTCTGCCAGTAAGCCCCGGCCCAAAGGCACTCAGCTTTCTCGCTCCGGGGGCCAGGAAGCCCACTGCACTCTCTCTTGCCAGTCTCCCCTGCTACCGCTTATCACCATCTTATGTTGCAGCTCTCTCTCTTTCTCTCTCTGTCTCCTGGTTCCAGGAGCTTCTCAGCGCAGGGATCCCGGGTCCGAAGGACATGCGCCACTCTTGGCTCTCCTTCCTTGGTGGTGGTGGGATCCTCTCTTTCCTGCCTCTGGGGTGGCTTATTTCAAGCCTAGCGAGATGGTAGAACGACCAGTCCCCTTGGTGGGCCACAATTACCCTATTGCAAGTGATTGGGTGGGAGTTACAAGACGATGACGAGAAAGGCCATAAAAAAGCGATCCATCGCACTGCAGCTAGCAAACCATTTCTTTTCAAAGGAGATAAACCATGAAGAATGGGAAGGAGTTTGGCTAGAGATGCAGAAAAACTAGCATAGAAAGTTAGCAGAAGCCCATGTGATCTTTTCACAACTCTAGTATGATTGTGCTTTGTCTCCGATTGAAAACTCTTCAATGGCTTCCTGTCACTCGCAGGGTTAGGTCCAAATTCCTGCTGCTTACAGGATACTGTCCAAGTCACTTGTTGGATAAGGACCACTCAAGGCTCCCCTTGATTTATGTTCTCCCAACACCCCAACCTAGACCTTTCCTTCAGCCATTCACCCTCTCACCCTTTGACACACCCTTATGAAACCACTTATTCTACCTTTCTACTGTTAGACACCCCTGAGATCGCCACATGTTTTTTCTGTGAAGGTTCATGTACTGGTCCCTTTGTTCAGAACGCCTTTCCTTGACCTTGTGTCTTTCCAAGCCTAGCACCTCTCCCGTGGTGCTTTCTCATAGCCTGTGCCTGCACCTCTGACAGTTCATGAGTCCTTCCTCTGCATTCTGTACTTGTGGACATCATTTTATTGTCACTTGAAGTTTACCTCTTTACACTTCTGCTTTCTGTACCACACCAGGAGCTCTTTGGGAGCAGGAATGGTGTCCTATTATCCAGTATCCCAAGTACCCAGCACAGTATCTTGGTCAGTCAATAACTATTTTTTTTAAATTGAAGTTCAGCAAGGAAGATTGCTAAGTCATGATGATAGTCTTTATGGGAGTTGATGTGAGAGAATGAGGGGAGGTAAAGCTAATCTGCTTTTATTTTTGAAGGAGAAAAGTTGGTATTTGGGGGTTGTATTTCAGGCCTAGGACTCAGGGTTTAGCTGATTCTAGGTTTAAAATCCTTTGTATCACCCACTTGCCCTGAGTCTTGGGTGAGCCAATGAACTTGACTTACCTTTTCCGCCTTATCCATAAGGCAGAATGGTTAGATTTTTATTATTTAAGAATTGTGAATTACCCATTTCAGATTATCTGATAGCAAAACATGTAATCCCTACCACTGAGCATATTCTGTATTGTCATTTTCTTCTCCCAGCCAGGATGCACATAATTTTTCCTATTACCTGAAACCACATTTAATTAGGAAGGTATTTCAAGACTAGATTTAGTTTTTAGTTATTTCTAATTTTGGAGTATCTGTTAACCTGTCTCTTCATTTAAGAGAACCATTTAAACTCAGTTCTTTGTATCATGATCCTATAAATCTTTAAAATGAGTCTGGCATTTTGAAGAAGGAAAGATGAAAGGGGTGGGAAGTAATAGAATTTTTGTGCATCGTCAGGAAAGGAAGAAGTCCATACCAGCAGAGGGAATCCAAATGTTTAACCCTTCATTTTCTTCCCACAGTCCTTATGTTGTGGTCATTCAGTCATAGGGAATATGGTATGGCCAGCAGGGGGCATAGTACACATGCTTAAAAAAAATCACTGGGTCGTTTTATGTGATCAAATTTGGTTAACATAATACAGATGCAGGACTAGTTTGTGATATTTTTTTTAAAAGGCCAGAAATATATTGTTTTTTCACAGTTTTTTTTTTTTTTTAATCTTTGAAATTTAGTAGTTTTAAAACAAACTAGAATACAAGGGGCCCAAGTCAGAGTTGCACTTTGATTTGGGATTTTCTAAGCGTCCTATTAAATTGCTCCTGGCAAATTCAAACACTGATTTAGAAGAGTGTGTAATGACTTTCATTTATTTATTTATTTTTCACATATGTACATACAGAAAGGAAAGGAGTCCTTGTGCAAATTACAAAGTAATAGGAGAGCCAAGAAATTCTAGCAACAGCCTTTAATTTAACCCAGATTTAAAAGGCAGTTGAAGTTGTTTGGTTGTTTGGCAACAAGTTTATTAGCTGACGTAACGTAGTTTGTTCTTTGAACCAAGGGTTGAGGTGGGTGGGGACTGGGGAGGCCCTGTTGAAGACGGAGAAGGCCCTTATAGGGAAGGAAACATGCTGTGGGGTGGGCTTTCTCTTCAGCTTTGTGGGAGCTATCGAGATAGACTTTGTCAGAGCTGTGGGAGGTGGATGGAGGAGAGTGAGGAAGGAGAAAGAGACACCAAGCTTCCTGGAAAGATGTTGGGAAAGGCCCAGGATTAACTCCAGGTTAGGAAGCTGAGACTGACGGAGGTGTGTGCTTGAAAGTTAAGATCAAGCTTGGCCTCTTGAGACAAGCTCCGGCCACACTCTGGTTCTGCCACCCTCTCTTGGGATAGTCTGGAGTGTCAGCTGAAACCCCTGTGCCTCATTTGTGAAGTGCAGGTGGGTCAGTGGCTCCTCATTGATATTTTAGGCTGAAATCAGAATCCTTAATCAGGCCTCCAGTGCTCTGCATGGTTTATTCCCTTTTTTGCTCTGAAGCCTTTTCTCACAATTTCTACCACTAGTTCTCATGTGGCCATCTGCCCCAAGCCCCCTTGTATGTGCTCCTGTTCCCTCTGTTTGCAAATGTCAACCTGTCCATCCCCATCAGATCTGTTTCAGCTCATAGAGTCACTTCTCCTGAAAACAAAATTGGAAACATACTTTAATTATTGCTTTGTAACCTGATTTTTATTTAAATTATTTGTGGATGTCTTTTTGTGTCAGCAAACATAGATTTGTATAATAATTTTTAATGACTGCATAATCTACTGCAAGAATGGCTAATTTATCAATTCTTTCTTGTTAGACATTTAGAAGTCCATTTATTTATTTATTTTTTATTGTTAACCACACTGTGATGAACCTCATTGTACATGCCTTATTGTATACAATGTTGCTTATTTTCTTGGGAGTGGAATTGCTTGGTCAAAGAGCATATACTTTTTAATTATTGATGTATATTGCCTTACTGATGTTTAAAATGGGAACCAACATATTGCATTGTATCCCAGCCTGAGTCTCAGGTCCCTCATCTGTAGAATAATATATTACACACACATACACAAGTACAAATGCTTAGCTCAGTGCTTACCATATGGTATTGAATTTTTATTTTTGATATTGAAATGTTATCAATGTGCATTATTTTTTTTTCAGTCTTTCCTAATCTGCAATTAATTGTTTTCTAGAACTAATTCCATATCTTCTGGCAGTTTTGCGACTTTGAGACTTTCAGGTAACTTTAGGAGAGACAAGAATGCACCGTGTACTAAAAACTGATCGATACAGAGCCTATTCTAGATGTCCCAACTTAGGGCCGTGAACTCTTAGAGCCATTCAAGGTAGTTAGGAGAGAGCCGTCGGTGGTGAAAAGTACGTTCTGCAGCCTGGTCTTGGATAAGGGATTCTTTTCAGTGTGAGGACTGGGCTGAGTGTGCAGTGTTAGGATGTGTTTTTGCCCATTATTCTGTCATGCAGTCTCTTCTGTCCAGAACAAACAAATGATAAACCAGCTGCCAGCCTGAGAGTACGATCAGATGATTTTCATCATCCGTTGGCTTATAGCTTTAGGGTGCTCATTATGGAGGTACAGTGTCAGCTGTTTGTGCTGTACCAGGTGGTGTTCATGACCAGCATCTACAGTCAGAGGATAGCAGCACACAGTTTGGATGCTGGGCTTTTCTCTTTTATTTGCTTTTATTATATACTAGTGTTCTGGTTCAGATTCCTTATGATCTTAACTATTTATAGCTTTTAGAGATGGAAACCCCATTTTCCTTTTTCTGGATCATTGCATAGGATGTTTTAAAAAAGTATAACCTTGAGATTCCATTCTCACTGTCTGTTGCTGGCTTTGAACCTTGGGTGAGTCACCCAGCTTCTCTGAGCATTGATTTCCTCACCTCCAACCTCTGATGGTTTTTGTGAAGTTTAAATATGACACTTTGTATCAGATGCCTACACAGTTTCTGGAACATAACAGGGATTCCAGAAATGTCCTTTTCCCTTCTACCTCTTCTCTCACTGTACATCAGGGAATGTTTTGTAAGGAAGGACTTGTGTATTACACAAGTGAGTATAGGGAAGAATTTAAATGTCATGTGAGGATTGCCTTTTATTTTTGTAAGGAAATTAATTCTAAGGTTAGTGAGTTTCATCCTGCTCTTTTAATCTCTTTCTTCCTGTCTCTACAGAGCACAGTAATATAGCAGCTACGGCCTTGTTCTCGAGAGAAAATTGTCCTTGCTCTTTTGCCAACACACACAGTCTCCGTGGTTTCCTTACGGACTTTGAATTCCTGGACTTTATATAAAAAAAATCATTTATTTACGGTTTAATGTTAAGACCTCCAACTCCTTCATTTATTGATGGATTTTTAAGTTGTAATTAAAAAGGCTTCCTATTTATTGTATTCATTTAACATTTGTAATGAATTTTTGTGTTGGAACAAAGTAAACATTTTCTGTAATAAATGACATCTAAATCACTTTCCTCCTGTCCCCCCACTGAAATTTTCTGTGATAGGATGTTTTTTTCTAGGGGGCCCCTCCTGCTTTTCTCTTATTTACCTCCTCGAGAGGTAGCCACCTGTCCCTTTCGCTTTGTTCTAGTTGCTGTCAAGTCGATTCTGGCTGATAGTGAAGTGACCGTATGTGTGAAGAGTAGAACTGCTCTGTAGGGTTTTGCAAGCAGATTGCCAGGTCTGCCTTCCAAGGCACCTATGGGTGGCTTCAAACAGTCTACCTTTTGGCTAGTAGTTGAGTGCTTAACCGTTTTCACCACCTAGGGACTCCCTTTTTTCTTACGGAAGCATTAATGCATTACTCCATTTAGTTCTAAAGCTTACAGTGCAGATACCCAGGCCTCATACTCAAAAAATCACATTCAGTAGGTCTAGGGGCACAGCTCAGAAATCTGCATGTTTAATAAGCAGGCCAGGTGATTGTGGTACAAGTAATTGGGGCAGGACCTCTTCGATATTGCAGTTTACTTCCCTGGTTTGAAAGGAAACAATATTGCAAACCTCGGTTTACAAAACAACTATTTGCTAGTCCTGCTTTATGTAGATGTAACTGAAAATGCCTATATTTCATCTGCCACCTTTCTCCCATTGCCTGCTGGCCTTTGGGCAAAGCTGTCCCACCTCTCTGTCATTTATTATTCTCTCTTTCACTCTGTCTGAATGCCACTGGAGCAGCCCCTCCCTAGTTGTTGCAAGTAAAATCTATTTTATTTGGCAGTGTTCCCAGCAGTTGTTAGGTGGGCTATATACCCTGTGAAGCAAGCTGCAATATCTCCTTAAATCATAACTTCTTTCAGTATTGTTTAATAGATCTCATATTCATTATTAAAGCAGGCATGCCTCCCTTTAGAGTGCTCTGACTTTATTGGCATTATTAATACAGGTACTCATTTTTACCACATGATGCTAATTTCTTTGCTGCATGAGATAGGAAGACATGTGGTAGTCTTAACATTTTAAGGAGGAAAGATGGATGAATTAGCCTTTGGCACACTCTAGCACAGTGTGGGAAATAAGGTGGAGAGTTTGTATTAGACTAATGGAGAGAGGGCTGGGAAACAGTTTGGGGCTCATTTTTTAGGAGGGTTTGTAATAATGGAAACTGTTGAAACATCAAATAGGCTGGAATTAAAAGCATAATGGACTTACAGAATTGGAAGAGACCCTATCATTTTCAACAGAGCTTTCTGAAAAGGTAACAGCTTTTAGAAATGAAACACTTAAGTGTTAAAAATAATGCAAGAAACCTCAGTGGAAGGGCTTACACACCTGTCTTAGTCATCTAATGCTGCTATAACAGAAATACCACAAGTGGGTGGCTTTAACAAAGAGAAATTTATTCTCTCACAGTCTAGGAGGCTAGAAGTCCAAATTCAGGGTGCCAGCTCCAGGGGAAGGCTTTCTTTCTCTGTAAGCTGTGGGAGAAAATCCTTGTCATCAATCTTCCCTGGTTGAGGAGCTTCTCAGCTCAGGGACTCCTGGTCCAAAAGATGTGCTATTCTCCTGGCTCTTGTGTTTTGGTGGTATGAAGTCCTCATGTCTCCCTGCTTGCATCTCTCTTTTGTATCTCAAAAGAGATTGACTTAAGATACAACCTAATCTTGTAGATTTAGTCCTGTCTCATTAACATAACTGCCCCTTATCTCACCTCCTTAACATAATAGAGATGGGATTTACAACACATAGGAAAATCACATGAGATGTCAAAATGATAGACAATCACACAATACTGGGAATTATGGACTAGCCAAGTTGACACAGATTTTTTGAGGGGACACAATTCAGTCCATAACAACACCAATGAGAAAAGATTTTGTGATTAGACAGAGTAGCCAGATTAGATGAAAAGAGAATTGATGAACTCTGGTAATTACCAAGAATGCAGCACAGAGAGACAGGGAGATGGGAATTATGAGACAGTGCTTCCGAGATGCAATGGACAGGATGAGAAATTGTGATATAAATCTGATCATAGTCTCAGAGGGACATAATGGAGAAAATGCAGGAGAAGTAATATATGAATAATTTTCCAGAAGTTATAAAGTATATCCAGCCACAGATGTAGGAAAATATTATGAACAATCAAGATAAGGAAAAAGGAATTGATACTTTGAGACATTGAAGTATTAATGCAGAACCTGTGAGTTAAAAACAAGATCTTAAAAGCAGCTGGAGAAGTAAAATAGATGACCTATAAGGAGATCATAACTCTACTGACAGCAGACATCTCAATAGCAACAATTGAAGCCTGAAGACGGAGGAATAACTTAACATCTTCAGAGTATTATGAGACTTAAAATTTTCAAGGAGGGTGAAATAAAGACATTTTCAGATTAACAAAAACTGAGAGAATTTACCCTAATGGACCTACATTAAAGGAAGCTTCAGGAAGAAGGAAAGTGATCACATGAAAATTAACAAGCTAACTATCTAACATAGAATTAGAAAAAGAATAATATTAATCTGAAGAAAATGGAAGGAAGGCGATAATGAAGGTCAGAGTGAAGGAGTGAAATTTGAAACACAGAAGAAGAAAAGAAACTAAACTTCAGTCTCAGCAAAGTTTAAAAAGAAACTTTAAGAATACTATGAACAGTTGTATCCAAATATCTAGAATAGATGAATAAATTCTAAGAAAAATATAACTTAACCAAAACCAAGTCAAGATAAAAAAGTAGAAAATCTAAGTGGTCCTATAGGTAACAGACAGAACAGGATAGCATTTGTTATTTCTTGTACCTTATTAGAGGTGTACAGGAATTTTAGAGAGGAAAAGTATAAAACTTATTCGAATACACTGAAGTAAACCTAAACAAATGGACAGAGATACCATGCTCATGGATAAGAAGAATCAATATAGTAACCAAACTCAAACCTGTTGCTGTTGATACCAACTCATAGCAACCCTATAGGACAGAGTAGAACTGCTCCATAGGGTTTCCAAGGAGTGGCTGGTGGATTTGAACTGCTGACCTTTTGGGTAGCAGCCAAGCTCTTAACCACTGCACCACTAGGGCTCCCAATATAGTAAGGAGTGTGTCAGTTATCCCCAAATTAACTGATAAGGGTGTATGCTGTTCCAAGTAAAATTTTTTACAGATTTTTTTTTTTTTTTTACAATTTATTTGAAGGGCAAAGGCTCAAGAATGCACATTAAAATCTCAAAGAAAAATAGGTAGGAGAAACTTGCCATTAGTAATTTAGACATTGTGATATTGGGGAGAGAGAAATGATCAGTGGAATGAAAGAACCCAGAAGCAGACCCTCATATATAAGGCAACTTGATATATTACAGAGATATATTAATATCTCTGTGGAAACAAAGAACCCTTCTGTTAAGTAAATAGTTGTGGAACAAGATCTATACATCCATATAGGGGGAAAAAACAATAAATACCTATCCTACAACATACATATAATTTCATTCCCACCTAACTAAAGACTTAAATATGAAGGGCAAAAGGTTAAAATGTTTAAAAGAAAATGTATAAACTTGGAGTAGGGTAAGTTTTCTTAAACAAAATTTAAAAGATCCATCCATAGAAAAGACTGTTAAAATCAACCACATTAAAGTTAAGGAAACTGTTCATCGGGGACACCGTTAATGTACTAGAAAGCAAACCTCAGTCAAAGTGGGAAAAGATTTTAAGACATACAACAGAAAGTGATTGGAATCTAAAATATATAAAATCAGTAGAAAATGAGCATAAACAAACAAACAGGTGTTTGCCAGATGAAGAAAGATGGCCCACAGTCATATGAAAGGATGCTCAAATCATTAGTATGCAACAAAATGTGAATTTTTTTTTTAAAAAAATGGAATACTGTTATACCACTGTTAGATCAGCAAAAATGAAGAAGCTTAGTAATACCATATTTAGGTGAGAATGTAGACCTGCTGCATCCCTTAATAAACAGCTGGTGAGGGTGACAAGTGGTATAACCGATTTGGAAGACAGTGCAGCACCCTCTATGCTCTTCACCTAGAATTAAAGTAGATAATGCTACTATGCGGAATGCTCTTCTATTCTCATAATATGATAACCCATTGCCCCTAGTCGATTCCGACTCATAGCAACCCTATAGGACAGAGCAGAACTGCCCCATCGGATTTCCAAGGCTGTAGTCTTTATGGAAGCAGACTGACATATCTTTCTCCCGTGGAGTGACTGGTGGGTTCCAACCACTGACCTTTTGGTTAACAGCTGTGTGCTTATCCACCGTGCCACCAGGGCTCTTGATAATATGATAGAAATGAGATATTCACAATTTCCATTTAAATATGCATAAATAATAATACTGAATTATCAGCGGGGTTAAGTTTAGTAGAGATTCCTTGCCTCTGACAGACCAAAGAAGGGGCCTTCTGGAGGGAGGCACAGTCTCTGTCCCCACACCCCTGTGGTTTTTTAAATCCTGGAACATTAGCACAAGTACTGCATCATCTCTTGACTGCTCTGAGAGAACGTCAGAGAAAGGCAGTTTTCCAAAAGTGGGTCAAAGTTTGCTGCATCATGGAATCAAAACATCTCCAGAATGACTAGTGCTCTTGACTTAGAGGCAATCACCTTTAAGTCTAGCAGTTAGGAAAGTGGCTCAGTCAAGATGGAAGACATTTTAGAAAGTACGCTATTCGAGAGGATAATTTAAAGTGGCAAGTATATTCTCTAGTAAGGAGAATTTCACTAGGGATTTTGAAATTGTGTGTTGGAATTTGGAACAGACCATTTAGAATTTGGCTGGTTTGAAAATATTTTGACTGCACACATTAAGAAATACTAAACAGACGTTATTGGTGCAAGAGCAGAATTCACTGCACAGTGAGTGCTTCTTGGACTCTTTCTCTGAAGCTTAGAAAAGTATAAACATTTTTCAGTATTTGTGGTAACAGAACATAGTCACAATGAACAAGGTTACAGTAGCTATTACCCACTTAGTGGATTAATAAGGAGCTTGAAAATGAGTAAAATTCCCAATAATGTCCATGAGTTTAGGTTATATTCACATGTATTTTCATTTCACTATTCAGTGTACCTGTGAGGCAAAGAAAAGGCCAGGTATTTCATGGGACAGTTTGTGTGTTACAAAGTTAAACCTAAGTACAGAGATGGGAAGCAATTTTTTAAAGTCAGGTAGCAAGTCACTGGATCCAGATTTTCTTTATTTGATGCCAACTCCCTGGTAAGAAATTTTCAAGCTAATTCAAATTTTAGTGCTTTATAAAGGCTGATAAAAAGCGATGGTGCTTGCCATGCACTAAGTATAATTATCCTAATGTCTTTCAAGACAAATGTTTTCTTTCAAGTAAGTATTCGATAAGGGAGGTTAGACATCTATCCGGAAAACTCCAGATTCCCAAAGCCTTTCAAAAGATTTTCCTACAGCCAGTTGTGTTACAGAAGAGCACCCAAGTTCAGGATTTAATGGTTTTTAAAAGACTGGTTCATCATGTTGCGAAGTTATTCATATGGGAATTAGAATCAGAAAAAAAGAGTTTAGAATGGAATATTTGAGAATTAGACCCAAGGATGAAATCTCAGTCACTCTCTGACTTTCAGTTTAATAGCTATGAAGTTAATGAATTATTTGAAAGCACAAAATGATTTTGTAAGTATTACCGTTAATACTAAGAAGTTCTGATGGTGCAATGGTTAAACGCTTGGTGGCTAACTGAAAGGTTGGCAGTTCGAACTCAACCAGCAACTCTATGGGAGAAAGGCCTGGTGATCTGCTCCCATAAAGATTACAGCCTAGAAAACACTATGAGGCTGTTCTGTTCTGTCATATAGGGTTACTATGTGTTGGAATCATTTTAACAGCACCTAACAACGACAACCATTAACATTAAATAGATGTTTACGGTAAAATAACCGAGACAATTTTTTTTTTTAATTTAAAGCTGTGTGATGTGAAGCAGCCACTATTCTTCATGTGACTTATAAAAATAGCAGATAAACAAAATGATGCTTTAAATTTTGTTTGAATTTTATATTGTGTGTACTCCATGCCATTCTGTATTACGTTTTAAGCTTTAGCCCAAGTGTAACTTAATCTGGAATATAATCTATTCTTTTAAATTTTAGTTCTAATATATGTTACAGTCAATAGGAGACCAAACCAAAAAACTAAACGCATTGCCATCAAGTCAATTCCGACTCATAGTGACCTTGTAGGACAGAGTAGAACTGCCCCAAAGGGTTTCCAAGGAGCAGCTGGTGGATTCGAACTGCTGACCTTTTGGTTAGCAGACGAGCTCTTAACCACTACACCACCAGGGCTCCAGTTAATAGAAGAGGAGATATTAAATAACAACAGTAACAGCAAAAAGAGTAATAACAATCATAGCTTGTCTTTACTGAGCTTAAACTATACCAAATATTGTATTAAGCGCTTTACCAAAATTTTCTCATTAAATCATCACAAAACTATTTCCGTGTTCCAGATGAGGAAACTGAGGTACCTTGAATGTAAGTCGTTTATCCAAAGTCTCGTAGCTTGTTGAGTGTTAGAGTGGGGGTTTATATGTAGACGATCTTACTACAAAGCTGATGGTTTTAAATATTATGCTATCCTGCCTCCAAGCTCAGTATGGATCCTTTAAAAATATATCGGAGTCTTGATATGTTACTCTTTCCTGGATTTATATACCAGTGCTGCAGGGCAAGACTGCTTTAAACAAAACCTTCATTGTTCTTTAAAGGAACACAGAATCCTTATCTTGAACTTCAGTGCTGAAGTGATGTTCTGGAATAAATATAGCCCTTCAGTAGGACACAGCTGGTTTCATTTTTCCCAGAATTGGAGTAATTTCTCACACAAGATCTTGCCCTTTTGGTTATTAATCCTGCAAACCTTGGCTTCAAAATCTCAATTAAATGTGAACAGCTCCATGCAGTCCTTCTGAAAGACACGATTGTTATTTCCTGCCAATGTAAGCTCCTCTAAGTAATGGTGTTAGCTTATTTGAAAATTTCTCCTTAATTTTACAGCGTTTCTGGCTGCACCTTGTCAGCCCAGGCTTACCTTAGAAATTGACTTACAAGCCCAGAGTCCCGCTCCCAAGGTCCTTTATTTCCACTGCCGGTTAGGTGACACCACATTGTGGGATTTTCCTGAAGTGTGCCCATGGAAACAAGAGTCTGCCTTTCAGAGGCCAGATCTGCTGACTTTGGTGTTTTATAAAATGACTTCAAGGTACCTACATGGGCCAAAGCTGGTTCTCAGATTGCTGAATCTTTGAGTTATTTTGTCCCTAAAACTGCACAGGCCCTGTTTTGTTCCCAAGTGAATATTAGATTGGAGGAGAGTGTGGGGATGCCATGAAGTTCATCGGAATAAGTAGGGTGGGCTGAATTCTCTTTGATTCTCATCCTAATGAATTTTCTGGCAGAAACTATAGGTTATAATAAAGATGCACTGTAAAAATTCAGTCTGCCTACCACTGCCACAGTTACCTTCTCGGAATTATTTTTCACCTGTTGTTTCTCTGCTCAGATGTGAACACATAGTTTTTATTCATTTTAACCCAAAAAGTAACATATTATGCAGTTATTTGCCTTACTTTTTTCATGGAATTATTTTTACGTCTATCTATAACTTCCTCATTTGTTTTTATTGCTACACAGTATTCTGTTGTTGAACCTATCATAATTTATTTAACCAGCCTATGAGGTAGACATCTGACATCTGGATTGTTTCCAAACATTTGTAATTACAAACACTGCTTCATTAAATATCTTTGTATATTTGTCATTTTGCACATGTCTAAGTTTATCTGCAGGATGAATACTCAAATACAGGGTCAGATGGAATATGCATTTTTAATTTGTGTAGACCTCACCAAATTGTCTTCCAAAACATCCTTGTTTTTAAAACTCTAATCTCTCACTTCTCTTCAGTCAAGCTTCAGCTTAATTGGAGCCTTAGTGGCCCTGGAAAATATGATAACAGGTTTTCACCACTGCATCTATTTTCTGGAAACATTACTTTCCTCTCTTCCCTTCTACACTGTCACAAATCCTACCCATCCTTAAACACACATGTGAGGAACTACTCATATATGATCACAGCTTCCAGTTCATGTTGCTTTTCTTTTCTGAACTTTTATGGCATGTATACACTGTACTCCACTCACTTTGAAACTCAGTCTTATAGTTCTTGCAACTTAACTGTTCTTTTGCAGTATCTGGCCTTCTTAGCAGGGTTATCAGCTGTTGGAGAGCTGAGAGCTTTTTTTTTCTTATTTTGTATTCTTGATGCCTAGGACAGTGTTTTGAACACTATGGAATTTTTTTTAACCTTCTAAGGAGAGTAGAGTTATTGTTTTGGTTAAAAAATGATACATGCTTATTGTGAGAAAAAATGAACTGATAAAAGTGCACAGATAAGTAAAAATTCCCCAAAATACCACTAATACCACCATCCAGAGGCAACTCCTCTTAAAATTTTATACATCTCTCCTGTCTTTCCAGCCATCTCTCTCTGTCTCTCTCTATACGTACATACATATAGATGTACATAAACATATGTATACATGTATACACACACATGTATACAGATAGATAATATGTAGTTTTACACACGACCTCATATTATCTCTACTTTTGAGTATCTTGCTTTTCTTCACTAAATATGTCCACCTCCTTCCATGTCAACCAGTGTAGTTCTATAAAATTTTTAATGTCGACGTAGTCTTTTTTCTGTGTACATGCCGTAGTTTACATATTTAACTAGTGCCGATCTGATTGACATTTGTGGTTTCCAGTTTTCTGTCTGAGTGAATACATCTTTCCATACAAGTACAGGTGTCTCCTTACATAAGGTAAAATCTTGAAAATGAAAGAGCTGTGTTAAAGCATGGCTACACATTGTTGGATCTTAGTAAGTACTCAGGGAAGAGAAGAAGGTTTACAGAAATGTTGAGTACTGTTTCCCAGGCAGCTGTCAAATTCGGATAGTTAACTGTGGCCTTCAGTAGCACCACTCAAGCATCAAAATGTAACAAGAAATTGTATTCATCAATAAAAGGGAAAAAATCTCAGTCATATTCTCGGAGAAATAATCTTTGCATGTATTCATGAGTGTACAAATGAATCACTGCTTTTGTATCCTGCTGGGCAGTAACTACCTATCTCTTTCCCCAGACTATTTTGGAAAGCTCATCTAATTTAGTGTATTATAAAAGCATTTTTCCCTCCTGCCAAGGTACAGAGAAGAGCAATGTTTTCTGTTTCTTTGAGAATAGTTTGCTTAGGAAAGTACACAGTCTAATGAAAGGGCCTGCAGCTGTGTGCTATTTTCAAGCCTGCTTGAAAACATTTTGGTGTGTTTATTTCTTTACTACTCCACTTTATTTCAGAAAGGATTTGAGATGGCTTACAAAGATGCAAACAATGTAGCTGAATGAAGTTTATTTGATAGGTGAGAAAGAGGAGGTAAAGGGAAAATAAGATAGGAGAGTAGAAAGCCAGGAGTGAGGTGAGTTCACACAATTCACATGAAACAGGAAATTGCCATCTTCAGAGGTCAAAAATGGTTTGGTTGGATATGGGCCATTTTGCATGGTTCAACCACAATATTAAGCCCGATATATGTACTTGCTTTGCGTGAACCTCAGATTTGGCCCTGAGCCAGCATGGTTGTCGGATCGTTATGATTAGGACACAAACCTCTTACTCAGAAGAAGCCCAGTTATTTCTGATATTGAGGCCAAAGAGGAAATTCACTTAGAGAAGAGATTTTTAAACAGTATAAATTCATGATCACTGAATGCTACAGCTGGAAGGGACTAGAGGGGCTAACCTGTTCCGTCTGTTCAAGATCACGTGAGGTCCTGCAGTTGTTCATAAGAGGGGGGCTCTGGAGGGTACAGATCTGCATATGACTGTGACCTTGAGCCAGTTGCCTAACCTCTCCAATCCACAGTTTCCTTGTGTACCAAATAGAAATAATGATTGTTTCTTACCTCATAAGGTTGTCCTAAGGATTAAATTAGATAATGCAAGGGACTCATCAGGGAAATGCAAATCAAACCCGCTAGGATGCATATAATCAAAAAAGACAGACAGTAACAAGTGTTGACTAGGAAGTGGAAAAATTGGAAACCTCATACGTTGCTGGTGGGAAGGTGAAATGGTGTGACCACTTTGGAAAACTGTGGCATTTCCTCAAGTGATTAAACAGAATTAGCCTATGACCTAGCAATTTTACTCTTAGAAGAGAAATGAAAATATGTGCCTACACAAAAACTTTTACATGAATGCTTGTAGCGTTAATCATAATAGCCAAAAGTGGAAATCACCCAATGTTATCAATTAATGAAAGGATAAATAACTATATTTGTTGTTGTTGTTTGTGTCCATTGAATCAATTCTGACTCATAGCGACCTTATAGGACAGAGTAATACTGCCCCATAGGGGTTTCCAAGGCTGTAATCTTTACAGAAGCAGACTGCCACATCTTTCTCCCATAGAGTGGCTGGTGGGTTTGAACCGCTGACCTCTTGGTTGGTAGCTGAGCACTTAACTACTGTGGTACCTGGGCTCCTCCATAATCATATAATGGAATATTATTCAGCAATAAAAAGAAATACAGTACTGATACATGCTACAACATGGATGAACCTTGAAAACATCAGGCTAAATGGAAGAAGCTAGTCACAAAGGACCATATATTGTATGATTCCATTTGTATGAAACGTCCAGAATAGGCAACTCTGTATTATAGAGACAGAAAGTAAATTAATGGTTACCTAGGGGTGAGGGGCTGGGAGGAAATAGGCAGTAACTGCTAATATACATATGGTGTTTCTTTTGGGGGTGATGAAAATGTTCTGAAATTGATTGTGATGATGGTTGCACAACTCTGAATATACTAAAAACCATTGAATTGTATGCTTTAAATAGGTGAATTGTATGGTAGGTGAATTATATCTCAATACAACTGTATATAAAAAGATAGTGCAGGGGACATTCTTAGTATATATAGTGCAGTAAGCAGTATACTAAGTAAGCACTCAATAAATGTAGGCAATTTTTCTAAACAAATGAGGTAAATGAAGCCCAGATAGGTGAACTAACTTATACTGATCACATGGCTACCTTTGCCTAAACTAGAACCCAGTTCTTCTGAAGTTGAAATCAGCATGTGCTCTCTCCTTACAGGAGAATGAGCGCAAAGGCTGAATGACAGCTTGCCTTGCTTTCCCTTCTAATGTGACCCTCAGTCATTTTGACCTCAGTTGATCTTGTTTTTGTCTTGAACCTTTCCACTGTAACAATTTTCAGGTTCCCCAGTTGTGGATGCAGTATAAACCTTGAAATAGCAAAATTTTCAATTAGCCATGAGAAACTGTTTGAAACATTGATTCATGGCTCTGCCTGCTGTTGACTTTTCAGAGACTGATTAGCCCATCTAAGAACTGCCCAGGCACTTTGCTTTTTTCCTTTTTCTCCACGTGGACTATCTTGGGCCCTTTGACTTTTCAAACTTCTCCGACTGAACTAGTCTGGGGCAATGGAAAGCAATGGAGACCTTGTCTCTCGAGTTTTCTCAGTAGCAAATTTGGTAACTTTTGAAGTTAGAGTGTTGTTTTGAAGTGAAATTTCGTATGAAGTAGTATAAAGTAAAATTTAGGTTTTTTTGTTAGTCGGGTTTTTTTTGGTATGTTTATATTACAGCATTTTTAAAATCCTTTTTTTTTGGCGGGGAGAGGGCACTGCACCTGGGCATTACCAGTTCATTGTGACATAAAGAAATTGTGAAGGTCAGTATCAACCTGGTATTCTCATTGCAGTGAAATTGACAGAGGTTTGTATAATTTGAATTATATTCTTTTGCTGTATGTTGGCGTTAAGAGACAAATTATCAACAACTTCAAAAACGTGTGTTTAACTTACATTGTATACTGTTTAGTGTTTTCCAGAGTATAGCTTAGAGTTTGACACATATGGTGAAATGGAAGCTTTCTGAAAATTAAATTTTGCGGTTACTGATGTTTCCAGAATGGCTCTCTCCTTAGAAATAGCAGGGGTCAAAAGCATTAAGACCCCTCTTTGGATTATAAAAGTAGCCACCAAGAAATGAATATTAACAAGCTAAAGAAGAGATTAATTCTTCAAATTAACAGCCTGTTTGTGCTTGGCTTGATGTGTTCACCCTGTAGATGTTAAGACTGTTCTGGTTATCTATTGTTGTGTAGCAAATCACCCCAAAACTTGGTGGCTTAACTCAGCAACAGCTATTTTATTGTATTATTTAGTGTCCGTGTATTTATTTGTTTATTCCTTATTTTTCCTGTCATTGAGTTACTTCCTCTCCCTGGTAACCTCCACTGAGCATTGGTCTCTCTCTCTATATTCTATATATATCTGTTCTTGTCTTCTTAAAAAGAGGGATCATACAATATTTGTCCTTATAAGCTTGACTTATTTCACTTAGCATTATGCCCTCCAGGTCCATCCGTGTTAAAATAAGTTTTGTGGACTCCTCATTGTTCTTTATGGTTGAGTAGCATTCCATTGTATGTATGTACCACAATTTGCTTATCTGTTCATCCATTAATGAGCACTTCAGTTTTTCCATTTATTTGCTATTGTGAATAAAGCAGCAATGAACATAGGTGTGCATGTCTGTTCAAGTCATTATTTTTAGGTCTGTAGGGTATATACTTAGAAATGGGATTACTGGATCATAGGATAGTTCTATTTCTAGTTCTTTGAAAAGGCACTGTATTGTTTGTACCATTTTACAGTCCCACTAGCAATGGATAAGTGTTGCAATCTCCCCACATCCTTGCCAACATTTGTTATTATCTATTTATTGCTGTCAGTTTCTTTTTTGTTTTTTTAATCAGTGCCATTTAAGCCTGGGTAAGATAGTATCTCATTGTAGTTTTGATTTGCATCTCTCTAATGACTAATGATTGTGAGTATCTTTTTATGTGTTTGTTGGCTGCTTGGATGTCCTCTTTGGTGAAGCTTCTGCTCATGTCCTTTGCCCATTTTGTGACTGGGTTGTTTGTGTTTCTGTTGTTGAGTTGTTGCAGTTTTCTATAGGTTTTAAAGGTTAGACCCTTAGAGATTAGACCCTTATCAGATAAGTCATTTCTGAAGATTTTTTCCCAGTCTGTAGGTTGTCTGTTTACTCTTTCAATAAAGTCTTTTGATGAGCGTAAGTTTTTAATTTTTATGAGGTCCCATTTATCTATTTTATCTTCTTCTATCTGTACATTTGTTATGTTGGTTATCCTATTTTTACAAAGGATTAGGTCCCATAGTTTTCTTCCAGGAATTTTATAGTTTTAGGTTTAATGTTTAGGTCTTTCATTCATTTTGAGTTAGTTTCTGTGTATGGTGTGAGGTATGGGTCCTGTTTCATTTTTTCTGCAGATGGCTATACAGTTTTGCCCACACCATTTATTAAAGAGACTATCTCTGCCCCGTTGAATGGACTTTGACCCTTGTCGAAAATCAGTTGTCCATAGATGGCTGGATTTAATTCTAAGTTATCAATTCTATTTGACTGGTCTCTATGTCTAACATGGAAACCCAGGTGGAGTAGTGGTTAAGAGCTACGGCTGCCAACCATAAGATTAGCTGTTTGAATCCACCAGGTGCTCCTTGCAAACCCTATGGGGCAGTTCTACTCTGCCCTATGTCTAGCATGGCTGTATAGTATGTTTTGATATCGGTGAGTGTTAGGCCGCCTGATTTGTTCTTTTTCTTCAGTGTTGCTTTGTCTATTTGGGTTTTCTTTCCTTTCCATATGAAGTTGGTCATTAGTTTTTCCATTTCAGTAAAGAATGATGTTGGGATTTGTATCGAGGTTGCATTGTATCTATAGATTGCTTTAGGTAGAATTGACATTTTCACTATATTAAGTCTTCCAGTCCGCGAGTGCGGGATGTCTTTCCATTTTTTGCAGGTCTCTTATAGTAGTGTTTTATAATTTTCATTGTATAGGTCTTTTATGTCCCTGGTTATATTAATTACTACATATTTTATTGATTTGGGGGCTATTGTAAATGGTATCATTTCTTGATTTCTTTTTTGGAATATTCTTTGTTAATGTAGAGGACACCAACTGATTTTTGTGTGTTGATCTTGTACCCTGCAACGTTGCTAAAATCTTTGTTTAGTTCCATTAGTTTTTTTGTGTGGAATCTTTAGTTTATTCATTTATAGGATCATGTCATCTGCAAATAGAGATAGTTTTACTTCTTCCTTTTCAATTTGGATAACTTTTATTTCTCTTTCTCATCTATTGCTCTGGCTAGAGCTTCCAGTACTGTCTTGAATAAGAGTGATGAGAATGGGCATCCTTTTCTCATTGCTGTTCTCAAAGGGAAGGCTTTCAGCCTTTCTCCATTGAATATAATGTTGGCTGTTGGTTTTGCATATATGCCCTTAGTTATTCTGAGAAATTTCCATTCTATTCCTATTTTGTTGAGTTTTTATCAGGAAAGGTGGTTGAATTTTATTGAATGCCTTTTCTGCATCAATTGATATGATCATATGATTATTTTCCTTTATGTGATGGATTACACTGATTGATTTTCTGATGTTGAACTACCTTTGTAATCCTGGTATGGATCCCACTTGATCATAGTGTATTTTTTTGATATGTTGCTGAAGTCTGTTGGCTAGAATTTTGTTGAAAATTTTTACATCTATGTTTATAAGGGATATTGGTTTTCTATTTTTCTTTTTTGGAATGTCTTCACCTGGTTTAGATATGAGGGTTATGCTGGCTTCATAGAAAGAGTTTGGTAGTGTTCCTTCCTCTTCTATGTTTTTGAAGAGATTGAGTAGGCTTGGTGTCAAGTCTTCTCTGAATGTTTGGTAGAATTCTCCAATGTAGCCATCTTCTCCTGGACTTTTTTTTGTTGGTGGCAGTTTTTTAATGACATCTTCAATCTCCTCTTTTGTAATGGGTCTGTTTAAATTTTCTACCTCTGTGTTAGTTTGGGTAGGTTGTGTGTTTCTAGGAATTTTTCCATTTCATCTAAGTTTTCAAATTTGTTGGAGTACAGTTTTTCATAGTAATCAGTTTTGATCTTTTTTATCTCTGTTGGATTGGTTGTAATGTCAACGATTTCATTTCTTAATTTGATTATTTGCCTCTTCTGGTTATTTTCTTTTGTCAGTCTAGCCAGTGGTTTGTCTATTTTATTGATCCTTTCAAAGAACCCACTTCTGGTTTTGTTGATTATTTCTATTGTTTTCTATTTTCTATTTTATTTCTGCCCAGATCTTTATTATTATTATTATTATTTTGTCTGGTAGCTCTTGGCTTCTTTTGCTCTTCCTTTTCTAATTTGTTCAACTTGTTGGTTTAAGTTAATGATTTTCGATCTTTCTTTCCTCAGTTTAATGTAGGCATTTATTGCTATGAATTTCCCACTGAGTACTACTTTTTTTGTCCCAAAGGTCTTGATATGGTGTTTTCATTTTTGTTTGATTCTTGGAATTTTTTTATTTCACTTTTGATTTCTGTAGTAGTGTATTACTTAGTTTCCATATATGTATTTATTTTTTCCTCTTGATTCCTAGTTTCATACCGCTATAGTCAGAGAAGATGTTTTGTATGATTTCAGTCTTTTTAAATTTGATGAGACTTGTTTTGTGTCCTTGTACGTGGTCTGTTCTGGAAAATGATCCATGTGTGCTAGAGAAGAATGTGTATTTTTCTAATTCTGGGTGAAGTGTTCTACATTTGTCCATTAGGTCCAATTGGCTTATGGTTTTATTTAAGTTCTCAGTGTCCCTAGTGATCTTTTTGAATGTTCTATCTATAATTGAAAGTGGTGTGTTGAAGTCACCTACTATTATTGTGAGGTTGTCTACTTCTCCTTTCATATTAGTATTTGATTTCATGTATTTTGAAGCATTGCTGTTAGGTGCATATATATTTATAATTGTTATGTCTTCTCGCTGGATTGACCCTTCTTTTAATACGTAATGTCCTTCTTTATCTCTTGTAATAGATTTTGATTTAAAGTCTATTTTATCTAATATCAGTATGGCCACCCTGCCCTTCTTTGTTTACTGACTGCATGGAATATTTTTCTCCATCCTTTTATTTTCAGCCCGTTTGTGCCCTTATGTCTAAGGTGTGTTTTCTTGTAGACGGCAAAAGAATGGATCTTTTTTTTTTTTTTTTTTTTTAAAGTCTATTCTGCCACTCTCTTCCTTTAGCATGGGTCGTTGAGACCATTTACGTTTAAGTTTATTACAGAAAACAAAGTGCCTATCTCCCTTATTTTGCTATTTGGTTTTTGAGTGTTTAGTATCGTCTTTTTTTTCTTTATTCTGATTTTCTGTTTTTGTTTATATTTGGCTGCTTTCTTGTGATGAGTCTTTGTGTTCTTCCTTTTCTTCTGAGTGCTTTTTCTTGGTAATTTTTTAGTGGTTACCACATATGTTACATTGCACAACTTATAATTGTAACAATGTTTAACGTATGAACAACATGTAAAATACAACCTTAACATAATAAATCTTTTTCTGATATGCTCCTCCCTCCCTCATTTCTGTTGGTGTGTCTCCGTTAACATCAGTAAACAATCTTTGTTAAGTTTCCTTTGTATTTATTTCTTACAAACTTGATGTTGTATTGTTTGCAGGATTTAATATATCATATACTTGGTCCTTATCATTGCCCATGTTGTTGCATTTTTTGGAGATCTCTCTCTCTCTCGCTCTGTGATTTTTATTTGTTCATTTTATCCCCGTGTATAAATTTGAGTATTTATATAATGTTCTTGCCTTTCCATTTGGAGTACTCCCTTGAGTAATACTTGCAAAGCTGGTTTGGTAGTGGCAAATTCCCAGAGCTTCTGTTTGTTTGGGAATGTCTTGATTTCCTGTTTGTTTTTGAATGACAACTTTGCTGGGTAAAAAATCCTTGGTTGGCAGTTGTTTTCTTCAGTATTTTATGTCACTCCATTGTCTTCTGGCCTCTAAAGTTTCTGGCCGAAAATATGCACTGACTCTTATGAAAGACCTTTGGTATGTTACATTGTGTTTTTCTCTTACTATTTTCAGAATTCTCTCCTTGTCTTTGGTTTTTAGGACTTTTATTAGGATATGGCAAGGGGTTGATCATTTTGTGTTTAATTGGGGGTTCATATAGTTTTCTGTATTTGCAGGCTTGGTTCTCTGTTCAGGTCTGGAGAATTCTCTCTTGGAAAATTGTTTCTATACCTTTATTGTCATTGTGCTCTGGGATTCCAATAATTCTAAGGGTAGATTTCTTAATTGAATCTATATTTCCATTTGGGATTGTTTGCTTTTCTTCGTTCTTTTCTCTTGAGACTTGATAACTTCAGTTATTTTGTCTTCTAGTTCCTTATTCTATATTCTGTCTGTTTGACTCTATTGTTGAGTGTTTCTATTGCTTTTTCTAATTCAGTTGCTTTATTCTTCAGTTCCAGTAGTTCTTTTTAGGTTTTTCTTTTTTTTTTTTTTTTTTTATGTTTTCAATTTCATTGTTGAGTAATTTTGTTTTTCCATTTGTTTCCTGATCTCTTCTAGTTTGTTTTCTGTGTGCTCTTGCTTTCTTTAAACATATTTAGCACCATAGTCTAAACATGATCAATTCTTCCTGTTAGTCTGGCCCCCAGAGGAGAAATTTCCTCTTCATGTTTTGCTTTTGACTGGTCCTTCTTCTCTTGTGATTGTGTATGTTTTACTATTTTTTTCGCTGAACTTGGGCCTTTTTTTTTTTTTTTTTATACTTTAAATTTCGTATTCTTGTTTTTGTGGGCAAATTTTCTCATTGGGTGCCCTGATGGCACTGCAATCAGTTACCCGGCTGCCAACCAAAAGGTTGGGGCCCACACCCACCTGCTGCCTGCGGGAGAAAGAAGCAGTAGCCTGCCTCTGCAAAGACTCACAGCCCAGGGAACCCCACGGGGCAGCTCCATTCCATCCCCCAGGGTTGCTATGAGTCAGAATCGAACCAGTGGCAGTGGGCTTGGTGTCTTCTCCTGAGAACCACTACAAAGCACTCTTATCCTTAGGTTTTTTTCAGTGCTAATTCAGGAGTTCTGGATGCTTGATCTCTGGAATGCAATATGTACGCGCACAAGGGGCAGAGTTTAGTTGGTAGCAGATGCTGATGTAAGCAAGTAGTGGGGCTCAACCTTCCTGTGGTGAAGTTGGGGGTTTCTGTGTCTTTCCCTCATGGGCGACCCTGCACAGGCTATCCCATGGTTTCCCGCTGTGGGCAGGGAACCAGCTGTTTCCCTCTGCGTTGCCCATCTATCCAAAGTATTTCCCTTGCCCTGCTGCCCTGAAGGGACATTTTAATATATCAGACTGATGTGGTATAGAAAAGGTTTGAAAAAGGGTTAAAAAGCAGTTAGGGATGATGAAGTAGAACTCTGGGATATTTTCAAAGAAGTCATCTCTCAGTGCAGTGTTTCTCTTAAATGGTTTCAAAGTTCTGGTAAAAATGGTCTACTTGGTAGTGCTTGTCAACTTTAACCCTGGCTGGTGTTAGGAAATCAAGTTTATTAGGACAAGGACAAATAGTAACATGTGTTAGGAGTCCTAGAATAATAAATTAATGGCTTGTTCTCTCCCCCCATAGCACCTAGCATAGTATGGGGCATAATTATACCTGTTGCAAGATTTTTGTATTTACTCCCTTATTCAGCAGATATATTTATAAAAGTATAATTTAGAATAAGAACATGGAAAAAATCTCATAAGAAAGTTTATCTTTAAGTCAGACATCGTATCATTAATACTTTAAATCTCATTATAACATTATAACCTGAATGCCACATCTTTCTTCCTGTATGGAGAGCTTAGAGAAAAATTGTGCCCTGATGACATCTTCATTCATTCATCTCTCGTCAGTGTTCATAATGATGATCTCAAATCTTCAGAAACAGTTATATTAGGCTACATAGTTCTGAGAAATAGATTAAGTCTACAGCAAGTTTTTAAAGTTCTGATTGAGCTCACTGTCTGGAATATAGTCCAGAGTCACTCATTCCCTGGGAGTTTTTGAAGCTGAGGACAGAACTAGGTCTCCCATCCCCCAGAGTAGAATTCTGAATGAACCAGCATTGTTTGAGCATGTACTCAGTTTTGGGCGCTGTACTAAATGCTTTACATACATTATCTTATTTAGCCTCATAATAACTTGATAAAGTAGGTATGATGACTCAGTTTTGTAGGTGAAGAAATCAAGACTTAGTGAAGTTAAGTAACAACCGCTATGAAACATCCAGCAAGTGGCGGAGCTGGAACTTAGTGTCAGATCTGTCTTATGCCAAAGCTTGTATTGGTGGCCACTATGCTGTACTGCCACCTAGTGGGAGCATTGTAATTTTTGTCCTTACTCCTTTTTTTCCCCTAAAGTTTCTACAATAAATATGAATTAATTATATGTTAAAAAACCTTAACCAATGTAATTAGAACTTTATAATGCATTTAGATTAAAAATATATATTTATATGTGTGTGTGGTGTGAAAAATATAAAACTATATGAGCTTGAACACTATAATGCTGTGTTTGGCAGTTAAATAGATATTATAATTAATGCTCCAAGTAAAGTACAACAGACATAGAAGTATTAAGGTTTCTGCTTCAGTTCTTTTTACACCTATTGCTTTAAGATTTTTAGTCTCAGATCCTAAATTGATTTTCTTACTTCATTGTCAACATAATTAGAGAAATTGTCTTTTTTTGTCTTTGCACAAGGAAAAGAAAAGCATCCCCTATCATCTTAGTAGGCATTTATGTATATAGAAAGGTCATAGATGATTTTTAGGAAGTTTGGTAGTTAAAGAGAGTGATACATGAGTGGATAATAGACTAAGCGAAGGTTTTTGGTGATAGCAGTGACTTGAGGTTTTTTTTTTCCTTCCTCTTTTTCTCCCTCCACTACCATAATTTGATTCTGGAAGCAGCTATCAGTACTGTATGGAGCATATTAATTGTAGATATCTGAATCAGCTTAGGTGGTTTCGTTAGTCCCTTCCACACATAGCCCCCTCCTTTTTGGAATTGACCTTGCCACCTAAGATCCCTTGGAGATTCTGCTTCAGTGAATCTTAGGTAGGACCTGGAAATCCGCAGTTTTTAAAGAAATGACCCAGGTTGTTTTTATGATTGGGCATATTTGAGAACTCATGGGCTAGAGTAAAGCCTACATGAAGAGAAGTGATAGGAAATGAGGTTGTAAAGCAGAACTGGGTCCAGAACGTGAAGAGCTTTGGATAGTAAGCCATGGGCCTGGGATATGACGCTGTAAGCTGTGGGGAGCTGCTGACAGATGCCATGTAAGCAAGGAAGCAGCTGTAAGAGGCGGATTGGCAAGGGGAGGGGAGGGGGACAGTCTGAAGGAGGATATATGGGCAGAAGCTGGTAAAGACATCTACCATGAAGTAATGAGGGCCTGAACTAGGGCCATGGCATAGGTGAAGGGAGGAGGAAACATGAGTAAGTGATATTGAAGTGGTAGAATTGAAAGAAAGTGGTAGACATGGTTGGATGTGGAAGACAAAAGCACAGGAGGGAGAAAGACAACAGAAAGGGTTTGAGGCAGTAGAGATAGGAGGATGTTAAACTCAAGGGAACTGGAGGGGGGCATTTAGGGGAGAAGATCAGGAGTTCGTTGGCATCTATTTGAGTTTGAAGTTCCTTTGGGCCTTCCATTTGAAGGTCTCCAGGAGGCAGATCGAAACGGGTAGCTGAGGAGATATTAAAGAGAGCTATATTTAGGAGTTTCCTCTGTGGAGGTGATTTTTAAAGCCACATAATTAGATGAGATTGCCAAGGAAGACATTACAGAGAGAACAAAGAAGTCCTGGAGGAATTGCTATGGGACAGAAGAGGATGGAGAGAGCTGTTGGAAGAGAAAAAGAAAGTGCTGTCTTAGGACCCTAGAAGGTGGAGGTGGTCAGTAGTATTGAATGCTACAGAGAGGTTAGAGAAAGTGAGGACTAATGAAAGTACACTGGATTTTGATTGGTTTAAATAGTAAGGGGAGAAGCTGGACATTTGGAGTTAATGAGTGAATAGATGATGAGGAAGTGCAAGTGGGTAATAGGTAAATTTTCAGTTTCATGGCAACAGAGAGGAAGAAACATTGGTAGCTTCTGGAGCTGTGATATCTGAGGAAGTCTTTGAGGTCAGTGGAGACTTGTGTATGTTTAAAAAGCTCAGTGTAATAGAGGGGTGTCATGGTTTGAATTATGTCCCCCAAAAAATGTGTGTGTCAGTTTGGCTAGGCCATGATTCCTGGTACTGTGTTATTTTCCTGTATGTTGTAAACCTGCCTCTATGTTAATGAGGGAGGATAGGTGGCAGTTGTGTTAGTAAGGCAGGACTGGATCTATAAGACTGGATTGTGTCCTGAGGCAATCTCTTGAGATATAAAAGGGAGAAGTGAGCAGTGAGACAGGGGGACCTCATACCACCAAGAAAGCCGTGCCAGGAGCAGAGCGTGTCCTTTGGACTGGGGTCCCTGCGCCGAGAAGCTCCTAGTCCTGGGGAACATTGATGACAAGGCCGACAGAGAGAGGAAGCCTTCCCCTGGAGCTGATGCCCTGAATTTGGACTTTTAGCCTACTTTACTATAAGGAGATAGATTTCTCTTTGTTAAAGCCATCCACTTGTGGTATTTCTGTTGTAGCAGCACTAGATGACTAAGACAAGGGGAAAGATATTGAAAATGAGTGAGGTAGAGTATCAGTGATGGGGGATTCTAGAGGGCAGTGGTTTACAGAGATAGTTGTCATTTGGTGCACCAAACCTGATCAAACCCATTGCCGTAGAGTCTATTCCAACTCGTAGTGACCCTATAGGACTGAGAACTTCCTCATAGGGTTTCCAGGGAGCAGCTAGTGGATTCAAACTGCCGACCTTTTGGTTAGCAACCTGAGCTCTTAACCACTGAGCCACGAGGGCTCTATTTGGTGCACAGTAGATATTAAATTTTATTAAGGAATTATTTTTCCCTTATCAAGTACCAGCACTATGCAAGGACTACAGAGATAAGACACAATTTACCCTGTAAGTACCCGAGGGAAGAGTGAAAGTTGGTCGTATGGATTTGAGCCTGGATGACTAAAAGTATGGTGGCCCCACAGAGTAGGGGAGAATTTGATCTGAAAACAACAGTGCATGTATCAGGATAAATATTATGCTGGAACAGTGCACAGTGTTTGGGAGTGTAGAAGAGGGCTCAGGGTGGGGTAGAAAAGAACCTCATGAAGTAGGTGGTGCTTTAGTTGTCCTGTGTAGGATATGAAGAAGTCTTGCAGAGAAGGTGAGGAATCTTATTTCAGGTGGAAGAATATGCATTGGAAATTGGAGAATATATTGTTCTGTATGATTGAAGTAGGGAGGAGGATATGCAGAGATAAGGCTGGAGGTTTGGGCTGGGGCTAGAACATAAAGTATCTTATGTGTCTTGAAAGCTCCGGGGAACTGTGATAATACTGTAAGCAGAGATATGAAATAATCCAGTTTGCTTTTAGAAAGACTACCCTGGCAGCAGTATGAAAGATGGTTTCGAGGGGCGAGATAGGAAGCAGGGGCCAGGCTGGTATACTGATACATAGTAATCCTGGTGAGGATTGATGGGGACTTAGGCAGAGCAGGCAGAGAATAGGTAGAAGAGATATTTAGGAGGCAGAGTTGATGTGACTTGGTGCTCATTTGAAAGGTTTTTATGGGCATGACTTGTCTAGAGGATGGAAAAGAGTAAGGAAAGATTTAGGGAAAAGTTGAAGTTGATTTCCCACTTTCTGACTTCGTGACTGTTTGGAAAGTGGGAGAAAACATCTACTGGGGAAGATGCTGAAAGTTTTATGTGTTGAGCTTGAGGTGCTTATGGGACATCCAAATGGAGATGTACAGTAGACAGGTGTGCATGTCTGCAGATCCTGGGAGGATGTGGCTTGGAGAGAGAGATACGGACATCATGAGTACAGGAATGATAACTGAGACATTGTGCGCAAAAGATATCCTGGACTGTGTAGGCTACACCCACAGCCTCTTGACTCAAGAACTGATTATTCATTTTGTGAAATTTCAGGGTGCCTTCGGCTTTCTTCTCTTAGCTGTCCACAATTTGGCCATTGGATTCTTATTGGGACATACAGAAAAAGAAAAAGATGATGCTACACAAATACACATAGTTTTACTACTGATTAGCAGATCTGATGACAGGCTTAGATCCATACGAGGATGGCATTAGCAACGGCAATGATATTAATGTGTGAAACTCATTTATGTGTTGACACCTCTCTCCCCCATCCCATCCTGTGGATTCTGAAGCTCTGATTTTTTTTTATTAACCTCATGAGATACGCAAATATGTTATTTATTGAGTCAGATATTGACTTCATTTTGAAAATACATGAATTAGAATACATAATTCCACAACCTTTAAAAGGGAAATCTGTGTTATTTTGCTGTTCTAGCAATCTCTTTTTAGTACTAAATGAAGGAACAAAAATAGAATTTATGTCCCTTTTCAGTATTGGATTGAAGCACAGCTGATACAGTGCCCCAGAAATAAAACTCCTATCTGGAGCAATTTTTCCTTTGGAGGCTCTGCCATAGCTTTCAGTTGTTTCTGAGAATAATTTTCCTAGTGAGCCAAAAGGACAGATATTATATCTTATGGAAGTGGTGTTCTCTGTTAACAATTGGAAAAGAGTGAAGCCCTTCCATTTTGGTTGTCCTTTTGGTTGAAAGAGCAGCATCTAAATCGAAGCTTGCTTAAGTAGGTGAGATGGCCAGCTTCTTAAGAGTGATCCTGGTAAGAGGTATTATAGATTTAAGAGTGTGGGTCCCTGGTGGACCTTGTTTAGTTCTTATTTTGAATAAATTAACTGAAAGAGACATCTTTGAGACAGTTGCAGAAAATTGGACATAGACTGATACTAAATTCTAGTAAGGAATTATTGGCAATTTTGTTGTTTGTGAAAATTATATAATGATCACGTTTTAAAACATCATTATGCAGTAAAATCTGTGAAAGCCAAAACCTGTGTAAGGTGGAAGCCTGTCAGAGAAGGAAAACTCAAATATTTCCCATGAAAATGAGTGATAGAAAAGTGGTAAGACTGCACACTGTCAAAGGCGGAAAACTTGGGAGATCTGGAAAAACAAGGCAGTCCCAGCTCTCAGTTTCACTGTATATTAGTGATGTGTACTGAAGTATTTATAGTTAAAATGCTACGAGCTCTAAAAATACTGACACAGAGATTCAGGGTGATGGATGAAATAGGAATGGTAGACTGTTGATAATTGTTGAAGGTGGGTAAACGAGGTTCATTATGCTATTCTCTCCTTTTATATATTTATGAAAATTTCTATAATAAAAAAGACTTTAAAAAGGTCAACCTATAGAATACAGTAGTCCAGAACAAGAGAGAGTTGAAGGTCTATTTCACTCCCCTTTTGACATTTCTATGGTACATGTGTCACACTTTGTGCACACAAAGTGCAAATCTTTCTACCATTCTGACCCATAAATCAAAGAATATGGTTTCACAGCTAAATTGTGTTCCTGTGAAAATAACGTCGCATTTACAGAATACCTTCACAGCGACCCCTAAATTATGCTTGATTGAATAACTAGAGACTGTCTCATAGCCAAATTGACAGATAAAACTATCACGTTGTGTTCCTTTGTTACTGTTAGAATTCTGGTTCGAGAAATCTGTTATGCTGCTTGCCTGGAGCTGTAGGCAGTTGGCTGTGTGCACTTCTTTCTTCTTCTCTCCCTTCTTCTGCAGCAAGTTGACTCATTACTTATTGCTGTATCCAGAGCAGCTTCTACTATGCTCTAGTGCCAAACAGTTCTTTTCTCTCCTTTTCCTTGGGTTTTACATGAATTGTGTTTTCTCATTTGGGTTATTTGTCTTACTAGGACACAAAGTTCCCATTGTTTTCTTTATTAGCTGAAGTTATGGATCACTTGGCACCCATACCAGCAGGAGCTTTAGTTCTCAAAGACAATAGTTGCAAAATTGGATGCTGCTTTGTTGGCTCCTAGCTGTTGTCTTTGTTCTTTGTCACCCTAACTTGGGGAAATGCCATATTGGAGGTTTGATAGGACTAAAGCAGAATAAGAAATCTAATTGCTTCTCCGTGTTTTGTGCTCCTTCTTCAGAATAGCTCCCATCCAACTTCCAGAGTATTTATTCTCTTTCAAGATATTGACCTTTCACGCTGGATTTCTAAAGTTACAAAATTCCATTATCATTATCTGAAGAACAACATTTATCAAATTTTTTTTTCACATTAGAAAGTGTTAAAGCATTATAAATAAGTTGCTACACAAGTGTGTCTTTCACTAAACTAGCCCGGCATTTTGTATTATTCTTACTGAATCATCTTTGCTTCTCCAGAGTTTCTTCTAACTGCTTGGAGAACATTCTCATATCCTCATTCCTTTATTCTGTCCTTTTATATCCTAGAAAAAGGAAATGTCAGATTTTAGCAGAAATAGATAAGCAGTGAATCCCAAGAGATCAAAAAAGTAAATAGGAATCACTGATAAAAAGGTCCAGGATTAGCTGTAGCACTTACCTTTGGCTAGTAGAAATAGACTTTTTTTCTTCATGGTATTTTAATGTGCAATAACATGGTCAGATGGAAATAATTTGTAAGTATAAATTAAAATCTGATGTTCAGAGGCCCACAATGTCCACAGTCAGAAAATGTTGACCAAGCAAAGTATGGTGGGATCTGTTACTTGGCATGGTAAGGGGTACTCAGTAAAATCTATTAATTTTTAAAGAATTACTAAGTATGCACAAATGAAAGTTAAATTCAATAAACCACCTTGTCACTAATCACTGTCCTTATTGTTCTGATTATCTGTTACTGTGTAACAAACCACCTTAAACTTAGTGACTTAAAACAACAATAATCATTAAGTCTCACAGTTTCTGTGGAGTCCCTGGGTGGTGCTAAACAGTTAACACTCTTGGCTGCTGCCCGAAAGGTTTGAGGTTTGAGTCTACCCAGAGGTGCCTTGTAAGAAAGACCTGGTGATCTACTGCTGAAAAATCAACCACTGAAAACCTTATGGAGACAGTTCTGCTCTTGACTCATCTCTCTCTGCCCACATTTTATCATAGGCTGCGGACAGAACCCAGGTGCCACTTTAAGTATTCTGCCTGGAAATCTCTTTAGCTCGATCATTGAGTTCATTATGTACATTTCTATTTTCTGCATTAACCTGGATAACAGTGTTGCCAGACTCTCCCTCGCTAGGTAACAGGCCTTTCCTTTCCTCTATCCTCCAATAACATTTTCCTCACTTTCCTTTAAGCCCTCACTGACAGCCGTTTTAAAACAGCAACAAACATTTCATTATCTTGCACTGTTCCTGTGTATCAGGAAACCGGGAAGGGCTTGTGCTAACTCGGGGTCTCTCATGCACATGCTGTCAGACTGGAGGTGAAGCACTCATACTGGTGCCCGAGCCACCGTGGAAGCAAATCTGACCTGATTGTTGTTGCTTTAAGTCACTTTGTTTCGAGATTATTTGTTATGTGTCAGTAGTAACAGGACAGTTAACATTCTTTTCTTTCTGGTCTTTGTCATCCTGAAGTCCCAGTATATCCTCTACTCTGCTTCCAGAAATCCAAAGTTCATCATCCTCCCTACAACCCTTCCTGACTTGAAAACTTTCTGTGTTTTCCCATTGTCTGAATGCTAAATGTTTTGACTTGGTGTACAATGGAGGATGTAAACTCACAGGCCAAATTTGTCCCGTAGACACATAATTTGGGGAGCTGCTTAGAGGAATTTTTTTTTTTTTACTTGACAGACTTGCTAACAACAAAAAAAAAAAAATCAGGAGCATTCACATAAAAATCCAAATTTTTCACTCATCTTGGAAGATCAGGTCTGGCAACACTGGGGCTGCATTCCTGTGGCAGCAGTCAGCCAGTGCTGGATGGCCCCTTACAGGGAACATGTCCTTTCCAGATGACTGAAGTCCTCACTTGGCCTAGTTTTGCCTTTCCTTTTTCTGCTTGACTCCTTGTTGTTGTTGTTAGGTGCTGTTGAGTCAGTTCTGGCTCATGACAATACTATGTACGACAGAACAGAATGCTGCCTGGTCCTGCTCCATCCTCACAATCCTTGCTATGTTTGAGCCCATTGTTGCAGCCACTGTGTCAAACCATCTCCTTGAGGGTCTTCCTCTTTTTTGCTGATCCTCTACCTTACCAAGCATGATGTCTTTCTCCAGGGACTGGTCTCTCCTGATACATGTCCAAAGTACATGAGATGAAGTCTCACCATCCTTGGCTCCTTAGGTGTTTGAATTTGCCACTCTTATTGTACAAGATTCTTCGCATAGCTTTTCCAGCCTTATTCTTAGCCAGTCCCTTAAACCCAACATCCCAGGTCCCAGAACTTTGTGATTCAGCCACCTTATGTGTTACTAGAGCCTGATAATTTCATGTCTTCTCTCTGAGCAGAATACTGGCCCCCTTCCAATACCTGGTGAGCTCTTACTAATCTCTCAGCAGCCAGCCTCCCATGCTGTCCCTTGACAGATACGCATCCTCTCTTCTGCAATCTTATGGTATTTGTGAGTATCTTTGTTATAGTAGACACATTGTATTGAAATGAATTTAAATGTATGTTCACCTCTTAGGGTTGTGAACTAGTCTAAGGTATAGGCCTTTTTTTTAATTCATTTTTTGCCTGGAGCTGGCCACAAAGACAGATATGCAAAAACCCTTGTTGATTGAATGAATAAATAAATGATTTTTAAAAATGGCTAAGACAAACCCTCTGCCCTGAAGGAGTATACATTTTCGTATGCCATCTGTTAAATGTAATACAAAGTAGAATGATAGAAAGGTACAAGCAAAATTTTGATTGGGAGAATCGCAAAAGCTTCTTTGGTTAGAAGACAATGGATGAGTAGAGAATGTGGAAGGGCCGATCTGGCCAAGGGAATGGCGTATGCAAAAAGACAGAGTAGTGAAAGTACATAATACGTACACAACTGGACTGTAGACTGTCTGAAGGGATATGGTGGGAGATAAATCTGAAAAAGTAATTTGGGGGCTAGAGTATGTAGGGACTTGGCTATTAAGGAATCTGGACTCATTCTGTAAGTGACAGTGAACTCTTATAGGTTTTCTGAGAGTGTTTATCCATACAGCTAGGGGCAGATGAAAGATAAAATAGCCAAGCCATTAGACGCCAGGAAATGGATTAGCAGTCTGTTCAACAGAAGAAACAAGAGGTGTTAGAGGATCTGTCACAGCATAATGGCAGCTGAGGAAATAAAATTTGCAAATGTGATGTTTGATAGATTTGGGTTGTGAGAGAGATGATTTAATATACAGGGAGTCCCCGACTTATATCGGGGTTCCCGTTCTGATGACTCTGTTGTAAGTCAGTTCTGAGTTAAGTCCAGTACCTTTTTATTTAATTTTTATTATTATGGCCTTTTATTATAAGTATCTTTATAAATCTGATCTTTATTTGTCTTTGGGGGTTGGAAACATGACATATAAATGTACAGTTTCAACATTGACGCTTCTTGCTTCTCAAGTTACACAAAACGTTATGTAAGCCAAAAAAAGGGAGGGAGGGCAGTTGTAAGTGTAATTTGTCGCTGTAACTCAAATATGTCGAAAGTTGGGGACTACTTCTATTAAGAATAATAGCACCTGTCATGTTTTCAGTGTTTATTATGTACCAGGCATTGTTTCAGAGATGTTAACTAAGGTAGAATCAGAAGGAGGCTGTGGTGGAAGATTAGGCAAACGTCTTGGATCTCAGTTTTGAGAAATTGATAGGATGTCCATATGCAACAGAGTGCTTGGCTGATCCCAGCATGGGCTGGGAAAAGAAGTCAAGACTAAGAGATGAAATTGCCAAGGTCATCAGCTTAAATGAGGTAGGGGAGGCCATAGGAGAAGATGGGTTCACTCATGAGGCTAGTGTTTAGTGGACCAGAAAAGTCGTGTTTTATGGTAAAGACAGAAGACAAAGAACAGGAGATAGAGAAGGACGGTAGAGAGATAGAAGGAGAAATACCATGAACACAGCTTTGGAGAGAACTTAAAGAATACAGTACAACTGTGTCTAAATGATGGCATTTTGGTAATAGGAGAAGGAATACACGGTCAAGAAGTCATTAAATCTTCGAGAGAGAGCCGTTTCGGTGGCCTAGTGGGGACAGACACCATTTTGTTAGGATTAAAGAGTGAGAGTGGGATGAGGAAGTGAGGGCCACAATTACAGACTACCTTTAGAAAAACATTGACGGTGCAAAGGAAGAGTGATGGAGTGATTGCTCAAGGAAGAAGCAAAGTCAGAGGGCCCCCTTTTTTGGTAAAAAGAATTAGAGACTTGAGCATGTTTGTAGATGGATATAGAGGAGCCAGGGTCTAGCTGTACGTGTCCTGAAGAAATAAATAAGTGAATCAATAAATGAAGAGCACAGCAGGAGGCGTTGGCCTTGTAAAGGGGAAGGAACCCATTTTCCTTGCACACAGCAGGGAGGAAGAATAAGAGAAGTGAGAATGTGAAGACATTTATTAGGAAGAGAGGAGTAAGGAGCATAAATTGGATTCACTTGGTGTTCTTGGGGTAGTAGGTGCCACTATGTTAAATAACTGGGCCTGGATGAGATAGGACACTACAATGAGTAGCCGTAGGCACAGGCTAGGAATGGAGACTGGGGTTCAGTCTCTTGATCTCACATCTTAGCACTGTTACTTCCCAGCTCTGTGAGCTTGGGCAGGTTAACTTGGGCAAAGCACAAGTTAACTTCTTTGTGCTTCACTTTTTCTCTCTGAAAAATGGGTGAATGAAATGGTTCTCAACTCATAGGGCTACTGTGAAGATTAAATTAGTTGAAAGTGCTTAAAGTATAATACTTAATATTATATAAATACCAGCTGAGGTTATGGACTGGAGGAAAGGGAATAATCTAAAAATGAGGTGAAGTGTTATCTAACACAGTGCTTCTCAGCCCTGAATGAATATATGGATCTCCTGGGGATCCTGTTCAAATGAAGATTCTGATTCTGTAGGTTTGGGGTGGGGCCCAAAATCGTACATTTCTAACAAGCTCCCAGATGATGCTGTTGCTGGACCACACGTGGAGTGGGAGTGTTTGTAGCAGCACTGATGACTCGACCAGGAGTGCACATGAGAATCTGTAACAGCACCAGGCAGCGTGGCTATGTGACTCATGCCATTGTTGGCCAGCCATTCAGGAATGGAGAATGGATGTTTCCGCTCACCCACAGCTTTCCTCCCAGGTGTGGATTGGATAGGAGGGTACATCTGGCCCTTCTAAAGTTTCTCTCTGAGAAACTTTTCCGTGCCTCTCTCCTAGCTTCTGGTGTCTCCCGCAATCCTTGGCGTTCCTTGGCTCGCCGCTATGTCTGCCTCCATCATCACGTGGCTGTTCTTCCTCTGTCTAACTCTCCATGTGTGTCTCTTCTCTTTTATAAGACACCCCTTAGATGGGATTAGGACCCACCCTATTTCCAAACAAAGTCATGTTCACAGACACCAAGGGTTAGGACTGCAGTATATCTTTTTGGGGGACACAGTTCAATCCACAATAGAGAGTGAAGCCAGGAAGGGACTGATGGAAAAGGAGGGGAGGTCTGAGGGTCAGAGAGTACAATGAGGCCAGCCAGTAGGTGTTATGGGTTGAATTGTATCCCCCAAAAATGTGTGTCATCTTGGCTAGGCCATGATTCCCAGTATTGTGTGGTTGTCCTCCATTTTATGATCTGGTGTGATCATCCTGTTGTTGTAAATCCTAATCTCTATGATGTTAATGAGGCAGGATTAGAGGCAGTAATGTTAATGAGGTAGGAGTCAATCTACAGGATTAGGCTGTATCTTGAGTCAATCTCTTTTGAGGTATAAGAGAGAAGTGAGCAGAGAGACAGAGGGACCTCATGCTGCCAAGAATGAAGAGTCAGGAGGAGAGCACGCCTTTTGGACCTGAAGCTCCTAGACCAGGTGAAGATTGATGACAAGGACCTTCCCCCAGAGCCAACAGAGAGAGAAAGCCTTCCCCTGGAGCTGGCACCCTGAATTCGGACTTCCAGCCTGCTAGACTGTGAAATAATAAATTTCTTTGTTAAGGCTGTCCACTTGTGGTATTTCTGTTACAGCATTACTAGATGACTGAAACAGTAGGTATGGGACTGAGGTGCTGAAGGAGGTGCTAGTCCGAGGGGGAAAGGTCAGGGTATAAGATATGGGGACAGTGAAACATTTATTGCTGAAACCTTAACTGAATCTAATTGTATTTGTTATTTTTTGTTGATTCAGAATACCTTTTTTTCCTTGGCAGCGCCTCAAGGGCATTATAAATAGCAATTAATTAGAAACATTTTTTATAGTTCTCGTCAGTAAAATGTCTGATAACAGAAATTTTACTGTATGTTGCTTTCTGTTGTGTGCAGTACATCCTTGGTGAACAGACACAGGGTGGGGGGCTCCATGGGTCACCCAGGCTTAGGCTGCATTCACCCAGGCGGTGTGATTAGCAAGTGGAGGAGAGGCAGAACACAGCGATCCCCCGTGAGGTGGGGAAAACCGTTCCAGGAGAGTGTGGAATCCCAAGTCCAGGAAGAAGTTGATGTGGCACTAGAAGAAGCTGGCAGGTGCCTTGGGCAGGAGGGAAGGGCATGCAGTATTAGGCAAATTCTACTAAATTTTGGTCAGTGTTTCTTTGAGTCACATGCAGCTTTTTTTCAGGACTTTGTCAGGGACACACAATTCAATTTCTGACATATTTAATTAACATCTATGTAGAAAGTCCATCTTATGTCTCTCTTATGTTGTTGATGTTGGTTGCCAGCAAGTCAGTTCCATCTTATGCTGACTCTGTATGTGCAGAG
Source organism: Trichechus manatus latirostris (assembly GCF_000243295.1). Lineage (NCBI taxonomy): Eukaryota > Metazoa > Chordata > Mammalia > Sirenia > Trichechidae > Trichechus > Trichechus manatus. The sequence continues at coordinate 16,245,790 of NW_004443973.1, forward strand.
TAGAACAGCTCCATCGGGTTTTCAAGGCTGTGTCCTTTCAGAAGCAGATCACCAGGCTTGTCTTTTGAGACGCCTTTGGGTGGGTTTGAACTGCCAGCCTTCTGGCTAGTAGTGGAGCACTTACCATTTGCACCAGCCAGAGACGCCTTGGCTCTCTCATACTCTCTTTTTATGCTTCTTGTGTAAAGGCTCTCTCATACTCTCTTTTTATCCTTCTTGTGTGTTCTGATGTCAGGGGCCAGGTGGCACCTTTTAAGATGTTGTACAGAGATTGTCAACCCCAGTATTTATAGGAAACTGCAGTTCAGAGGGATGCACTGGAAAGAATTAGTTTGCTTGTATATTAGTTTCCTGGGGCTTCTGTAACAAATTACCACAAAATGGGTGGCTTTTACTATAGCAGAAATTTATTCTCTCACAGTTCTGGAGGCTACAAGGCTGAAATTAAGGTGTAGGTAAAGCCATGCTCTTTATGAAGGCTCTAGGGGAGGAATACGTTCTTGCTTCTTCTAGCTTCTGGTGGTTTCAGGCGTTTCTTGGCTTGTGGCATTATAACTCCAATTTCCGCCTCTGTCTTCACATGGCCACCTTCCCTCTGTGTCTGTGTCTCTTCTCCTGTTTTTATGAGGACACCCGTCATATTGGAGTAGGGCCTACCCTTCTCCACTATGACTTCATGTTAGCTAATTACATCTGTAAAGGTGCTATTTCCAAATGAGGTCACATTTATGGGTACTGGGGGTTAGGACGTTAACATATCTTTTTTGGGGACATGGTTCAATCTGTAACACTGCCCTAGTCATAGTTACCCTCACTGCTGTCATTCTCTGTCTCTGTCTTCTCACCCCGAGGCCACCAAAACGGACTGGTGAACGACACTGTTGCTGTGTCTGTTGTCTGACTTCTTTTCTTGTAGGAATCCAAACTTTGATTAATTTCTTTAATGGATTTGCATGAAGGTGCAGTTTAGAGAAAGGGAAAAAAATATCGCTTTCCTTTTCAGGTGTGTGGTTTAATAAAACTGCTCTGTTGTATTTTATTCCCAGTCTTGGGAATAAGTGTTACTGTATGTAACACTGTTTCTGACCTCACCATTGCCTGTTATGACCTGAGGAGTCTGTGGGATTATGAATATCTCTAAGGATCACTTAAATTAAATTCATTTGTCTGAGAAGAATTTTTCTTAAACTCGCAACAGAGAAAATAGAGAATAAAATTTATTTCACCACCTTTGCGCCCGACTACTAACCTAAAAGTTGACGGTTTGAACCCACCCGAGGCACGGAAGAAAGCCCTGGTGATCTGCTTTCATAAAGATTACAGCCAAGAAAACTCTGTGGAGCACAGTTCTACTCTGTAACATATGGGTCGCCATGAGTCAGAATCGACTTGATGGCATTGGGTTTGGTTTTTTAATTTGTTTGTTTGGCTTTCCCAAGTTGACAAATCATTTAATTAAGCAAGAACAGTGTAACAGTAATGCAGTCAGAGTTCTAAGGGTGAATAACCTCCATTTTCATCATTGTGGGAGATGAGGGGGAATAAAAAGGTTTATGTATATATACACACACATACATATACATATGTATGTATACATACATATATCTATATACATATCTATATATCTCTATCTCTGCCTCTTCCTATATATCTGTATATCTACATATCAGTATCTATATCTATAAAGTTTCCATTTTACAAAGCTTCAGTTACCAGGTAGGAAGACTCCTAAACTATGTGAAACCTAGTTCTCTTGGCTCTAAAAGGTAAAAGTTGTTTCCCATCATCCCTACAACTTCCTGCGAAGATGTCACTTTGAAAACTTGGTTTCTCATCTCTTTCCTAGAGGTCAGTGTCACACAGTTACACCATGAAACCTGGGTTTCAAATTATGCTGCAGGTTTTTCTTCCTAGGAGTAAACTGAGAGGACATTCCCAAAGATGGGTTTTTATTCATATTCTTGCTACTCTTATACTGCTATTTTAGCCCACATAGATTTTTCAGTGTTTTTTGTCTTAATTTCTTCAACATTTATACACTTATTTGTTCAACGAATATTTATTGCTTAAAGGTTCATCCACCATTTCTTTCAGTATCTGGGGCTGTGATCCTAGACGTTTTGTTTTATCTTTTTCTATGCCAGCAAATAAAACTAAGAGGGAAACAGCCAGGGTTCTAAAATAAAATAGAAATGGAAGAAGATGGCCATTTTATTTTCTGTACTTGGATTCTGCTTGTGGAAACAAAATTGACAGATCTTGTAAACATACAATGAGAGAGGACAAAAGGGAGCATAAACTAAATTTTAGGGTGGGAAGCGGAACTGTTTTTTCAAAAGAAGATTTCCTCAGTGTAATCCCCTGGCTGAGACTTGAAGAATCCTGATTCATCTACTATATTTGGTTTCTGCAGTTTCAGTGAAGGTAGAGTTTCATTGTGCTTCTGATATATAATTTTACTTTTCTCACTTCTTAGTTAATACTATGTTTTGTAAAAATTGTAGCTTTAGATTATTTCCTTTACGTGTAGTCATTAACATTCTTGTCTCTGATGCCATCACCATGATTAGCGTTGCTCAGAAAATAATTAATTTTATTGTATATGTCAACATAAACTTATTTTCTCTTCCGTTAGCCATTTCTTTATAGCTTTAAAATGAGCAATCTGTTCTGAAAATTCTGAAGTCCATTTCAGCATTCCTTCTACCCTCCTTGCCAGCATCTATAAGCACCACTGAAATCACTGTCATTAGGATAGGTCTTTACAGTGACTCAAAATGCAAGTGGAAAAAATATACCAAGCACAGAGATGTTTTACTAAGTAATAAATCTTTCAAAGGTGAATTAATTAAAAAGAATATTGTTTGAAGTGGAGTAAAAAGCATTTTTTTTTTTTAAATGAACGTAACATTTGCAATTATGAGTAAGAACTTCTTACTTTTAACTTTCCTTGTCGCAGTAGCATCTGAGCTCAAATCCTCTAGACGGAGAGGTCAGACCTACTTTTACAGGTTCCACCTGGTAACACACGCCCTCAAACCAAACCCAGCCCTGGGCCTGCGTTGTTTATGACTTCACATTGATCTGACATGTATGCATGCTTACTTTAAATTTAAATCCTGTGGTATTTCCTTTGAGATTAATGAAGTGCCTATGTTATAATTAATTATTCTTTAGTGCAGAAAATAGTTTCTCTTCACATCATGGTCTTTCAAAGTCTTCACAGGACACTTTTAGACAATTCGTTTTCACAATTATTCAGTGGCATAATGGAGATTCACATTTGATTGTGAGTCCAAAGACTTTGTTTTTGGCCTTGATTTTGCCCTGTGTGTCCTTGGGTCACTTTTTGGACCTTCATCTCCTCATCAGTAAAATAAGATCATCTTGAAGATCCCTTTCTGCTGGAAGTTTCTCTGAATCATTGAATCACTGGCTGTTATGATCACATCCTGTTCATCTGCTGCAGTGCTTTGCTTGATTACATCTCAGTATGTTTTTTTAAGGCAAATTACTTTGGTCAGAGGCTCGTTCTCAGTCATCCAGTGCTTTTAAAAGTTTTGCTTTTTTCAGCCACAGAGACATTTGGAAAGCACCCTCTATAGATTGCATCTCTACCCTAGTTCAAAAATTTGAAATAATTGAGAAAGAATGATTATGATCTAAACTCTGGCATGGCTGCTGATTATCAGGCTGTGCTCCTAGCAATCTCACGAGTCTCATAAATGCTTCAAGGTGTGTTAAGAATAGTCTGATGCTGTTTTGTTTTGCTCAAGTAGGTTGAGCAGAATCCCGGGAAAACAAGCATGATGTCAGGTTCTGAAAAAGAGCAAGGTGGCAACAGAAGGGTATTTGCTTTTTTGATGTAGGTTTTAGATTGCTTATACCCCTAGTCTAGTATGCTTCATTAGGCTGCCTGGTTCCCCTGCCTTTGTTCAGTCCGCAGTCTGTCGCTTGCATGCATTTCCTGAGGCAATTTTGAAGCAGACCATGTGGCCTTTCTGTGTAGTGATTAACAAGGTGTTAGTTGAATTGAAAGTGAAAGACAAGCTTGACTTATGTATATGGTGTTCTTCCAAAATATCTTGTTCTACATGTGTAGTCATGCATTTCAAGAACATGATATTTTTGGAAAGAAGGTGCATGTGGGAGTCTGGAGTCTCTGTAGTCTTTCTGGGTATTAACTGCTAGTTATCCCTGAATTCATAACCTCATAGGTTATTTTCAGGGTAGTGTGTATGCTCTATAACCCAAGTGGCAGTGCCAGGGGAACACTGTTCACATTCGGCTAGTGATGACTTGTCTGGGTTTGTTTAATTCAGGTAAGAAGAGTTCCCGGGTCAAGCGGTCACCTTCATAAAACTGAAGACGGTGACTGGGAGTGGAGTGACGACGAGATGGATGAAAAGAGTGAAGAAGGAAAAGCAGCTTTTTCTCAAGAAAAGGTGAAAAACATTGATGATGATGATGAGCTAACCAGTGTAATTTTATTTATTTATTTTGGGGTGTGCATATATGCATACTTATGGCCACGTAATTGTTTTACAGTCACGAAGAGTAAAAGAAGAAAATCCAGAGGTGAGTGTTTTTGTTTTTTTTTTTTATTCAACACTTCATTTTCCCGTTGTGGTATCAGGGTCTGATGCATTTGAGGAAGAGACTTCAAAATTTTGTTCTGATGGCACAGAAAATAAAAAGGTCACATAGACTTCACAGGTTCTGATTCTGGCTGAGCTGCTTTGGGGCTGTATAAATTGGGGCAAATTACATTTCCTTTTGGGCCTCAGTTTCCTCCATCATTTGGGGCTAATGACAGTCAGCATTTATCTCATAAAGCTGCCCTGAGGGTTGATGAAATCACATGCATAAGGCATTCAGTGGAGTCCTTGGCACAGACTAGGTACTCACTTAATTTTAACTCTTTGTATTACTGTCACTTAGAAAACACAATAAACATACAGGCAAAAGTTCTTCCAAATTTTTAGTTTGCAATAAAGCAGACATTGAAATGGTTAGAAACTCCAGGTTGAATCTGCTAATGTTCGTTTTTAAATCTCCTGGGTAACTTAGTAGACATCAATGCTCTTCTATCAGCTCCTCTTTGAGAACCGGTCATCTTTTGATTAACTTTACTTCCTCCATCTGACTAATTACCCTAATGCCTAATGACCAGTAATGACCGGGTTTCAAACGATTGCTAATTTTCCTAGAGGGAATTTGAGTGTGTTTAAATAGCTCCAAATATTTTACAGACCTAATAATTAATGTGTACCTTGATAAATTCTCATTAAGAAAACAAAACTTTAGGTTACAAATGATAGCCATTCCAACTTTCTTTAATTAGCAGACATTTCTCTTTGATTAAATGGAGTAAATCTTATCGTTTGGCTTTAAGTGGCAATAACCAGCTGGACCTTTCTAAGAGGAGAGGATCAGAACTACAAAGTCACTCCTTCCCATTATTCTTTCCTCCCTCCTTTCTCTCTTCATCTTTTTTTTAATGCCACGTTGATAGGCCTTTCCTAGGGAGTTTTTAGTCTGCCTGCCTCCCAACTGTAACTGTCCTTCAGATCCTCTTTCCTCTTATGTTTATCATATGAATTCGTCTTTCTGTTTCATACATAAAATATAAGCGTTGATCAAGGACGTTGTTCACCTCCATTAGGAACAATGGTGATGAGCCCCACAGTGGGACACGTTGGCTCCATGGCTGTCTTGCTGTGTTTTTAGAATGATCTGAACCAGGGGTCATGAACTCTGCCCTCTCCTTGCCTAATTTCCATTTTACCTAGAGTGAAGTACAGAGTCAAAGGTTTTTTAAAAAATGTATTTCTAGAAGTATCTTTAGCTAAAAATGTCAGTTCTGCGTAGAAGTATAGCAAAATAACATGGTTCACGTAGCATCATTGACTCAAATAGCTTTCTTCATTGGTTCACTATAGGAAATCTTCATTGGGTGATACTCACTGAATCCCACCTTACTAATAATAGAGTTATGGGTGTAGGTCTTTCCTGATGAGGATTCAAGTGTGTTATGACACTTCATCCATTTGTCCATCCAGTTGACAGTAATGAATATCTTACCATGTGAGAAATTGCCTTGATAACTAATTTGTTATTTGGATAAAAACAGTGTCTTTTTTCAGCAAGAATATTTTGTGGATATACAGGAAAGAGAATGATGTTTTGATTATCAGACATTGATCATCAAACATTGATCATGTCTGTTGATCATCAAGAATCACTGTCAGCCCTCTTGAGTGGGATTTGAAAGTCTTAGACACTTCACTAAATCTAGACTCTTGATTTCCCAGTGGCATCTGTCTGTTCCCATAATGATTTATAATTAAGGAAGCATATAGTTAGGTTTCTTATTTCTGTGAACGAATACATGTGTTTGAATGTAGACATTCCCACAAAATTTGAGGAGTGACCAGCCCCACCTACTATCACACAGCTTCTCAGTTCAGTTTTATAACAAGCTTTCCTTTTGGTGGAGCCCTGGTTGCACAGTGGTTAACAGCTCGGCTACTAACCAAAAGGTTGGCAGTTTGAATCCACCAGCCACTCCTTGGAAACCCTATGGGGCAGTTCTACTCTGTCCTATAGGGTCACTATGAG